>NC_081356.1:35270965-35603153 GCF_030684315.1 Stegostoma tigrinum | reverse complement strand
CTATAATGAGTTTCCTGCATAGTTCTGGCTTTGAACATGCTACTAACTATTCTGGTGAGGTATGCATTCAAAAAGCAGGAAGCAGTTTGTTTCAGATGCTGGTCAATGGACTTCATATTTCTAACATCTGCTACCTTCGTTGCAAAATTCCCGAATTCCCAATTTTCAATGTGAGGATCTCAGGCAATTTGTGTATGGACAAACATACATTAAACATTTTTTTTCGTTTCAGAGTACTGTTGATTCTGAGGAACTGAAGACCGGAGGCTTAATACAAACTGCCTCACACCTTGGGAATATTAACATTGGGTTGAAAGTCTGTCTATGGGCTACAGTAGAAAATAAAGCAGAAAGCTAGAAAAAGTGCCAAAATCCAATCACCAACTTCTGGCATCTTCTTGACTGCTGAAATTGGCATAATTGCTTGATGCCTAAACACACTCTGGATTCAGTGCTACAATCACTCAATGCCCCAGACATTTTACTCTTTACTTCTGTTGTGAAATAAGAAAGAATTTTTCATATTTAATGGAAATGGAAGAGATTTTAACTTGCAGTGTCAGTGCTCTGTGAATGTCCTCTCCTTAACAACTTCATTAATTAACCATCTGGAGAATCTGCACATCTGCATAATTTTAAGCCTTACATTTTAAGCATTGCTGGATCTGCAAATGTGGAGGTTCTTTCTTTGTACCACAGATAGTTATGACACAATACATAAACCTTTGGGATGCAATTTACATCCACAGGAATGGAGAGTTGGCAATTTATCATTGATAAAACAGCTCTGGAGACATAGTCAGTGCCACAGGTAGGATATCAATTGAGTCTCACAAGTTCTCATGTTCTGTTAATGTCATACATTGGCAGACTAAATAAGTTAGAATTATAAAAATTAATTAGGAATTATATCAAGATTTGTATCGCAGAGTGATTCTGCTTACATGCTTTCTCTCATAAAGCCATCTGTTCTCAATTGCAATGCAAAAATATACCCCTTTACTTGTGCTGCTGAATTCACTTAGAAGTCAGAGTCATGCTAGGTGATAATACAAACAAATTAGATCATTTGAAATGGGTTAATTTCTTAAATTATAAATTATAAAGAATTTCCACATTAACATGTTTATTAATTATGTTGGGACAGTGCAATTTCAAATACTTTACAAATAATATGCTGAAATATCAGGAAAAATTGGTCAAGTAACTTATTGAAATTCAGATTAAGAATTTTTATCAACTTTAAATAATTCACTAATTCATTACCTTGTTATCATTTTAGATATTAATTCAAGAATTCATTCCTAATACAGAAAAGCACCAATAGAAAATTGTTGGAAAGATCCAATCATCTACAGTAAATTTATTAAACTTCACCTAGCATTAAGCTATCTTTTGTCCTAAATTGTAAAAAAAATCTGTTCACCCTTCACTTCTGCCCTCATTGACCTACATTGCCCTTAGTCCAACAACAACTTCATTTTGAAGTTTTTGTTTTTAAGTCCCTTCTGCAGTGCAAAACTAAAAATTATGGACCACTACTTAAAGCAGCAATACCGTTGGAATGTTGAACCTCTCACTATTTTAAATATGTATCAATAGTTGTATTCCAAATCAGTTTATCAAGTAGACAAGGCTCTTTTAATGACACCAGAATTCTCTGTCAAAATAGAGATGATTGGGTAATTCACCTAAGTAACTAGATTAATTTTATAAAATCTGCATTCTGTGCTAACCTTCAATAATTGCATTTTATTGACAGATTCTATTTACTGTTATATGGTTCTGAGTTTGGAAGCTATTTCACAAATAAAGCAATAAGTTCCATGCCATGCCTAACTCTTTGACTCACATTTTACAGAGGTGTCAATATTCCCAATGGATTAATCTTCCTTCTTGTAAAAAGATGTAAAAATAAGCCAAATAAATCTAATTTGTTCTAAAGTAATGAACTAAGCTTGACAGATTTTGTTTTAAATCCCTCCAGCTATCCCTGATTGAAACATTAACTGAACAGTAAAGTGGGAGAAGAACACAAATATTAATAATTCATTTCAAAAGTCATTTAGCACTTTGAAAATTTGCAAGTGAAACATCAAATCTCAGAGGATAATCCTTTGCAGGATGTTATGAAGTGGAATGTTTCAATGTGGAAATAAATTTTCTTCCCTGGATCAGTTAGGGAAGCGAAGCTAAATGAGAGGCTTTGTGAAACACTATGCAGAAAATGTGACAAGGTGTTTTTTTTTAAATTTCAGAAAATACTTACTATTGATATTCTTTTAGAGCTTATAATAGAAGTCATGGCACTGGTTTTGCTGTCTATAGCATTTAAATTCTCCAAATTGACAGAAACATTTGTGCCGGCCACTTTAGAGTGGATTAATGGAATCCTAGAACATAGGAGGCCATTCAGCCCATGATTCCATTTCCACTCTTTTACACTTTCCTCATAGGCCTACCTTTTTAGTTTCTTTCTAAATGGAGTTCCAATTTCTTTCAGAAAGTGGTTGTTGAATCTGTTTCCAACACTCTTTAAGCCGGCCTATTGCAGATCACTGCAATGGAAATGAAAATTTTCATGATCAGCCTTAAAGGTGATTAAGAGTTACAAGATTTTTAATGACCTGACAACTTCATAGAGTCTGACGTTCAATGAGTAATTAACTTGTGTTTTGATTTAGCAACAAGAACGTGGAAAAGGAATGGCTTTTGCCATAACAGCAGTTAGTGAACTTCACCAAAATATGCCTTCAGGGCTTTGGAACAATTCATTCTTAAATTACGACTGGAAGTGAGTTTACCTAGATTCATTGAGATCAAAATAAATTATTAAGTTATGATTTTGTGAGTCATTTTACAAATTCTCACAAAACCTCATCTGCTGAGAGCAAATATCAATAATTCTAACTCAAGATAATAAAATGTGAGGCTGGATGAACACAGCAGGCCCAGCCGCATCTCAGGAGCACAAAAGCTGACGTTTCGGGCCTAGACCCTTCATCAGAGAGGGGGATGGGGTGAGGGTTCAGGAATAAATAGGGAGAGAGGGGGAGGCGGGCCAAAGATGGAGAGAAAAGAAGATAGGTGGAGAGAGTATAGGTGGGGAGGTAGGGAGGGGATAGGTCAGTCCAGGGAAGACGGACAGGCCAAGGAGGTGGGATGACGTTAGTAGGTAGGAGATGGAGGTGCGGCTTGGGGTGGGAGGAAGGGATGGGTGAGAGGAACAACAGGTTAGGGAGGCAGAGACAAGTTGGACAGGTTTTGGGATGCAGTGGGTGGAGGGGAAGAGCTGGGCTGGTTGTGTGGTGCAGTGGGGGGAGGGGATGAACTAGGCTGGTTTAGGGATGCGGTGGGGGAAGGGGAGATTTTGAAGCTGGTGAAGTCCACATTGATACCATTGGGCTGCAGGGTTCCCAAGCGGAATATGAGTTGCTGTTCCTGCAACCTTCGGGTGGCATCATTGTGGCACTGCAGGAGGCCCATGACGGACATGTCATCTAAAGAATGGGAAGAGGAGTGGAAATGGTTTGCGAGTTTGGGTTTGGGAGGTGCAGTTGTTTATTGCGAACCGAGCAGAGGTGTTCTGCAAAGCGGTCCCCAAGCCTCCGCATGGTTTCCCCAATGTAGAGGAAGCCACACCGGGTACAGTGGATGCAGTATACCACATTGGCAGATGTGCAGATGAACCTCTGCTTAATGTGGAATGTCATCTTGGCGCCTGGGATAGGGGTGAGGGAGGAGGTGTGGGGGCAAGTGTAGCACTTCCTGCGGTTGCAGGGGAAGGTGCTGGGTGTGGTGGGGTTGGAGGGCAGTGTGGAGTGAACAAGGGAGTCACGGAGAGAGTGGTCTCTCCGGAAAGCAGACAGGGGTGGGGATGGAAAAATGTCTTGGGTGGTGGGGTCGGATTGTAGACGGCGGAAGTGTCGGAGGATGATGCGTTGTATCCGGAGGTTGGTGGGGTGGTGTGTGAGAACGAGGGGGATCCTCTTTGGGCGGTTGTGGCGGGCGCGGGGTGTGAGGGATGTATTGCGGGAAATGCGGGAGACGCGGTCAAGGGCGTTCTCGACCACTGTGGGGGGAAAGTTGCGGTCCTTGAAGAACTCGGACATCTAGGATGTGCGGGAGTGGAATGCCTCATCGTGGGAGCAGATGCGGCGGAGGCAGAGGAATTGGGAATAGGGGATGGAATTTTTGCAGGAGGGTGGGTGGGAGGAGGTGTATTCTAGGTAGCTGTGGGAGTCGGTGGGCTTGAAATGGATATCAGTAACAAGCTGGTTGCCTGAGATGGAGACTGAGAGATCCAGGAAGGTGAGGCATGTGCTGGAGATGGCCCAGGTGAACTGAAGGTTGGGGTGGAAGGTGTTGGTGAAGTGGATGAACTGTTCGAGCTCCTCTGGGGAGCAAGAGGCGGCGCCGATACATTCTTCAATGTAACGGAGGAAGAGGTGGGGTTTGGGGCCTGTGTAGGTGCGGAAGAGGGACTGTTCCACATAACCTACAAAGAGGCAGGCATAGCTGGGGCCCATGCGGGTGCCCATGGCCACCCCCTTAGTCTGTAGGAAGTGGGAGGAATCGAAAGAGAAGTTGTTGAGGGTGAGGACGAGTTCGGCTAGGCGGATGAGGGTGTCGGTGGAGGGGGACTGGTCGGGCCTGCGGGACAGGAAGAAGTGGAGGGCCTTGAGGCCTTCTGCATGCGGATTGCAGGTGTATAGGGACTGGACGTCCATGGTGAAAATGAGGTGTTGGGGGCCAGGGAATTGGAAGTCCTGGAGGAGGTGGAGGGCATGGGTGGTGTCACGGACGTAGGTGGGGAGTTCCTGGACCAAAGGGGAGAAAATGGTGTCCAGATAGCTGGAGATGAGTTCGGTGGGGCAGGAGCAGGCTGAGACGATGGGTCAACCAGGGCAGGCAGGTTTGTGGATTTTGGGAAGGAGATAGAAATGGGCCGTGCGGGGTTGGGGAACAATGAGGTTGGAGGCTGTGGGTGGGAGGTCCCCTGAGGTGATGAGGTCATGAATGCTGTTGGAGATGATGGTTTGGTGCTCGGGTGTGGGGTCATGATCGAGGGGGTGGTAGGAGGTGGTGTCGGAGAGTTGGCGTCTGGCCTCGGCGATGTAGAGTTCAGTGCGCCATACTACCACTGCGCCACCCTTGTCTGCGGGTTTGATGGTGAGGTTGGGGTTGGAGCGGAGGGAGCGGAGGGCTGCCCGTTCTGTGGGGGAGAGGTTCGAGTGGGTGAGAGGGGTGGAGAGGTTGAGACGGTTAATGTCTCGACTTCCTTCCACCCCAAGATGCACCTCTATCTCCTACCTACTAACCATCCTCCCACCTCCTTGACCTGTCCGTCTTCCCTGGACTGACCTATCCCCTCCCTGCCTCCCCACCTATACTCTCCTCTCCACCTATCTTCTTTTCTCTCCATCTTCGTTCCACCTCCCCCTTTCTCCCTATTTATTCCAGAACCCTCACCCCATCCCCCTCTCTGATGAAGGGTCCAGCCCCGAAACGTCAGCTTTTGTGCTCCTGAGATGCTGCTGGGCCTGCTGTGTTCATCCAGCCTCACATTTTATTATCTTGGATTCTCCAGCATCTGTAGTCCCCATTATCACCAATAACTCTAACTCAGGTGTGTTTTGGTTAAAAGAAATATGCAACATTTGCAACAGTTTCTGAATTTGCACCCATATCACTTCACCCTCTTCTCTCCCCACTTATGTGTTTAAACTCTTCAATCACTAAATTTCCAAATGTCTAACCCTCACTTCAGGAGCATTAAATCTGCTCAAGCACAACCTTGTTTCCAACCTAGCTGCCGCCAACTCCAGTAAAACCCTTCCTTTCTTTCAAACTCCTACCTCCAATCTGTCTAGACCTACGAGTGTGGTCTTGGAGCATACTTGAAACATCCTAACATACAGTCAGGTAGCCAGAAGCCAACATGCTTATGAAGCAAATATACCTCCAAAGATTATGACCTAAGTCAATTTAATATCAGGCCTCTTCCATGGATTGGGGTGCACATTTGTCTCTGCTCTAGATGATCATGGGTTCAACACCCACTCTGGAGACTTTCTCATGTCATCTAGACTGATATTTTAGTACACACTGACACAAAGAAAGACTTAGAATTATAAAGATATGTTTAAATTTTCCATTCCTTTGTTGTTTATCATTTATTTTTAACAGTTGGTTTTTCGCAAAATTTTGTGTCCATTGCGAGACACTATTTATTATTGCCTGCACCAGTGACGTTCCCAAATGGAATTTCCCATGCTTGCAAGATGACAAGGTTTTGAAAAGGCACGGCAGCCAGGTCAGGCTATTTCAAAGGAACTCAGCGCGCTAACAGTATGGTCTGTGCACCCCAACCACAGTGACTTTGGTAGCTAGAGGTCCTAGAAATAATAAATGCTTTGGTGATCATTTTCCAGCATTCTATCGACTCTGGAAGAGTTTCAATGACTGGATGGTAGCTAATGTAGCCTCACTTTTTAAAAAAGGAGTGAGAGAGAAAACAAACAATTATCAGCTATTTACAATGACACCATGGGGAAAATGCTAGAGTCAATTATTAAGGATATCATAGCTGAACATTTGAAAAGTGGTGACATGATCAGTCCAAGTCAGCATGAATACACCAAAGGGAAACCATGTTTGACAAATCTGCTGGAATTTTTTGAAAATGTGACCAGTAGAGTAGACAAGGGTTGAATTAGTGGATGTTGTCTATCTGAACTTTCAACAGACTTCTGACAATGTCCCACACAAAAGCAAAATTAGTAAGTAAAGGTAAAGTTCATGGTATCAGAGGTGATGTATTGCCGTGGATAGAGAATTGGTTAGCAGAGCTTTGAAATAAAGTGGTCCTTTTCAAAGTGGCAAGCAGTGACAGTTGGGGTACTGCAGGTTTCAAAGTTGGGATACAAACTGTTCAGAATGTACGTTAGTGATTTGGACAAAGGAATTGAATGCAATACCTCTAAATTTGCCGTTGACATAAGTTGGGTGGCAGGGTGTGCTGTGAGGAGAATGCTTAAAGTCTGCAGGATGAACTGGACAGACTGGCTGACTGGCCAAATACTTAGCAAATGCAATATGATGTGGCTAAATGTGAGGTTATCCACTTTGATGACAAAGGAAGGAAGGCAGATTATTGTGTGAATGGTGGCAGTTAAGATAAAGGTGAAATGCAACGAGACCTGGGTGTCATGGCTGAACAGTTGCTGAAGGTTAGCATGCAGGTGCAGCAGGTGATGAGGAAAGCTAATGGCATGCTGGCCTTCATAGAGGCAAGAGGATTTGAGTTCAGGAGTAGGGATATCTTGCTGCAGTCATAAAGGGTCTTGGTGAGGCCACAACTTGAGATTGTGTGCAGTTTTAGTCTCCTAGCGTGAGGAAGGATATTGACAGAGCCCAGTGAAGGTTCACTTGATTGATCCTGGGATGGCAGGACTGACAAATGAAGAAAGTTTGGATTGACTAGGCTTGTACTCGCTGGAATTTAGAAGAATGAAGGAGGAGGATCTCACAGAAAAATATAAAATCCTGATGGGACTGGACAAGCTAGATGCGGGAAGAATGTTCCCGATATTGGGGAAGTCCAGAACTAGAGATTAGTCTAAAAATAAAGGGTAAGCCATTCCAGACTGAGATGAGGGAGAATTTCTTCACTCATTCAATTGTGAACCTGTGGAATTTTCAACCACAGCAAGCTGTTGGGGCCAATTCATTAAATATAGTCAAGAGAGACCTGGATGTAGCCGTTGCAGCTTCATGGATAATGAGTGTGGAGAGAAAGCAGGAGTGGAATACTGAAATTCCACAATCAACCATAATCATTTTGAATGGTGGTGCAGGCTCGAAGGACCGAATGGCCTACTCCTGCACATATTTTCGATGTTTCTATGATTCTATAAGACCTGCGTTGGCAAAAACTCACACTTCTGTTAATATGACAGCTACTTGAAAATAAAGGTCAATGCCAAAATACTTTTCCCTCACTCTTATTCCTTGAATCAAAGCATCATTTAACCTGTTTTTTTTTGCTGTTATAAAAAAAAGGCATGATTAATCATTTCTTGTTGTTTGCCATTTCAATTGAGACTCAACAGATAAAAATCTCAATTTTGAGTCCAAAGGCTCTGGAAGCGCAAAAATCTAGGCTAACGGTCCCGTACTATACTGAAGGAGTGCTATACTGTCTAAGATACCATTTTTCAGATGAGCTGTTAAACTAAAGGCCAGCATCTTCCCTCTGAGGTGGTAATAAAAGATCTGATGGTGTCATTTTGAAGAAGCTAAAGCAGGGAGGGTTCGTTGGTGCTCTGGCCAATACTCATCCTTTCTTTTTTGTTTATTGTTCTGGCTAATGAACATCAAAAAAAATAGATTATCTGGTTATTATCATTGTGCTGTTTGGATGATCTTGCACTGCCATTGAAACAATGGCTTACAACTTTCATGTTATGAGCATTTCATTGACTGTAAAGTGGTTTGAGATGTCTGGTGGTCACAAAGGGTGCTATACAAATGCATGTCTTTCTGACATCAAGCATAGTTTCATCCAGCATTTAGAAAAAAGATACTTCTAGGATTCAGTCTAATTTCTCAAAGTTGCCGGAATGCATTCATCACAGTCAACCTCTTAAATGTAGATAGTCACAACAACAATATGCCAAGCACTTGCACGAACTTCTGTTATGCACTCATATGCCTCTGAAACATCTAATCATCTTGATTCTGGAAGAGACATTGTGGAACAATCTTAATAACTCATAGGGGTTGTCCACAAGATTTATGAAATGCTCTCAGTGGGAATAAGGCTGAGTACCTGCAGAAGCAGGCACCAGTAAAAAATGCATGACATCCATGGTCAAGAGGGTCACCCCATAAGACTTGGTGACTTCCTCCATTTCTGGGCAAAAACCACAGATTCCTCAGAGAAAGCATCAGCATGACCACTTCCTGTACCCTGCTCCAGCTCAAATATGGACAGCTTGTTGGGTATTTAACTAGTTTAGAGTCAGGATCATGTCCTGGTGATCATGTCACAGCCATGTCTCCACAACTGGTTGAGAAAGAAATGCCAAGGTTGCAGGAGATCGAAGCACCACTGCAAATCAGACACCAGCTCAGCCCTGGACACCAGACAATTCCATCCAGGTGGCTATGTATAACTTGTCCAAATACAAAAGCAGACACAGGGGCAGTAGGCAGGATTGTCAGAGGAAAACTGGCTTAAAGGTTGTAGAATTTATCAACACTTTTCTGTGCAATGCCTTTTCTGGGCAGTGAGCATGTGGCTGCATCCATGAGTAGGTTGGCAGCTGCCACAGGCAGCCAGGTCCCAGCACAGTCAGGTTCTGCTGGACATATGCACAGACCTGCACTCCACCACTCTAGCTTTTGGTACCCAAAACCAAGTAAGGTTCCAGCGGAATGAGGGAGGGACCTTGACCTTAGCCGAGCTGCCCCTTTCTCAGAAGCCAACAGGGTTGTGCTAGTAAGCACCCAGTAGGAGGAAAAAACCATTTGGAAGCTCTTCCATCCCCAGGTGCCTCTTCTCAGGAAATCGCCATACGGTGGGCCTTTCACCTCCACCTTGCCTGCTACCCTTAACACTCGAGTGAGTTCAGGCCAAAGAGGGTGAAACTGTATCTGTGTTGGACACAATCATAATGTCTGGGTCCACAAAGCACAAATGACCCTGGAGTCACCCAACCAAAACACTAAGACTAACAGGTGCCATTGTGGGAGCAGGCATCTTTCAGCCCAGCTTCTAAATCCATGACTACAACAAGATTGTAGGAGGGAAAGGAGGAAGAAGAGCACATAGATGGCACAGTGTAATTTCAATGTAAGCATATTATTACGTTTGTAAATATGCATTCACTGTTCATCCTGAGTGAATCACATTCTCACTACAACTACAAGAATGACCGTACAGAGGTTGGCCACCCTTAGAAATAAATAAGAATTTATGGTCCAAGGTATGAAATGAGCAACTCCTGAACCATTTGCAAGCTATGGGAACACACAAGATGATTGCTTCTTTGGCAACTAGGGTTCTTTTTTCCAAGCCAAAATATATTTCTTGTGCATCACTGTCGTTAATGTGATTGATTCCCAATGTTGTATGATGTGGTCACAAGTGCTTGAAGCTAGGATTTATACTCCACACAGTAGATCATTGCATAAAATTTGGCATTTTGTAACCACACAGCCTTTCACCTGCACTGAGTGGGCATCTATATAATATTATTGCCCTTTCATGGGCTTCAACTCACAAAAAGAAGTGGACCTTCTTCCTTCACACAATGAAACACTATCCCTGTCCATTATGGGTGTGGTGGCAACCATTATCATCTCTCTTGCACACTTGTTATTTGGATCACGATGGATGGAAACAGCAGTTGTGATTTACAGGGTGAATCACAGACTCAGCTTCTCAACCTAGGTGATCCCCTACCCTCCCACCACCACTTCGCCACTCTTCATATTTCCTTCTTCATTGCCTTCAATGTCAACCCCTCCACATTCCCACAAAACCCACCCATTTAACTGTTCGCATCTGCACTTTACTCCCTGAGCCCCTAACATATCAAGTCATCCTGCCTTGATATAGTTGTGCATGGTTCCCTTACTGATGGCCAATAACGGTCAATGATTTCCTCATATCTTACGATATCTATTTCACTCCTACACTCTGTCATCTCCATCCTTATGTGTTGTGTTGCTCACCTTCATGGCTATTATGCCTTCTACACCCCAGCATACTCCTCCTATTCCTGCATTGAGTTTCCCTGCTTGCCTACTATAGCATTAACGTGGCATGGTGCTATAAAACAAGATGACCTCTCCCTTGACTGATCATCTGACAATCATTTAGTTTCTATCCAGCATGTGGGAGAATGGGAAATTCCATTTCAGTGATTGATTCCATTTCAGATTTGGTAACAATGACATGCTAATATATGAAAATAGATCTAAATAGGTTTCTTTTTCACCTCACCATTCAACATTTGCTTTGAGAATCATGCTTTCTTTGTTCTCAACATCAGGACTCTCACTAACATAAATAGTAGGAACAGGTGTAGGCATTCGATCCCTTGAGCCTGCTCCACCAATCAATACAATCATAGCATATTTCACCTTGGCCTCAACTCCAATTTCTTGTGCATTCTTCATCACCCTTCAACCCATTACTAATTAAAAATCCAACCTTTTTTTTCTTAAATTATTTCAGTGTCCTGGTGTGCACTGCCTTCTGGGGTAGTGAATTCTAAAGATTCAAGACTCTTTAAGATAAGTAACTCATCCTCATCTCTATTTTAAATCTGCTTTCTGTTTGCCTAAATCTATAACTTCTCATTGTAGATTGCCCCAGAAGAGGAAATCTCTGCTTTGTCAATTATCTTTACCATTTTGTACATCTCAGTTGAATCTCTTTATTTTCTAAACTGTTGTTAGTTTCAACCTAGACAGCTCAATGTCTCCGCGTAAGACAAAGCTTACATCTTGGGAGGGAACCTTCTCTGAACTGCCACCAAGTCTCAGATAACGAAATGTGAGGCTGGATGAACACAGCAGGCCCAGCAGCATCTCAGGAGCACAAAAGCCGACGTTTCGGGCCTAGACCCTTCATCAGAGAAGGGGATGGGGTGAGGGTTCTGGAATAAATAGGGAGAGAGGGGGAGGCGGACCGAAGATGGAGAGAAAAGATAGGTGGAGAGGAGAGTATAGGTGGGGAGGTAGGGAGGGGATAGGTCAGTCCAGGGAAGACGGACGGGTCAAGGAGGTGGGATGAGGTTAGTAAGTAGGAGATGGAGGTGCGGCTTGGGGTGGGAGGAAGGGATGGGTGAGAGGAAGAACAGGTAAGGGAGGCAGAGACAGGTTGGACTGGTTTTGGGATGCAGTGGGTGGAGGGGAAGAGCTGGGCTGGTTGTGTGGTAGAACACCTCCGCTCAGTTCGCAATAAACAACTGCACCTCCCAGTCGCAAACCATTTCCACTCCCCCTCCCTTTCTTTAGATGACATGTCCATCATGGGCCCCCTGCAGTGCCACAATGATGCCACCCGAAGGTTGCAGGAACAGCAACTCATATTCCGCTTGGGAACCCTGCAGCCCAATGGTATCAATGTGGACTTCACCAGCTTCAAAATCTCCCCTTCCCCCACCGCATCCCCAAGCCAGTCCAGTTCTTCCCCTCCCCCCACTGTACCACACAACCAGCCCAGCTCTTCCCCTCCACCCACTGCATCCCAAAACCAGTCCAACCTGTCTCTGCCTCCCTAACCTGTTCTTCCTCTCACCCATCCCTTCCTCCCACCCCAAGCCGCACCTCCATCTCCTACCTACTAACCTCATCCCACCTCCTTGACCTGTCCGTCTTCCCTGGACTGACCTATCCCCTCCCCACCTTCCCACCTATACTCTCCTCTCCACCTATCTTCTTTTCTCTCCATCTTCGGTCTGCCTCCCCCTCTCTCCCTATTTATTCCAGAACCCTCACCCCATCCCTCTCTCTGATGAAGGGTCTAGGCCCGAAACGTCGGCTTCTGTGCTCCTGAGATGCTGCTGGGCCTGCCACGTTCATCCAGCCTCACATTTCGTTATCTTGGATTCTCCAGCATCTGCAGTTCCCATTATCACTGCCACCAAGTTTCACCTGCCTTGTACAGATGCAACAATCCTTCCCTATTTTATACTCCACTCCTTTAACAATTTGATTAATGCAATTGAGAATGTGTTTATTACATAAAACTAGCTTTTTTTAATTACAGTAACAATTTATCACATATAAGTTACTCAAAACACTTACAATATATATTGAAAAAGAAGTCATATTTTGATTGGGTTAACTATTCAGATTCTTACTAAATTTTTGAAAAAATGTTTCAATACAGTTTGATACATACTCATTGGTGTCCATGTGATTAAAAAATTTCAGCTTTAATTTTGGAGACATCTCAAAGGCCTGCACAAGAGTTCATTTGAAAAATCCCAATGGTGATGAATTAACATGGAAGTATGATCCAACCTGAGCACAGCTGGCGTTTAGCATAATGTGTTTAAAGCTACTGCAATACATCACAGAAACTCAAATAGCATCAAATGCAACTTAATTTGAAAATCTTGCAGGACTTTTGTGTCCATACATCAATATTGGGGGAAAGTGCACCAAAAGGCCCAATACATTTGAGTGGAAATTATAGGCAAAACTGTTCTAATGGCAATGTGAGTACAGAGCCAGAAGATACAGGTTCAAAGTGAGCATGATTCACATTGGACTTCCAAATCTACCTCTGCAAAACACAAAGCGTATTCAATGCATTGCCCAGTGAAAGTAGTTAACAATTTAACTCTTAATTTCAAGTAAACTAGATAAACTATTTGGTTGGAACTAAATATTACAAAGATAAACACGTTAGAGATAGTCAAATGCTTAATAGAACAAGGTTAATTCAATGTTACTTATGCCCAGGAATGAAGGTGGAAGGGTCGAGAAGTATTAATACTGATGACTGAATTAAACACTATTCGCCACAACAGTGTAATATGGATTTGATCAGAGAACAGCCAAAGTTGACTGAGACAACACATCAATAATTGCAGAAGCCAAACAGAGACATGCCAGGGAATTTCTGGAGGCCTAGTATCACAACCGGAACTCCATCAACAAACACATTGAATTAGGCCCTGTGTACAAACTACTGAGAAACAAAACTGGAAGGAACACCAACCACCCCAGCAAACTGAGGCATATAAATAACAAATGAGCTGATAACGTTACCTAGCAGGGTGACAAAATGTTTGCAACAAAACTCACTGGCTCAGCAGCATGCCTACAACCTCATCCACAACGCGAGCTATGAATCTTCTTGAAAAATTTAGGTAGATTATTCCATTTGCTCATCATACCATGAGCAAGTAGCATTTGCTTAATACAAGAGATAATGGGAACTGCAGATGCTAGAGAATCCAAGATAACAAAGTATGAAGCTGGATGAACACAGCAGGCCAAGCAGCATCTCAGGAGCACAAAAGCTGACGTTTCCGGCCTAGACCCTTCATCAGAGAGGGGGTGGGGAGAGGGTTCTGGAATAAATAGGGAGAGAGAGGGAGGCGGACCGAGGATGGAGAGAAAAGAAGACAGGTGGAGAGGAGAGTATAGTAGAGTATAGGCTCGTGCCCTCCCCCCACTGCATCCCAATACCAGCCCAGCTTGTCCCGGCCTCCCTAACCTGTTCTTCCTCTCACCTATCCCTTCCTCCCACCTCAAGCAGCACGTCCATTTCCTACCTACTAACCTCATCCCGCCTCCTTGACCTGTCCTTCTTCCCTGGACTGACCTATCCCCTACCTTCACTCACCATCTAAATGAAAGCATTAATAGGGATTTTTTTTTATAACCAATAAGAACATCCTCTCTCCAGCATAAGTGTCTCAGTAAACTATAGCTATTATTTAATTGGTTCATCTTTAAACTTCACACAATCAATTTGTGAAAGTTCAACTTCTCAGAATAAATGGGAGAAAGTTTAAAATGTCCAGTCAATACATCCTCAGGTAGGAAGAGCTAAAAATTCTCAATTTATTTGAATTCAGGCCTATGTAAGAAAATGAAAATGCCCAGAGTGATATCAGCCCAGTATGATGAATTACTTGACTTTCTCTATATTGCTTTATAGTCAGACCTCATTAGAACAAAATTTTTGTTACTATTCTTCCCTCTGGTGGAAAGAGATGCTGTATGTTTTGATGAAGTATTGATAAGGAAAATGCTTTGCTGAATAGTGTGAGTTTGTAAGAAGACCTGGCTTCAGTGAACGATTTTAATCCTGTGTTAGAAAATGAATCATAGCTATTATTCATTTAATGTCAAATGATGTTGGCAGTATATTCTTTGCATATTTTATGAAAGGAGCACTGGGTGATTAACTAATCCAGCTTCCATTACGTACTTCAAATGACCTGCACAACCACCAAAGGCCTGGCAAACTCAACAAGTATGGCAATACTACTTTGAATAAAAATATCACATCCAGTGTATTGATTTTCTGAAGAAGGGTCTCGGCCAGAAACGTCAGCCTTCCTGCTCCTCCGATGCTGCTTGATCTACTGTGTTCATCCAGCTGTAAACCTTGTTATCTCAGTGTATCATTGTGCCTTTATTTGAAAGAAAGCTAGGAAATAAAGAACATGTCACCATGGCAAGGCATCTTTGAGGGTGGAAAGAATAGGGAAGATAATGAGCTCCCTGTACATCATAATGAATGTGGGTCATGAAGCTGACATTTTAGAAAAACGCACAGATTACAGGAGAAAAAGGAAAAAAAAGGATCTTCTTTTGGTTTATTCCATTGACAATGTCTGACTAATATATTCAACAAAATTACAACAATAAAATTCCAATGCTGCTAACAGTACAATATACCATTCCAAACAGAATTTAAAGAAGTAAGAACAGGGGGAGTGGGGCTAATGTCAGAAATATGTTATGGGTCAGGCAACATCTATGGGGAATTAATGTTTCAGACCAATGAACTTCCATATCAGAACCTTTAACTGGATATAGTAGGGGAATTAATTCCTTGATTAAACTAGAAACTTTTTGAATCTCAACATCTATTCCATTAATGAAACTCCAACACATGACCATTTTGCTCACCTGTTAAAGTGCTTAAGATTTTAAGACCAGAGAGATTGAGATAAGTTTATTCATATTTTTAAAAGCACATTATAGATAAATGTAATTTTTGCTTTTTTTAAACACAAATATTTTGATCTTAATTTCTGCAGGGATCCTTAAATAAAATCCTTAGGTTGTTCGTAAGATGTGAGGTCAGCTGCAGTATAGTGAGGAGGGTTCCCCTGAAAGCAATGAGGAACTTTGGCCTTAAGCTGGCAATGGAACTAAACTAGAACAGAGGAGTTGAGGTTCTGTAGCTTAAGGGTTAACATTCTAACCAGCATGTGTGAAGGTTGTCAGGTTCAAGCTTTTCTTCAAAGACTAACTGTACTGACACTTCAGTGCAAAATGGATGGGGCCCCACACTGTGAAAAGTGCCACCTTTTTAATCTCAGAGATGAAAGGATGTCCATTATGTTGAGTTCTGAGGAATGGTCACCGGACCCAAAATGTTAATTCTGTTTTCTCCGCCACAAATGCTGCCAGAACTGCTGAGCTTTTCCAGCAGCTTTGTTTTTTTATTGTCCATATTATTACACATCCTTCCTGCTGAAATTAATCTTGACCTTAAAAACCTGATAAATTTTGAAACAAAAACATCTAAAAATAAGGAACGACAAACCTCCAATGTTACAAATAAATTATTGCTGCTTATTTATGTCTGGAGGTCAGTCCCAGATAACGTTAATGGAAGTAAATGTGTGGCACCCTGCTAAAGGAGCAGATAGGTGGAGAGGACACAGACAGTCAAGGAGGTGGGGATGGAGACAGTAAAGGTGAGTGTAGGTGGGGAATTAGGGTGGGGGTTGGTCAGACTAGGGAAGACGGACAGGTCAAGGAGGCGAAGATGAGGCTGGTAGGTAGGAGGTGGGGGTGTGGGTTGTGGTGGGAGGAGTGGATAGGTGGGAGGAAGGACAGACAGGTGAGGGAGGCAGGTACGAACTGGGCTGGTTTTGGGATGCTGTCAGGGATGGGAGATTTTGAAGCTTGTGAAGTCCACATTGATGCCATTGGGCAGCAGGGTTCCCAAACGAAATATGAGGTACTGTTCCTGCAACCTTCAGGTGGCAACATTGTGTCACAGCAGGAGGCTCAGGATGGACATGTTGTCCAAGGAGTGGGAGAGGGAGCTGAAGTGGTTCGCGACTGGGAGGTGTAGTTTTTTTTCATGAACCGAGCATAGGTGTTCCACAAAGCGGTCTCCAAGTCTCCAATTGGTTTCCCCAATGTGGAGGAAGCCCATTGAGAACAGCGGATACAGTATGCCACATTAGCAGATGTGCAGGTGAACATCTGTTTGATGTGGAAGGTTTTCTTGGGGCCTGGGATGGGGGTGAGGGGGGAGGTCTAGGGGCAGGTGTAGCAATTCCTGCGGTTGCAGGGAAAAGTGCCAGGGAGGTGAGGCCGATGGGGAGTGTGGAGCGGATGAGGGAGTCATGGAGAGAGTGGTCCCTCCGGAAGGCAGATAAGGCTGGGGATGGATGCTTTTGTAGCTCAGCTTGTGAGCCAGAAGGAATGGAAATGTTATCCCTGGCCCTTCAAGCTAACTTATTTTCCTGTGATCAACCTCCCACACTTTCATTGAGAGCCAAGGATCCAGAAATAATGATTAACTGTTTTACTCACATTTATGGGATTCTCAACTGTTCCAGTCTTTGCTCCAGTCCTTTGCTCCCACCTTTTAAATGTTCCCCCAACCCCATTGTGAATGTTCGGGCCACCTTGTTTGAAATATGCATGCTACTTAATGTGACAGTTCAGTCAAGGCAATTTAAGGGCTCTTAATTGGTGATTATTATTCATAATTCAATGCATAAATAGTATGAAATCAGTCTGTGCTTCTGAAAAGTCAGCTCTCAATGGCCCAAATATTCCTATGGCTAGATAGTCAGTGGAGCGGCACAGACTAGTGCTGTGCATTCAAACTGTGTAGAATGCCCATGCAAATGACTCCATGAGAATTGCACAGGAAATTGAAACTTCCAGTGGTCAGTCTGGCTTGTATCTGAAACTTACCAAATAAACTCCATACGTCAGATATATTGGAGGCTTCAGAATCATTATATTTAAAAGTTACCCAAGAGAAGTTAGAGAATTAAAACCTAATTGACATTCCGGTAAGTATTAAGCTAAACCTCTGACTTACCACTGATACACCCCAACTACATCTACCCTGGATACTTGCCAACCACCCCTCTCAACCCCATCCAATTTAAACCTAATCTGGCTTTCCCAGACCTTATTCCCACTCTTGGTCAATGACCTCCACAGCCTCTGGCCCCTGCTGGACTGAAACCTCAGACCCAAATGTCCCTCCCATCTGTTGAATCAGACATCCCTCAGCCCCGGCCAGGCCACAATCTAACCAAACATTTCCCTCCCTTATGCTGGGCTTTCATTGATCAGAGCATTGAGTATAGGAGATGGGATGTCATTTTGTGGCTGTACGGGACATTGGTGAGGCTACTTTTGGAATATTGTGTACAGTCCTAGTAAACTTACTGTAGGAAAAATGTCATTACATTAGAAAGAGTACAGAAAAGATTTACAACAATGTTGCTGGGATTAGAGGGTGTGAGTTATGAGGAGAGGCTGGATAGGCTGGGATGTTTTTTTCCCTGGAGGGTAGGAGGTTGAGGTGAAACCTTATTATAAAATCATGAAAGGCATAGATAAGGTTCTAGCTAATATCTTTTTTCCCTGGAAAGGGAAGTTGAAAACTAGAAAGCATAGTTTCAAGGTGAGAGGGAAAAGATTTAAAAGGGACCTGAGATGTAACTTTTTCACACAGAGGGTGGTGCATATATGGAATGAATTGCCAGAGAAAGTGGTAGAGGCAGGTACAGTTACATAATTTAAAAGACTCTTGGATAAGTACATGAATAGGAAAAGTTTAGAAGAATAAGGACAAAATACAAGCAAATGCGATGAGTTTAGTTTAGGAAACATGGTTGGCATAAACCAGTTGGACTGAAGGATCTGATTACCCTCTGTGATGTATGAATCTATAAGCTGACAACACCCTAACATTCCCAGCGTGTGACGCAACATCCACTGACCCACCTAAATACTAAGTTGCTTACCAAGCACCCATTACACCTCACCCACCTGGCTTCCCATCCACCTGGCATCATCTGTACTTCCACCTACCTGGAAAAGTAGCACATCAATAGACTCATCCACCTGGCAAAGTAAACCTTCAACCAGGTGCCGCCCTACCACTACACTTGCCTTGCATATTATCCTTTCGGAAAAGCTGCCAAAGTGGGTGGGTCTGCTGCTGGTCAATTATATCAAATAATAAAGCACACTGATGGATCAAAAAGGAGGAATAGTTCCTTACTAATGTGAGGCTGGATGAACACAGCAGGCCCAGCAGCATCTCAGGAGCACAAAAGCTGACATTTCAGGCCTAGAGCCTTCATCAGAGAGGTCTAGGCCCAAAACGTCAGCTTTTGTGCTCCTGAGATGCTGCTGGGCCTGCTGTGTTCACCCAGCCTCACATTTTATTATCTTGGATTGTCCAGCATCTGCAGTTCCCATTATCACTAATAGTTCCTTACTGTTGGTTTCCTGGACAGACGTATAACAGAATGCCTCTGCTCAGGAATTTCCATTGCAAAAGACAAAGAAAGGTAAGTGGGTCATTTTAAATCTGGCTGGCTGGAAATTGGCCTTCTAATCATAATCAGAATACCTGAGCCAATATGTCAAAGTATGCCAAAGCTTCTAAATCTACAATCTGGTATTACTTCAACCAATTCACATGGTAATAAGTTTCACATTCTCACCACTCTGAGGAAAGATATTTCCCCTGAATTCCCCATTGGATTTATTTGAGAAATTTGTGTGTTTATAGCCTTTTCCCTCGGACCCAATCTAATTGAAAACATCTTCATTACATCTACTCTTTGCAGCTCTTCATATTTTAAACTTTTGCCACCAGCACACGGGAAAACAAATTCGGAAAGTTTCACACCATCTGCTGTTATATGTATGATTTCTCGACTTTTTATATCACTATTGTCTGTCCACCAACCTTCAGCCACTTCCCAGAACCTCCAACTCTCAGCTTTGTAACTGCCCCTCCTGCCTCCCAGCTGCCCTCTCTCCCCCAATGGCTGGTTACCTACTTCTTCCCACTGCCAGCTACCTTCCAATGCCTGACTATTCCCTCCCTCATGCCAATCATTCTCCCACAACATTAACTGTGTCTTGTTATCTACTCCCCCCAGCAGCCTAGTCTCTCCTGCTGCCTGCTAATTATTCTGCTATCCTCTCCTGCATGAGAATAATGGAAGCATGAGGAAGTGGTAAAAGTATCAGGAAGCTAAATGGAAGAGGCAAAGAGGCTAACGCACAGGGGAGGGGCTGAATAGGGAAGTGGTAAATGTTACATCATATGCCACAGTCAGTATACCATTAAAAGGTTTGCTCATATACGATTATAGAGATCCCATATTCCATTTTAACCAGATCACTTGAAGCATGACACGATAAAAAATTAAACCTTAAAAAACACCCAAAAGAACTCTGAATGCTGTAAATCAGGAACAAAAACACAAGTTGCAGGAAAAGCTCAGCAGGTCTGGCAGTTCTGAGGAAGGGTCACTAGGCTTGAAACATTAACTCTGACTTTTCTTTGCAGATGCTGCCAGATATGATAAAATGCATGTTATATATAGCTTAATATCAGCGTGAGCCCAGACACTATACGTTTATGAATGTAATGTTTATGTATGGTACACAGCTGAAAGAAAGATCTGTTTGATTCAATACCACAAGATCCACATCCAATTTCTTAACTTACAAGAAATAACACAAACATTGCTGCATCAGGCAAACATGCATCAGTAAACAGGGGGTAGAGGTAAGTAGTGAAGGGAGCAAGGGATGGGCAAAGTGAATGGTGAAAAGAGACAAAGAGGGCTTGGGCGTGGGCATTAGCAGCGAAGTAGCAAAGGAAGGTGAACAATTAGGGTGGGATGGAATGGTGGAGGGAATGGATAAATAGACAGGAGTGCAGGGATGCAGTAAAGGGAGCAGGCATAAATGGTGAAGGGAGTGGGGGTTGCAGCGAAGTAAGTGGAGAATATAGCAATGAAGTGAACCAGGGAGTGTGCAGATATGTGAGATCTACAATTTAACTGAAGAGCAACAGACTCCTTGAGAAGACAATATGCGAAGAATAGTAAGCATTTGGGGCAGAAATGTAATCTGCATCTGATTCATGGCTTATTGCTGTCATAAGATCTCTACCAGAAGGTGCACTAAATGAGAGCTACCAATTTGCAGAGATAACAGAGTGTAGAGCTGGATGAAGACAGCAGGCCAAGCAGCATCATAGGAGCAGGAAAGCTGACGTTTCGGGCCTAGACCATTCTTCAGAAATGGGGGAGGAGAAGGGGATTCTGAAATAAATAGGGAGACAGGGGGAGGCGGATATAAGATGGATAGAGGAGAAGATAGGTGGAGAGGAGTCAGACCGGTCAAAGAGGTGGGATGGAGCCAGTAAAGATGAGCGTAGGTGGGGTGGGGGGGTGGGAAGGAGATAGATCAGCCCAGGGAGGATGGACAGGTCAAGGGGGTGGGATGTGGTTAGTAGGTAGGAGATGAGGATGGGGCTTGAGGTGGGAGGAGGGGATAGAGGGAGAAAATGGAGTCCAGATAGCTTCGTGCTCCCACGAGGAGCCCGAGCAGTATTCTCCAGCATCTGCAGTTCCTACTATCTCTACCAATTTACAGGCAGTTTCAATAAAAGCCAAGTACAGACCAGACTCCTGTCATGACAAAAGGTAGCAAAGACTCATAGAATGGCAGAAATGTGAGAAAGAAAACTGATATTGAGTGCTGAAGAGGTGTAAAAAAGCGTAGCTAGAGATGTAAGAATGATCAGAGCTGTGGAAGGTGCTACAAGCAACTTAAAGAAACTGGAGAAAGAACAATAAAAACACAATTGCTGCAACTTTTCTTCTTTCATTTCATGTGATAGAAAGCAGATTTGGCAGTTTTCCCATGCAAAATGGCAAAATTATGAAATTGCAACAGATCTCTCAAAACACCAGAGCAAGGATGATGCTTAGCTGTACTCTTATCACTGTTGGGAAGATACTCTTTGAAAGGATATTCCATCTTAAATCTCTCTTAAACAAAAAATCTGATAGCAGAAATTTTGAAAGCTTTGGAGGCACATTTAAGCCCCAAGCAAAGGTAACTAATGAACAAAATCTGTTTCATATTAAATCCCAAGTTGAAAAAAGAACCTGTGTATTAGTAAGCCAAGCAGCATCTCAGGAGCACAAAAGTTGACGTTTCGGGCCTAGATGAAGGATCTAGGCCCGAAACGTCAGCTTTTGTGCTCCTGAGATGCTGCTTGGTTTGCTATGTTCATCCAGCTACACACTTTGTTATCTTGGATTCTCCAGCATCTGCAGTTCCCATTATCACTGTATATTAGTATGTGACTTCATTAACTCAGCATAAAGAGTCCAGTGAATTTGTGCAACTGAAAGGTGATCTAATTAAAAACAGGATTGTATTAGGCATAATCCTGCAGAGAGAATACATCTACTGAAAGAGGAGAAACTTAGAGATACTGTGCAGAAGTGCTGATCTTGCATAGTCAAGGCAAAACAGACCAGGCCTTGCAATATACTAATTGATACTCCAAAACTAAAGGCAGTACATTCACAGTCAAAAGAGCAGGATGCAATGACAGCCTGTGATATTGTAATTATTGGATATAAAAACAGTGCAACAATTTATCAGCGTTAGTCGGTCATTTCACAAAATTCTCGTTCAAATTTGTTGTCAGTGTGAACCATTACTTCAATTGACTGCAAAGGATATGGACTGGTATGGAGGAACGAAACAAGAAGCCTCACTCACTAAATTCAAACAATTATTGATGGCAATGCCAGTGTTGCAATAATATGACATAAATTATAGACTCACCCTGCAACATGACACAAGCAAGGCAGAGCATGCCCTGAGATGCTATGGTCTAGTTGTCAACATGCTGGTCTGGAAGAGCAAGCAGCATTTCTGGAGGTGCATTTCTGATTTTCATACCACAAATTATCACAAATTATTTAATTTTAATTCATTGGGTGGGAGAATGGGAAACTGCATATTGATAAGATAAGATTAGGTAATAATAAGATAGTAGTGCATTCCAACCACTGTAAATAGACATCCCACCGTGCACAAGTGAGAATCTCATTTTATATTCCAAATGGGATAGGGAGGAGGAAATACTACATGAGGAGAATATGGAGTACAGTGAGCGATGGGGAATTGTTTATAGCTACCGTCCAAAACCACAGCCCCACCCCTGCCACATGCTCTTCATGGAAGAAGTATAGAGTACGATGGTGTGTGTGAGCCTATAGGCTGAGGCACAGAGGGTAATGGTGAGACTGCAGACATTACTCTGGATGGTATGTGGGAAAATGTGGAGGACCAGCATTGATGGGCTTTCCAGGCAGTGCCATGAAGAAAGAACAACTGGGATCATGGTGAAGGGAGCTTGATTACCAGGTTACAGCTCACTGTGTCAACTGCAACCACAGTCCCAGTCATATTAAATCAACCTCTACATGCAATCAACATCTCAATTCCACATCTGAGCGAAGTGAAGTTCTTCAAGAGGCGAAAGCATGTCAGTCAATTTCACAGCACAGGCTGAAGTCATTTGTAATCATATCATTGTACATTTGAATTGCATGAGGTGTCTAAATGTGAAAGGTGCAAATGATAGTCAGAAACAATCTCAACCGTTTTATTGGTAACTGCTGATTGAAGATGTTCATCTCTTTGAAGTGAAAGTAATCACAGGTATCCTTAGAAGAGGCATCCGAAAAGCACAAAGCATTAAAGGTAATGCCAAATCTCAGAGTGTATATAGGGGCATGGAACCTATTCCGTCTTATCTTGAAGTATAAGTCATCACCAACATATGCTCTGAGATACAATGTGTCCTTTCTCAGTAACTGAGGCTGGAGGAGAAGTTGTGGGTACACATACTGGTACTTATATTCTCCTATAGTCTCTTTGTCACATGGCTGGCACCAGTTTCCGTCCACTGCCTAAGAAATGCAGATTACACAGATTGGCCATGCTAAATTGCCTGTTGCATTCAGGAGTGTTTAGGCTAGGTGCATTAGCCATGGGAAATACAGGATTACAAGCGTAGGATGGGGGACGGGTCTGGGTCGGATGCTCTTCGGTACAATGGTAGATTCATGTAGATTCATTCCATGGTCCTCCTTATTGAAGGGCTTTATGTCTCATTATGTGAAAGAGTATAATAAACAACCATTTGTGTGTAATGCCAATTGTTAAGGACCTGTTCTGTTTGTCATGTTCCCACACATAGGTTCATAACAAGCAAGGCTGGTGAATTTGTCCACAGCAGAGGTCATTGCTGCTGTTGCTGTGAAAGCTGCAGAGAGCTGGAAGAGGAACAGATCTTGCAGCAAGCCTCTGCGTGAAGTGATTGCAGTTGATGATCCTTTCAGAACACAAAGGAGAATACACCATCTTTGGAGAACCACTATCTTTGTCCTTGATGCAATTTCCACAAGTCGTGAGTTCTAATGTTGGCTCAGGCTGACAATGTTCCAGGGACTAGCACAGGATTATGCCAAGTGCTATATTAGAAACCATGACAAGAAGGAATGGGCAGAGATCCTGTCCAGGTGGCCACCAACTGTGACAAATGTATTGAACTTTTATTCAACTGGCTTCCTAGAATCCACTGGGGACCTGTGAGAGATCTCAGTCTTCAACCCAAAAATAGTATTTCAGTTGTAATAGAAGGTTATGTTGCTTCATCTTGTTTCCAATGATGAGGTCAGTGCTGCAGCCTTGGTTATAGGCTTTACCAACTTGGCTGTCTTCTCCCAGGTGCAGGATGCTAAAGATGATATACACACTACATCGAGAGGGCTGTATCATAACATAGCTGACTTCATCAACTGAAAAAGCATTCCATTTCATGAATCTACAAGTTATCTGCAATCATTGGTATCACATCTTGGCAGCTGGCACCATAAAATTGCCATGATCCCAATATCCTAGAGAATGGCGGATTTTGAGGGCCCAATGCTTTACAAGGATGGTTACAGGGGAAACCAAGGCTAGATTCTGCAACCATAGCTGATGACTCAATTACGGAGCGCCTGACTAAAGTAGAGTGCAAGTACAATGTAGCCCTTTCATCATCCAGGAGCATGAAGGAGAAGAATGATGGGCCTCCTGAAGTTGAGATTCCAAAGCTTGGATTTGAAGTGGAGGACCTTGCAGTCCAGTTCAGACAGTGTATGCTTCAATCTCCTAGCATGCTGTGCTTTGCACAACCGGAGCACACAATGAGGGTTGTAAGTAATTCTAAAGAGATGGGACAGCAACAATAGTCTTCCAAGGCAGAAGACAAAGGGCTTTAAGCACAATGAACATCACTTCCAGCAAGATAGAGTTGCAGGTTATAGTGCAACAAAACAGGCAGGACTTAGTTGACAGCAGTTCCAGTGGGTGAGAGCTGGGTATAGTGACGGTTCATTGACTACAAATTTATTGGTGCTTTAATGGCAAGCAGTCCCTTTCTATTCCCAAAGAGAAATGCAAGTTCCAGTTGTTTGTATTTTTTTTGCTTTTGCTGAGTAAATATGAATGTATTTAAGTGTTTTCAGGCTTTCTACTATATGATGATTCTACATTGAACAATGAGAATTTGCTGGCTACAGTGTGCATGGCAGAAACAGTAGCACTGAATTAGACAAAATTCAAAGATGGAATGTAGCTAAGGGCAGGTAAGCTGTGTATCTACAATTAAACAATGCAAAATGCCTGAATATGCACTAGTATATGCAATGCATTGGTTTGTGGTTGCTTTCTGACCACATGTACAGTGAGAGACAACTCTATCTGCCAAAGTTCAACTGGGTACATAATCCTTTGAAAAATGGAGCCAGTGGCAAGAACTTGCAACCATAACAACTGGGAGAATATGATGAAGAGGATGCCTTTGGAGCATGGCACATTGTTTAATGAAGTGAGTTTAGGACAATTGGCAAGTAAACCTACATGGCCTTACAAGAAGAAATTCTCCATGAAACTCACCAAAAGACACTTTGCTGACTTCTGGTAACAACTAGCCCTATAGGCACAATGTACATGCAGACATTAATAAGAATACCAAACTGTCAATGCATGAGAACAGGTTTGTGTGTACATTGGATAACTCAATGTGTACATAATAATGCATGCACCTTTTTGTAACTAATTTGTATGAAAAGATGAAATTTCAAGATAAAAATGCAGTCTGTTCCTTCTGGCTTTATGTGGTCATGTGACCTTTACTATGAGGCACAGACTCAGTGCTGTTATCTTGCAGTTTCAATAAAGTGAAAGTACAAACAAAACTGTTCTCTTGAATGCAATTAACAGAAAGATCCCTACAGACCCAGGCTCTAGTTCCATGTGATCTGATGTACTGATAATCTAGCTTTTTTTTTCAATAAGCTCAAAGCTGACTAGAATAGGTGAACAATTTCTTTTTACTGTACAGAAAACAATGGAGGGAGTGGGGAAGTCATGAGGGAGACTAACAATAGAGGCAGGTGGGAATGAAACTGAGCAGGAGGGAGCTAGCATACTATTCTTAGATAACAAAGTGTGGAGCTGGAGGAACACAGCAGGCCAGGCAGCATCAGACGAGTCGGGGGCTGATGTTTTGGGTCTGGACCCTTCTTCAGAAATGGAGGAGGGCAAGGGGACTCTGAAATAAATAGAGCGGGGTGGTGATGATGAAAGGTGGATAGTGGAGCAAATAGGTGGGAGAGAAGAGGGACAGGTCAGGGAGGGGAAGATGAAGCTAATGAAGGTGAGTGTAGGTAGGAGTTCTGAGGAAGGGTCACGGGGCCAGAAACGTTAACTCTGTTTTCTCCTCCACAGATGCTGCCAGACCTGCCGAGCTTTTCCAGAAACTTTGTTTGTGTACCAGATTTACAGCATCCGCAGCTCATTTGGTTTTTATTGAGTGTAGGTAGGAAGTGGGGATGGGGATTGGTCAGTGAGGTGGCAGGGGCAGATAGGTGGGGATGAGAGGGGGAGCTGATCTTGGGATGAGGTCAGGGCTGGGGAGATTTTGAAGCTAGTAAAGTCCACATTGAGACTGAGATAGTAGGAATAGCTGATGCTGGAGAATCTGAGATAACACGGTGTGAAGCTGGATGAACACAGCAGGCCAAGCAGCATCTGAGGAGCAGGAAAGTTTGACGTTTTGGGTCGGGACCCTTCTTCAGAAATGGGGGACGGGAAGGGGATTCTGAAATAAATAGGGAGACAGTGGGAGGCAGATAGATGGATAAAGGAGAAGATAGGGAAGTAGGAGACAGACAGGTCAAAGAGGCAGGGATAGAGCCAGTGAAGGTGAATGTAGGTGGGGAGTTAGTGGGGTATAGGTCAGTCCAGGAAGGATGGACAGGTTGCGGGGGGGGGGATCGGGATGAGGTTAGTGGGGAGGAGATGGGGGTGGGGCTTGAGGTGGGAGGAATGGTTAGGGAGACAGGGACTAGCTGGGCTGGTTTTGGCATATGGTAGGGAGAGGGGAGATTTTGAAGCTTGTGAAGTCCATATTGATAGCCTTGGGCTGCAGGGTTCCCAAGTGAAATATGAGATGCTGTTCCTGCATCTTTCAGGTGGCATCATTGTGGCAACGCAGGAGGTCCAGGATGGACATGTCGTTCAAGGAGTGGGGGCTAGAATTGAAATGGTTCGCGACTGGGAGGTGTAGTTGTTTGTTGCGAACAGAGCGTAGGTGTTCCACAAAGCGGTCACTAAGCCTCCGCTTGGTTTCCCCGATGTAGAGGATGCCACAACGGGAACAGCGGATACGGTATATAACATTGACACATGTGCAGGTGAATATCTGTTTGATGTGAAAAGTCTTCTAGGGCCTGGGATCAGGGTGAGGGGGGAGATATAGGGGCAGCTATAGCACTTGTTTCGGTTGCAGGGAAAAGTGCCGGGGGTAGTGGAGCTGGAGGGGAGTGTGGGCGGGACAAGGCAGTCACAGAGAGAGTAGTCCCTCCGAAAAGCACATAAGGGTGGGGAGGGAAAAATGTCTTTGTGGTAGGGTTGGATTGCAGATGGCAGAAATGTCGGAAGATGATGCGTTGGATTTGTAGTTTGGTTGCGTGCTACATGAGGATGAGAAGGATTCTGTTTTGGTTATTATTGCGAATAGAGGGTATGAGGGATGAGTTGCAGGAAATGCGGGATGTCAAGCTTTCCTGCTCCTCTGATGCTGCTCTGTTGTGTTTATCCAGCTTCAAACCACGTTATCTACATTGAGACCAATGGGTTGTAGGCTTCCAAGGCAGATTATGAGGTGCTGTTCCCACAGTTTCCAGGAGACATCTATGTGACACTGGAGGCCCAGGATGGACATGTTATCCAGGGAGTGGGAGGGGGAGTTGAAGTGTTTTGCAACTGGGAATTGTTGTGATTTGTTGTGAACCCACCGTAGGTGCTCCACAAAGCAGTCTCTGAGCCTCGGCTTGATCTGCCGAATGTAGAGGAGGCCTCATCGGGAACAGCAGATACAATCGGCCATATTAGCAGATGTGCAGGTGAACATCTGTTTAACGTAGAAGGTTTTTTTGGGGCCTGGTAGGAAGGTGAGGGGCGAGATGTAAGGGCAGGTGTAGCACCTCCTGTAGTCGCAAGGGAAGGTGCAGGGGGTGGAGGGACTAATCGGAGTGTGGAGCGGATGAGGGAGTCATGGACAGAGTGGTCCCTCCGGAAGGCAGATAAGGTTAGGGAGTGAAATATATCTTTTGTAGTGGGGTCGGATTGCAGGTGGTGGAAGTGGCGGAGAATGATGTGTTGAATCTGGAGGTTAATGGGGTGATACAATTCTTCTCTGTCTGTGTTCGGTCTGTGCCATCTTTAATGTTGACAGCTACCAGCATTAAATAACTCCAGCCATGATGTCATAGATACTGACATTGAGGTAAAAGGAGGGTGCCTTCTGCCATTTTACTTAGCCGACTTAGTGCTCCCTAATTGATATCATCATTTCCAGACAAAAGCACAGTGGCCTGTAGAAGGCCAAAAGCAGAACTATAAGTTTATACATGTGAGGAAAGGTATAGCCTCGCAACTTGAAAAACAAAGAATAAAAGGTACCTTTTGTGCCTCTATAAAACATCTCTAAATATGAACCATCTTTGTTGCATCAGATTATTTTGATCGAGAATCTACAACATGTAAGGGTCTTCCACAGTAGGTAAATTCACACCCCCAGTGCCCAAAACAAGAACTGCAATTGTCGGTGTACATTCTGGTATTGTGTTCTCCCAGCAGCAAAAAGGCAAGTTATGCAATGGCAAATCAAATTTGTAATAATTATGTGCTGCCACTTGACAGAATCTGGCAGATATACTGCAAATGAAAGCCTTCCCTGGATCTTGAAAGATGTTAGTACACTGGAATGCTTTTACTACTGCCATTAATAACAGTTGAAATTTTACACCCATTATATTTGACATTATGCCTTTTAAGTGCACAATTGGTTAATATTTATCCTTTATAAGGTACTAGGGTTTGATAAAAATATGTTCATGGAACATTCCTGCCAGACCAGCACTTCTGGTGCAAAATACTACCCCCTAACCCCGCCAACCTTCCATTTGGGTTGTAAAGATGATTTAAGTGCCTCTCCAAGTTTTAAGTGTTTTTGAGCTCCCAATCCAAAATCTCCTGAAGACCAGAATTATGCAAATTACTGGGCTAGCGTGAGTTTCAGATCTAGCAGTTACTAGCTTGAAGATTTTAAAGACCAGCATTTTCTCAGTAGGGGAGTCAGAGATTTAAGAATTCTATACTTACCAGATATCACTGCATATGCAGTCAGAAGACTGTATTTTCGAAATCACCAATGCCTTTGGAACTGAATCATTACTAAGCTAAAATTAGCCATAATCTACATTTATAGTCCATCACCTTTCTCTTACAAAAGAAAACACCAGGCAGCAGATTCAAAAACAGTTTTGATTTTTGACCTCCGTCTGCACCTGAGACTTGAGCTCAAAATTTCAGGACAACCACTGATGGAGACCTGTACCACTGGAGTGCTAGCTTTCAGATATGATGTTAATCACGTCCCTCCATTTACCTGCTTGGTTCGGTGTGAAAGTTCCAATGAGACTATTTGAAAGAAAACCAGGGTTGCTCTTAGCCCAGTGACTCAACCAAAATCATCCGAAAACAATGGATGTGATGACTGTTTCATTGCTGTTTCTGGGAGAAGCTTCTGAAATGCAGAATAGTTACTGTGTTTCCAACATTGCAACAGTTCAAAGTACTTCGTTTGCTATAAAATCTGGAATTGAAAACTAATCTTGATCATGGTGCCCGGAAGCTATCATTGACTGTCATTGAAAAAAAATCTGGTTCATTAATGTCCTTGAGGGAAGAAAATCTGCTGTTGTTACTTAGTGTAATCTGCAAGTGACTCTAGACCCAAAGCAACATGGTTGACTCTTAATTGACCTCTGAAATGGCTGAGCCAGCTATTCTGCTCAAGTGTGATTATACATTCTACCAAACAATAAATTTAACTTCCGGTTATAAAAGTTGATCTACAAATGAGTTCTTCGTTAACGATGTAGCATTTTAAACTGGCTCATTTTCCACAAAGCTGAGCTGTAAAAACCAGAAAATTGAGTTTCGACCATGTCAGAGGAATTATATTTAACTTAATGAAGAGTCACTCGACTCCAAACATTAATTCTGATTTCTCTCTATAGATGCTGTCAGACCTACTGAGTTTTGCCAGCAATTTCCATTTTTGTTTCAGATCTCCAGCGTTCACAGTCTTTTGTTTTATTTTAGGAGCTATAATTACACTTGGTGCCTCTGAAAGAGGATGGAGATTTTGACAATAGTTTCCTTTCCTGAATACTATCTTGTACATGTGAAGACTAGACCTCGATACCAATGGGTTAGACATTGATCCAGCGCAAATAGCCTTTCACTATTCAGCTATAGACTACACGTGCTGAGGGGTCAGTGGATTGAGGTACTACAGGGCTGTCACTTTACAGAGAACCATACTGCTAAACACAAATTAATCTGAATGGTAAAACATCCGGTCCATTTATAGAGTAGTGCAATTCTAAACCCTTTACGATTTTGACTTATTGAGAATTGACCTTCAGCAGCAAACACTCGTAGACTTTCATTTTTTTGTTGCAAATTATTGCAACAATGACACTAATGAGCGTATTAATGCAAATATCTGACTTTAATTAATATAGTTTACAAGGTTAGATTCCTTGGGCCAAGTAACAATTTGTATCAACAGCAAGGGACAAATAATTTGCGAAGGTTAAAATTCAGACAGTGCTGCAAAATGAAGGAACCTCCAACACAGCTGCAATGACCCATCAGCAAAGGCTGTGAAATCAGCTTTATGGTAAACTTGTTAGCAGGATTGTGTTTCCTCAGCTGAATATGTACTGTAGAAGCTTTAGAAAAGTGATGAGTCTATATGCATTATGCGCCAGTGGCCAAGCTTTACTGTCTAAAGCTGGGAAGAATTGTGGAGGGGAGAGAGTTCACAGTTACATTTGTTTTCTGTTGGCTGTGTGCAAATAATTTTCTTCAGATCAAATTTATATTTCAATGCTGAAGCCAAATCACAAGTTTTGAAATAATGGGAACTGCAGATGCTGGAGAATCCAAGATAACAAAGTGTAAGCTGGATGAACGCAGCAGGCCAAGCAGCATCTCAGGAGCTCCTGAGATGCTGCTTGGCCTGCTGTGTTCATCCAGCTCCACACCTTGTTATCACAAGTTTTGAAGCCCTTTTCCTGTTTCGCAATAATACCCAGTGTTCTGTCAAACTATGTTTACCACTTTGTCCTTGCCCTTGTGCTGTGAATGGCGTTCCTGTCTGAAACAATCAGCTGAACACATCTCCTGTATTCTCTCCCACACCAGCTCAGAAACCTTCATATGCTGTAGCGACCACACAAGAAAGAGTGACGCATTAAATATAATGACAAATATTTCCCTGAGTTTACAACAGTAGTTAGCACTGCTGCCTCACAGCGCCAGTGACCCAGGTTCGATTCCAGCCTTTGTGGAGCTTGCAATTCTCCCCGTGTCGACGTGGATTTCCTCTGGGTGCACCAGTTTCCTCCCACAGTCCAAAGATATGTAAGGCAGGTGGATTGGTCATGCTAAATTGCCATAGTGCCCAGGTTAGGTTAGATGGGATAGACATGGGAAATTTAGGGGTAGTGGAAAGGTTCTGGGTGTGATGCTCTTCGGAGGGGTGAGTATGGACTTGTTGGGCCAAATGGCCTGTTTCCACACTGTAGGAATTCTACGATTCTATGAAAGCACATTGCTAATCATCAGGCAACCACTGATAACACTTGGATGCAGATCTATATGAAACCAATTCTATATACTTGACATTCAAACATATAACCATACATAAATCCCTCTTGTTTTCAGCGGCAGCAGCATGAGCCAGAGTGCTGACAGGAAGATACGGCGGTTGTTGTTTCTCCCTGTATAAAAACTTACCTCATGCAGCAAGCGGCCCTCTTATTTTCAGTGGCGGGTGTGCGGAGGGAACGAGAGCCAGGAAGAAACAGATAAATTTGGGCTTTGGCTAAATCTGAAACACTACACGTGTCATGCCTCCCACCCATCCTCCCCCTCCAACCAAAAAAGACTGTGTGGAGGGCCATTAAGATAAGTCTATTTTAAATCTTCTGGAAATCTAGAGTTGAGGGAATGGAAACTAGGGTAGTTACATGCCCCTCTTGCAGGATGTGGGAGGTAAGGGTCACTGCTGGTGTCCCCTCTGACTTCACCTGCGAGAAGTGCACCCAACTCCAGCTCCTCACAAACCACGTTAGGGAATTGGAGCTGGAGCTGGACGAACTGTGGATCATTCGGGAGGCTGTGGGGATGATAAAGAGGAGCTATAAGGAGATGGCCACACCCAAGGTACAGGAAAAAAAGGTAGCTAGTTGACTGTCAGGAAGGGGAAAGGGAATAGGCAGACAGTGCAGGGATCCCCTCTGGCCGTTTCCCTCAATAATAAGTATACCGTTTTGGATACTGCTGGGGGAGACGACCTACGAGGGGAAGGCCATAGCGGACAGGTCTCTGGCACTGAGCCTGACGCTGTGGCAAAGGAGGGAAGTGGGGAGAATATGAGAGCAATTGTAGTTCGGGATTCAATAGTAAGAGGCACAGACAGGCGGTTCTGCGGACACGAATGAAATGAAAGGATGATATGTTGCCTCCCAGATGCTAGGGTCCGTGATGTCTCGGATCGTGGCTTCAAGATCCTTAAGGGGGAGAGTGAGCAACCAGCAGTCATGGTACACATCGGTACCAATGACATGGGTAGAAAAAGGACTGAGAAAGTCAAAAATGAGTCCAGGGAGTTAGGTTAGACGCTGTAGTCCAGGACGAAGAGGGTAGTTATCTCTGGATTACTACCAGTGCCACGTGATAACGAGGTAAGAAATAGGGAGAGAGTGCAGCTAAACACATGGCTACAGGGCTGGTGTAGGAGGGAGGGCTTCCATTATGTGGATAATTGGAGCACATTCTAGGGAAGATGGGACCTGTACAGTAAAGACAGGTTGCACCTGAACCAGAAGGGCTCAAATGTCCTGGGAAGGAGGTTTGCTGGAGCTGTGCAGGATGGTTTAAACTAGTTTGGCATGGGGTGGGGAACCGGAATTATAATTCAGAGGATGAGGTATTTGGCCTTCCAACAGACACAACAGGGTGTGAGGTGGTTTATAAAGAAATACAGTCGAGGGAGCATACTTGTGGACACCGAGATGGTTTGAGGTGTGTATACTTCAATGCTAGATGTATCAGAAGTAAAGCAGATGAACTTAGAGCATGGGTCAGTAATTGGAACTATATGGTTGTGGCCATTACAGAAGCTTGGGTAAATCAGGGAGAGGGATGGATGTTGGATGTTCCGGATTTAGATGCTACAAAAGAAATAGGAAGGGTGGAAAAAGAGGTGGGGGATTGGCATTACTAGTCGGTGCGAGTATAGCAGCTACTAAAAAGCAGCTCGAAAATGATATGTCTACAGAATCAGTTTGAGTTGAGGTCAGGAATAAGAAAGGAGCAGTCACTTTGTTGGGGTTTTTTTACAGACCCTCTAATAGTTACAGAGAAGTGGAGGAGCTGATTGGGAGGCAGATACTGAAAAGGTGCAGAAGTCACAGTTTTGTAGTCATGGGTGACTTCAACTTTCCAAATATTGATTGGAAACATCTTAGTTGTAATAGTTTAGATGGAACAGATTTTGCCCAGTGCATTCAGGAAGGATTCCTGACACAGTATGTAGATAGACCAACACAAGGAGAGACCACTTTGGATTTGATGCTTGGCAATGAACCGGGCCAAGTGTTATACCTGTTGGTAGGAGAGCATTTTGTCAGTAGTGATCATAAATCTGTTTTTTTCATGATAGCCATCAATAAGGACAGGTACATATGGCAGGGTAAAGTTTATAATTGGGGGAAGGGTAATTGCAATTCAGTTAGGCAAGAACGGGGTAACATAAATTGGGAACAGATGCTATCAAGGAAAAGAACCACAGAAATATGGAGGTTGTTTAAGGAATGCATACTGCGTGTTTGTCCCTAGGCAGAGAAGATGCAGTTGAGTGAGGGAGCCATGGTTCTTGAAAGAGGTCGAATGACTGGCTAAGAGGAAGAAGGAGGCTTATGTAAGGTTTAGGAAAAGAAAAATGGAAAAGGATCTAGAGGGGCACAAGTTAGCCAGGAAGGAGCTGAAGAAAGGGTTTAGGAGAGCTAAAGGGGGCACGCGAAAACCTTGGTGGATAGCATCAAGGAAAACTCCAAGGCTTTTTACACATATGTACAAAACAAGAGAATGACCAGAGAAAGGGTAGGGCTGATCAAGGATTGTAAATGAAATTTGTGCACAGAACCTAAAGAGACAAGAGAAGTCCTTAATGAATACTATTCTTCAGTATTCACAACTGAGAGGGACCTAGTTGTAAAGGAGGACATTGTGAAACAGGCAGGTAGGCTAGAGGAAGTTGATGTTAGTAAAGAAGATGTGCTAGGAATTCGGAGGAAGTTGGAGATGTATAAGTCCCTCAGGCCTGATGGGATTTATCCAAGGATTCTATGGGAAGCGAGGGACGAGATCGCAGGGCCTTTGCTGATGATCTTTTTGTCCTCACTGTTCACGGATATAGTGCCGGAAGATTGAAAAGAGGAAAACGTCATTCCTTTGTTCAAAAAAGAAAACAGGGATAACACTGGAAATTACAGGCCAGTTAGTCTTACATCAGTGGTGGGCAAATTATTGGAAAGGGCTCTGAGAGACAGGATTTATGATCACTTGGATTAGTGATTGTTTGATTAGTGATAGTTGGCATGGATTTGTGAGGGGTAGATCATGCCTCACAAACCTCATTGAATTCTTTGAAGAGGTGACCAAACACATGGATGAAGGTAGAGCAGTGGATGTGGTATACATGGATTTAAGTAAGGTGTTTGATAAGCTTCCACATAGTAGGCTTATGTGGAAGGTAAGGAGGCATGGGAAATGGGCAAATGTGGCAGATTGGATTCAGAATGGTTGACCCTTAGAAGGCAAAGGGTGATAGTGGACTGAAAATATTCAGCATGATGCTCAGTTACGAGTGGTGTACTCCAAGGACCTGTTCTGGGTTCTCTTCTATTTGTGATTTTTGTAAATGATTTGGATGAAGGAGTGGAAGGGTGGATTAGCAAGTTCATCGACGATACGAAGGTGGGTCATGTTGTAGACAGTGCAGAGGACTGTTCTAGGTTACAAAGGGACATTGATAGAATGCAGAGCTAGGCTGAGAAGTGGCAGGGGGAGTTTAACCCTGAAAAATGTGAGGTGATTCATTTTGGAAGGACAAACTTGAAAGCAGATTACAAGGTTAATGGAAAGATTCTTGGCAGTGTGGGGGAGCAGAGGGATCTTGGGGTTCATGATCACAGTTCCCTGAAAGTGGCCACCCAGGTGAATAGAGATGTTAAGAAGGCGTATGGTGTGTTAGCTTTCATTAATAGAGGGATTGAGTTCAAGACTAGAAAAGTTACGCTTCAGCTATACAAAAGCCTGGTTTGGCCATATCTGGAGTATTGTTTTCACTTCTGGTCACATCATTACAGGATAGCTGTGGAAGCGTTAGAAAAGGTACAGAAGAGATTTACCAGGATGTTGCCTGAAATGGAGGGAAGGTCTTACGAGGAAAGGTTGAGAGAGCTAGGGCTTTTCTCTTTAGAACGACGAAGATTGAGAATTGACTTGATAGAGGTGTACAAAATGATCAGAGGTATAGATAGAGTACACAGCCAGAGACTTTTTCCTAGGGTGGAGGTAGCTTTTACCAGGGGACATAGTTTTAAAGTGAAAGGAGATAGATATTGGGAAGATGTCAGAGATAGGTTCTTTACTCAGAGAGTGGTAGGGGCGTGGAATGCATTGCCAGAGAGGGTTGTGGAGTCGGCCTCATTAGGGGCATTAAAGCGGCTATTAGATAGGCATATGGATGATAGTATAAGGTAGCAGTGGAGGTTAGATAGATCTTAGTTTTGGGTAAAATTTCAGGACATCGTGGGCTGAAGGGCCAATATGTTCTGTACTGTTCTATGTTCTTTGTTCTATAATTTGGTTTTTGCAAAAGTAGCAATAATCACCTACATTAATGATCTCAGTGCTTGTTGACCGTATTGGCTTGCTCCTGTTAATACCGCAGAATCATTTAATTTTCAATTTAAGAAAAAAAGTTATGATGTATATTTACATATTTTACTTTTTTGGAATGTGGATGTCACTGACAAAATTAATATTTGTTGCCCATCTTTATTGGAACTGAACTGAGGGCCCTGCCAACTTATTTCAGACTCAACTACGTTACTGGAGTCACATGTAGGGCAGACCAAGTAAGGATGACAGAGTTCTTTCCTCAAAGGGCATGTGTGTTTGAGATTTTTAACAAAAGCCTTCCTGGTTACCATTTACTGATGGCTGCCTTTGAATTCTAAGTTGTATTAATTGAAAACAAATTCCCAGCTGCAGTTGTGGGATTTGAACCCATGGACAGAATCCTCCCAGTCCCATAAATGACATGCTCAATGGCAAGAAAAGTAAGACAATTGTATGTCATGGCCATTGAGGAACTTCTCAAAGTTGAGAGCCAGAAGTCCTATTTCCAGTCAAGTGCTGAGCAGTGAAACGAGATTCTCACCAGTGACCAGTAAGAGGCTTAATTACATGCATTAGTATCTCAATAACATCCTCACTATCACGACATCTCACCTTATTGATAAACAGATTTCCATTCTCCCACCAACAGAAAGAAACTATATGACAATAATATCTGATAGAGAAGGTATCTGATGATTCTATCTTGCCTCTAGCTCCTTCTCCGACCTCTCTCTTAGACACCAGACACCAAGATTACACCACCCCATCAACTAGCACCACCACCCTCTGCCCCACCACATCCCACTCCCTACATCCATCTCTGGGTCATTATAGGCAAATTGGGGTGCCCTCCACCCAACATGTCTGGGGCAATTGACAGGAACTTCTAGGGGCTGCTGTGAACTGCCAGCACTTTTATTAGGTGCATGAATGGGCATTAAATGTGCTTTAGTATGGGAATTTTTCATGAAATTGATGTTTAGCTAATTTCGGATAAAACTGAGCCCCATGTCCTGTGATCCTTCAGATTACCAGCCTGCTGACATCAGCACAACACCAATATCTATCCCTAAGTTCCTACCAAGGGAACAGAATATCTCAAAGTGTTTTACAACCAATGATATGGATGTAATTGTAATGTAGGAAGTGCAGCATTCACTTTGATTCTCTTCACCATTATGCTATCTGTGTTATCCATTTGGGTGGAATGACAGGATCTTGGTTTATCTCACCAGATATACCATACACAGACAGTGCAGAATTCCTTCATTGGTATGCCAATGATTTCCAAACCTTACAGCCGGAAACGTCACTGAATCCATAACCTTCTCACATAGGGATGAAACTTCAGCTGAATCACAGTTGAGATATTAATAAAATCCCTACAGATCAGAAAGAGGCCATTCAGCCCATTGAGTCTACACCCACCTTCTGAAGAGCATCCCAGCTGATCCCTGCAACCTTGCATTTACCATAGCAAATTCACCTATCCTTTCTTTCAATATTCATTCACAGGATGTGGTCATCGTTGGGATTTGACCATCCTTAATTGCCAGAGGGCATTTAAGAGTCAAGCACATTCCTAGGGTTCTGGAGTCACATGTGGGCCAAACTAGGTCGGGTGACAGTTTCCTTCCCCGAAGGACATTAGTGAATCAGTTGCATTTCTCCGACAATCAACAGTGGTTTTGTTATCATTATTACACACTTAATTCTCAAGGTGAGTCCTGGCCTGGTCTCCCAGCAGCTCCTGGCAAGTCTCAGCCTGGTCTCCGAGCGGATTGTGGCTGGCCTTGGTCTGGTGTCTCAGCGGCTCTCAGCCCGGTCTCTGGGCGGTATGTAGGCTGGTCTCTCCGCAGCTCATGGCAGTGTCTCGGCGTGACGTGAAAGTGGATCCCGCCTGTGTATGTTCCCAACGCACCAGGTTAGACCAGAGAGGTGGCAGTTTCAGCAGCAGTGATGGCATTTGTGGCAGTGGCATCAGGGACAGACAGCTGAGGTCTTACCGGAGAGCGAGATGGAGAGGACGTATCAAACACTATGGAACTTTTAACTTATTCCCTTTTTTCTTAGCTTAAAATATGAAAGACTTCAAAGTAGGCTATTACCTACGTCTTCATTTTTGAAGTAATGCTTAACTTTTTAAGTCTTCTTTCTGTTACTACTCTGTACCTAAGCTCTTTATGCACCTAGGCACCTTGGTACATAAGATGGTGCCATGTGTAGTAACATTACACGCTATTCGCTGTATTCCTGTACTTCTGTATTTCAGTAAACATGAAAATAAAATTTAAAATCTAAAATCTAAATTTATCTACTTTAGATAGATATTCTAACAACAAAAGTAACAGATTATTGTTAATTAATTTGTACCATATAATTTTATGCCTGCTCACATTCACATTGGTTCTTGGTCCAGCACTACATCTGTTTTAAGATAACTTTTCTTGTTTTCTAATACATGGATTTGCCCTTCCCTGTTCCCATAGCATCCCGAAGCCATTCCAAACCCCTTGGATTTTTGACACCCTTGCTACCCGGGCCTCTCGTAGAATTTTATTTGTTCCGCACAGTATCCTCAGCATAGTTTGTTATGCTCACAAACTCTGCAATTGGCTCCCTGAAATTGTCTCCCTGAAATTGTCTGCCTCTTTATCCCTCACAAACATGCCCTTTAAATCTTATTTCATTGACTACACCTTTGATTGCCAGCTTCCAGTTTTTACTTAATGCCGCTCCTGACAATGACAGTTTAAATTAGGAACTAATTTCTGAGAAATTTACCCAAATACATGTTAACAGCATCCTGAGCTTTGAGTTGATTAAAGCATTTAGTAATCAATGGCCAAATTTGAAGACAAAGAGGCACAGTTCAAGTCCCCCTGCTTCAGTGATGTGTAATAATATCTGAGCTTGTTGATTAAAAAATACCTATATTTCACCGAGTGCTTTTTGTGAGCAGGTAATATTAATGTACTATTTAAATATCAATGTCATAGCACACATAATTACAACTACTCACTGTTAGGACTGCAATGACAGTAGTTGTTTCCTGGATTGGGCAACTAATCTTATTGCCTTGTATTTTAATCAGTTACTTGCTGCTCAAGACAGCACAGAAGTGTCTCCATCAAAGTCAGCCTTAATAAACGCCACAGCTTCTTGACGCAAATAACTCTCAAGCATGTTTAATTGCTTTGTACTGAAGACAAGAATATAAATTTCAAGATCAGATAAAGACTATTAACCTTAACAAGCTGTCCCTCTTTAATACAACTGCCATTCCTTAAGACAACTTGCTGCACTATGAATAAGACAGGCTCAATATACTAATGCAGTATATTTTTCTGATTGTGCATATTTATACAGACAGGTTTGACAAACAGGAACATATACCTGGTATTAACCCACAAAGTTATTTATACTTCTAACACAAAGATCATATTAAATAAGCATATCTTTACCTAGGGTTTCTTCATTCAGCTTGAGTTATACCTGTAATAGAGATGGTTACAAGATAAAATTGTTCCCATTAACCACCTATAATATTAATGGTGCTGTAACACATATTTCATTATTTTTCTTATTTACACCAGTGAATCTATGTGTTTGAAAGTAAAACTGACATTGTTTCCATAGAACCACAGACTGCCCAAAGTGGATGACAACTCTGATTCATCAAGTTGCATTTTGCTCTACGAAACATGAAGATAGATCTGAATGCAGCACATTGCATGCAACAGGGAAGTCTGCATCATACACATAAACTTAAGCTGTTACCACTTAAACTTTTCTCCTCCTCTGTCAAAAAAGATGACCATGGATTCTTATTCAGCAAGTGATTAGACACATTCTTTTCCCAAGCCTGTTAATCATGTACAATCAGTACTTTGCTTGATTTCCTGAATTGGGGTCAGTTATTTCGGTGGCTAGATTGTAATGCAGAATGATGCCAATGTGAGTACAATCATATTTCCTGGGGGCCCTGCCTACTAATATTGCACCCATTGATGGACTGGTGCCACTCAAAAAAAGGTTGTTTCACCCTGATGGAGAGAGAGCACTGTGGCTCATTACCTTTCCTTAAGGTGACTTGATGGGTTAATTTTAGCACTGACTACATTACAAGTCACAATCAATTTGCCATTATCTTTTAGTCAGAGGTAATTTTGTTTAAAGTTAATTGAGAGTTAAGTAAAGCTGTCTTTGAATTATTTCCTCAGGTTCTTCAGTATTCATGTTTCTTCTGCTGAATGCAATGACTTCTGCTGGAGGAAAGAAGACTGAATGAAAGAAGGAAAAGGACTTGAAATTGTTTATTGTTTTTCACAACCCCAATAAAAATGCTTTGCATCCAATTGTCACCCAGCAAGGTCCCACAAAGAGCAATGAAACAAATAACCAGTTAATCTGTTTGAGTGAAATGAGGAGAACTGCTCTGCTCTTCCTGAATGTGTCCTCCTGAAAGTGTAGAGGGGTGTAATATGTCATTCAAGATACAGTACTTCCAATAGTGTACTGCTACAATAAAGATCCAGCATTAATTATATGCTCTGGTATCTGGAGTGAGAGTGTAATGAGAACCTATTGTCTTGTCTTTTTGAGGTAGATAACTAGGATTCTACACTGAAGTGGTGAAGAATCATGTCAACGTATTACTTTCCAACACAACTTTTCTCATGAATAGCCTTTCAGCTTCACTTCCCATCCTTCCTCCCTCACTGTGTCTTGTAAAGCAAATCTCAGGGTCACTCACTTCATTTCTAATCTCCTGACAGCAGCAGAAAAGTGAAGTGTCAACCTTTGGCTCAGTTTAGGATTTTTAAAATTCAGTTTGATTGTGTTTGATTTCTGATTTTAATAGTGTAGTCATGTAAAGTTTGGATCCAACAACTTCCAATTCAAAATATTTCTCTGTGGAGGGGTCTACATTGGTCTTTCCATTCTTTGGTTTACCATCAGATCCTCACTCAATTTTCTGTTCTCTGAATCCCTCCTCCTCCTCCCAGTTTTTCCAATCTTCTTTATCACTTCTTCTCCCCACTCCTGTTACTTCCCCATATTTTTCTTACCCAGTTTCTCATAAGAACTGTTTTCGGTGCCGCTTACAACCCCAAGCCATTTCCCTCAGCTGGATGGGACTTTTAAAACTTAGTGCCAGACGAACTGCTTTACAATAGTATGAACCACTTTTATTAATTAGATCTTCTTGTGATAACATCATCATCAAAGTCCTGTGTAGATGGCTACAAGCTGCTATTTCTTCTAATACATTATCCATTGCCATGCTTTATTAGCTGAGATGCAGTAATTATGACAATTGGTATTGATGACACATTGGCTGTGTGATATGATTCCAACAACAATGGAAACTGTAACTTGGAAACTCATCACCACCCTTCAAAAGTGCAATTAGGGATGGACAATAAATTCTGGATTAGCCAGTGACACCCACAGCAGATATGTAAATGCATTTCATAAAAGATTCTGCCTTCAATTGCCCTGTCTTGGAGTTTTGAGTTCCATTCCTAAAATTTTACTACCCACTGTCTCTCTTTCATTCATCAGGATGTTTCTTTAAATCCACATTGTGCACTGAGCTTTTGACCATTTTCTGTGACCTCTTCTACTGTGGCTCAGTGTCAATGATTGCTTTGAAATTCTTTGACGTACTTTGGCATGTCTCAATAATTTAGAGGTGCTTCATGAATAAATACAAATTGTAGCAGTTGCTGGCCTTGCTGATTGTATTTTAGAGAAAGTTATTTGTCATTCCAAACTAAAAAGACACAACAAAAGAGCCAAAAAGAAATTCCATGTGGAGGTCCAAATCTGGGAAGTACAAGCCCATTGATTTAATTTTGAGGGATAACTCAGAATAAAAAAATTTCAATTTAAAAATGTTGACTCTGAAGTTTCACAGAAGGTGATGATTGTTGTGTCAGTCTTTGTCCTCCAACACTGACTTGTTGCTGCAATTTGTAAGGCCAGTAATGAAAGTGCCTCATTCAGAGGTAAGGACAAGTTTCAGCTGAGGATTTTCTTTGGTACCTGCGTGCTGCCTGCTTTTTGGAAACTGGACTTCCTCTCTTGGTTTTTTGAGTGTGAATTACTTTGATCTGATAGTCCCCAAGCAAGACATTTTTGCCACTTTTTTGAAAGTCACCCCAGTTCTCCAACTTTTTCTGTCTATTATTAAGCTGTTATCCTTCCTACCACAGGCTATTTAATACAATGCATTTCACTTCTTTTAAAACACTGAGCTTCCTTAAATCCTTCTACAAAGCACCTTTATACATTTCTCGTCAATATATTTCATAATTTCATTTGATTATGTTTTCAAGCATCTTTATGCTACCTTCAATAAACCCATGTGTCTAAAGTGAATATTCATCTTATCATTTATTGTGCCGGCCTCTACCCATCATGGCGTGCATTGCTAATTAGCCTACATCTCACTGCTTTCATTCTTTTCTACTTTTTGGAAAGAAATGTCACACTGGCAACCTGCCAATTCTCTGGCACATCTTCCACATTGGAGAATATTTGGAGGATCCTAATCGGAGGTTCTACTATTTTTCACTCGACTCCAATCTCACTGAATAAGCGGCATCACTTTTTGCGGTGAAGGGGTGTCGGCAATAACAGTGGGATGGGCACAAAATCTCTCTTCAGCTTCACATCTGAGTTTAGAAAGAGATCAAGGAGATGGGTGAGCTTGGGGTCGACCTGAAAGGATGCATCCTGAAACAATCTTGGCCATTTAACTCTCTGCCTCTTCTGACCAAAATCTCACACGGTACCTGAAAATGTGTAGCAGCAATCAGCACCTTGGATATCTCTCCAACTCTGCTTTTCTTTTGGCATTAAATGTTCACTTTACCATTCTCTTCCCTCTCATACAAACAAACATAGAGTTCCCCAAGGATGAAGATTTTGGTTGTCTTTGGAGGAATTACCACGTCCCCAAGTGCAATATTCCTACCCACCTCAAACCCCTCCCCCTATACCCAGAGTTCCCAAGATGAGTCCATTGAAGTGTTTCGGTGCTCAAAATGAGAAAAGAACCAATGATACCTGGTAATAAAGTGTGAAGCTGGATGAACACAGCAGGCCAAGCAGCATCTCAGGAGCACAAAAGCTGACCTTTCGGGCCTAGACCCTTCATCAGAGAGGGGAATAGGGTGAGGGTTCTGGAATAAATAGGAAGAGAGGAGGAAGCGGACCGAAAATGGAGAGAAAAGAAGATAGGTGGAGAGGAGAGTATACGCCGAAACGTCAGCTTTTGTGCTCCTGAGATGCTGCTTGGCCTGCTGTGTTCATCCAGCTTCACGCTCTATTATCTTGGATTCTCCAGCATCTGCAGTTCCCATTATCTCTGCTACAATGATACCTGGTAGGCAGTTTGGGATTGCCAATCAAACATCTTTTTTTATAATCTGTCTCCAATATCTTTATGACAGTTCAATAAAAGTGTTCAAAGGAGGAACAAAAACCATTGCTTTCAATGGCCCCATGATTTTTTCACCATTACTGGTGCATCCAGGTCCATCCTGGAAGGCTGGTAACCCAACACAAGTTCAAGTAGAAGAACAGTCATTATACTTATCATTATTTGCAAATGTTTAAGTAGCCAAGCAACTCCCTCATCTATATTTGGAACAAAATCTCCTCACATTTATTTGCCTTCAGGACAGCAGTTCTCAAAAACTCCATTAAGGCTTTGCCTGAATGCTAATTCTAGGATAACTTTAATGGTCTGTGAAATTGGCTTTAACAGCTTTAAAGTTTGGTGGGTAGTGGTCACTATCTGGGCATCTCAAGGTCACGTCATCTCAATTCAATAATTTCTGTGTAAGACATAGAGAATGGACTTTCTTTCAATTGATTACGTTGAGCAGGTTGTCAAGGTAACCACTTCTCAGAGACAATCAGGAAAGATCGAGCCAACACTAAAATGAGCTTTTTCTTTCCCTTGAGTGAAGACTTCCCTTTCCCTGTAAAGAGAATCAGATTTCTCCTTTGCCACAATAAATTAATTTAAAAATTATGATTTGTCAACAGAAAAGCTATCAAAAGGAATTGCCTTCTTGCTGAAGAGATGTTTTGTAAGTTAAAACAAAGTTAAAAAAAATGCTAATTACCCCTTTACCACTTATCTCCATAACCTTATTTTTTATTTATTCGGCACTTTAATGAAGATAAAGATCTGAAGGATTGATAAATTTTGGTCTGCTGGATGCTGCTTCAAGTAACCAGTGCATTGGATTGCAATGGACCATAATCATAAGAATGTGACTTATAAACCAATGCCACCAATCTTTTGATGTATATTTTAATGATTACATCTCACCTGTATGACATATTTCCAGGGGCTTAAGGTAGATTAGAAACGTAGCTTTCTCATGCCAAGCCATGCAATTCATTCAGTCATTCAAGTGTTACTTCAATTTACTAAATTATTTCCCTCTCTTCCTTTACTCCTGGATAACATACTTGTTCAAGGGATCTGGTGACACTGACAAGACTGGCATTTAATCCCTATCTCTGACTAGAATATGGTGGGCACCACGTTTTTGAAAAATGGTGCATATTGTACCTCAGAGATAGAAGGAACTACCGATGCTGGAGAATCTGAGATAACAAGGTGTAGAGCTGGATGAGCACAGCAGGCCAAGCATGAAATACCAGCTTTCCTGCTCCTCTGATGCTGCTTGGCCTGCTGTGTTCATCCAGCTCTACACCTTGTTATCTCATATTGTACCTCCCTGAATTAGTTTTCTGTCTGGGCAACCTCTGTTGTTCACAATGCATGACTTCTGGTTTTCCCTGCAATGTTATCTAGGGATTCTATAACAATGGGTGTTTGAATTGTTTTCAGTTATACTTTGTCCAGTTTGGACTCCTTAGATCTTAATAGAAAATCGGCATGCGCTTGATGTAAATCAAGATCAGGTCTTTACCTTTGAAGTGTTTGCACATGAAATAGACTTGACTTCAGTGGTCTGGCAAATTCCCTGGTCCAGCAAAGTTCTGGTGTCTGCCAAGACTGCTAAATTAAGAGGATGCAACCTGGAGTCATTTGATTGAACTGAGTGGCTTTCTTGGGAACTTCAAAACGTCTGAGTATTTGCAACAAGCTTCACAATCACTTTTGTTGATACAATGGTTTTCAGATTAAAAAAAACAATTACCCTAATTATTGTGATGTGATTTGAACTCTCAAGCTTCAGTATTAACACCCACCGCCATGACACCCTACAGGATCAGAGGCTTCTGATCGACCCATAATTGCAGATCTACCCACATCACTTCTCTGATTGCTGATACTTGAGTCATGTTTACAATAGAATAGAATACAGTAGGACAGAATAGAAATTTATTATCATGTGTACTTTTACATGTAAAATGCAGTGAAAAGTTGCCTCACACAGCGCCTATATATATGACAGAAGTTATACATTATAATAAAGAGCAAAATTAAGGCAAAGTTCATCACAGTTCATTTAATAGCTCGTGGGCTCAGGGAAAGCCAATGTAGAAATGAAGGAATACCCTGAAGACACAGCCAGGATGAGACTTCCACTTTGAGCGGCTGGAATACCAGGATGCCGAAGATGAAGAGAGACTTCCAAATTATGACAAGATCACCATGGCAGGACAAGACAGCCACACTGGGAGACCACCACGCCAGGCCAAGACCACCTTTCTCCTGCTTTAGGTACCCGTGCCTAGCTGCGGACCTGGAGCCTCAGCCTAGCCTGCGAGTATAGGTTAGGGAAGTTGTCCTGGGATCAGCTCCTCACTCGCCAAGAAACCACAAGCTAGGGTGGAGCTGTATCTGGCTCATCCTTGCATTGCTGCCACCGGAGGTCTCCTCCTTCACCTAAAGAAGAAAAAGAAAAAAAGCTAAAATAAAAAGGAGAAAAGAAAGAGAAAGGAAGCTAAGAGGAGGAGATGAGCTCTGGTCTCAGGTCCGCTAATTCGCCACCATCTCAAAAAGTCTTGAAAAATTGCTGAATACTGACCAGCTGCGATCTCCACCCAACAATGAATCATCCTGCCAATGTGGCCAGCTCCTAGACACCAAGCAGAAGAGGTGAAATATAGTCCTGCATTAAACTAAGCAGGATCTCCATGTCCACATCATTTCAGTTGCACTTCCCGTGCATCATCCCTAAATAAAGTGAATCTATGATTCCTGAATTAGTTGACCAGGCCTCTTGATTACTAACTTGTAACTTGGAGTGGAATCTTCACAGTCCCGGAACTGCACAACAATTTGAATGTGTAAGAGAGGGAAGGGTGTTATTGAGGGAGACGGTGGTCGGATACGGAATCCACACAGACGCCTTTTGACCAAGGCAGAATGCACAGAGACCACATGAAGCATGTGCATGACCCAGCTCTCAGAAATAAAATACATAAAAGGAATGTACCTTCTGCATCAAATTGATGCACCCTCAGCATCAAATTAAAGCTTCACTAATTCTTCGCTGGTTGGCAAATAAGTGAGCAGTGATGTTTTATTATCAAGATGCATGTTTGCACTGATAGCACGAGCATGCAGAAAAGTCCACCAATCCTTTCTCAAGGGCATTATTTTTGTAAGTAACAAAATAACATCATCTGAGTTAATGAAGTTGAATGGTTTCTCTATGGGTTCTCTATTTTATTGAAATGTAAGCCTTTGCAGGAAAGAAGAATGATGCATTTTGATCTTCATATTTTATAGGTTTCAGTTACTTTGTCCTGGGTATAACTACTTTCTCCCATTGAACAAGAATCCCATAAGCACGCAGATGGCATCGATGATATCTGGTTGGTAAGGTCCCCCCATGATCTGTCATATCAATGGCTCCTTTAGGCATCCTGTTCTATAAGAAAATAGATCCAGAGTTTCTTCTAAGCTGTTCCATGCCATGAGATACTACTCAGAGACAGTACTGAGCTAGTGCCTTGCAATCAAATGAAAAGCCAGTATTTCTCAGCTTTGGTGGCTCAGTTCCATGTTTGCATTCAATTGCTTTATTTATGACCTGTGACATTGCCTAACAACACTCTCTTTTATGTCAGAGAATCAAAATGAGCAGAGTTCCAGTCCAATGTACGGCTCCTGGTACTAATATCGGAACTAACTTGCTACGCTTCTCAAGGAAATTATGCATCAGTCATGGAACTGCAACTGTCTTATCAGAAATGAATGGTTCACATTCTTTAAAGGAAAAGTAGGTGATGTCTTTTAGAAACCTAAGTATATGATGTCAATAACCTTTCTCTCATTTACCTCTCAGTTATCTTCAAAAAACTCCATCAAGACAGTTAAGCATGATTTTCCCATCACTTTCTCAATCTAGATTAATATTTTTCAATAAAATTTAATTTTTATTCCTCTATTTTGATCCCAACAAACTCTTTAACGGCAGCTTGCCCCTCCGTTTTCTCTTTGCTTGGTAAGAGATCCACAGCCTGTTAATCTTTGCAGATAGTTGGGTCCTTCTAACTCTGGCATCATGCTTGCAAATCTTTGTGAACTTTTTTCAGTGCTTCTATTTCCTTTTTGTTTTATTGAGGCCTCAACTCTGAAAGATCCATCTTTAGTGTTACATGCAGCGAGGTAAAACTTTGGTAATGCCACATTAACTGACTGAGTTGAGGTACTATCAACAGATGTATAAATTAACAAAATAACACTTTTTAAATGGAAGAATCAGCCCCAATAAAGCCTGCTGTATGTGATGGATAAAGTAATCAGAGACAGGAGCTTGTTTCAACTCATTTGCGGATGAGGGAATATTGATCATTTAGTTGTACTTTGCTCTGGTGATCAATATTATCATTGTGCTGCTGAAATACTATTGCTTTGCGATAATTCCAACATAAGCATTCTCTTGTATGTGATCGTGTGTACAAATCAAAAATGCTAACTGAAGTGCATAATTTTAAATGGGAAGCAAAACATTGTGTATGTTGGAAATAAAAAATGAAAAGATCAGGACAGGACCTTCCAAATGGTGGGATTATCCAAGTAGGATAGGGAACCGATGTTTGTGGGCCATGACCTCTAATGGCTGCTAAACAGAATTATGTCAGCTGTACTCCACATGCTACAAAAGCCCCCTCCCCATGCACAGCTCTCAAAGTTATCACTGAGGGGATACAATAATTTCCAACACAAAAAATGGGGTTCGTGAGTTTTCCAGACCCTGGGAAGTGTGCCGGGAGATGGAGGGCTGTATTCCTTCAAATCCCTGAAATGGTCCTGTCTATGAACATTTTACCAGTGCCTCAGCCGATCCTGGAAGCTACCTGGTCCCAGCAGCTGACCTGTAGACTTAGGACTGCAGGCTTGATAGGCCAAAGAGGTGGGCTTGGACAAGGATGCAGGCTCTGTCTGCAACAATCTCACCGGTGGGGTTTCTCCACCAACACACAGCCTCTGAACTTCTCGCTCCCTCTGCTCCAATCCCAACCTCACCATAAAACCCACAGACAAGGGAGGCACAGTAGTAGTATGGCACACTGATCTCTGCATTGCCGAGGCCAGAAGCCAGCTCTCTGGCCCCTCCTCTTATCACACCCTTGATCATGACCACATCCCCGAGCATCAAACCATCATCTCCCAAACCATCCACAACCTCATCACCTCAGATGACCTCCCAGCCACAACCTCTAACCTCATCATTCCCCAACCCCACACCACCCGCTTCTATCTCCTTCCCAAAATCCACAAAACTGCCTGCCCTGGTTGACCCACTGTCTCCGCCTGTTCCTGCCCCATCAAATGTATCCCCACCTATCTGGACTCCATTTTCTGACCCTTAGTTCAGGAACTCCCGATCTATGTCCGTGACACCACCCATGCTCTCCACCTCCTCCAGAACATCCAATTCCCCGATCCCCAACGCCTCATTTTTCCTATGGACATCCAGTCCCTATACACCTGCATTCCCCATGCAGACAGTCTAAAGGCCCTCTGCTTCTTCCTGTCCCACAGGCCCGTCCACTGACACCCTCATCTGCTTATCCAAACTCGTCCTCATCCTCAACAACTTCTCCTTCATTTCCTCCCACTTCCTACAGACAAAGGGGGCGGCCATGGGCTCAAGCTATGCCAGCCCCTTTGTAGGGTACATGGAACAATCCCTCTTCCAAAGCTATACTGGCCCTATCCCCCAACTTCTCCTCCATTACATTGATGACTGTTTCGGCGCTGCCTCGTGTTCCCAAGAGGAGCTCGAACAGTTCATCCACTTAGCTAACGCCTTCCGTCCCAACCTTAAGTTTACGTGGACCATCTCTGACACCTCTCTCTCCTTCCTGGATCTCTCTGTCTCCATCTCTGGCATCCATCTGGAAGCCGATATCCCTTTTAAACCTACCGACACCCACAACTACCTAGAATACTCCTCCTCTAACTCACCTTCCTGGGAAAAGGGCATCCCCATTCCAATTTCTTCGCCTCCACTGCATCTGCTCCCAAAATGAGGCATTCCACTCCCGAACATCTCAGGTGTCCTCTTTTCTCCAGGACCACAACTTCCCCTCCACAGTGATTGAAAATGCCCTCATCCATGTCTCCCGCATTTCCCTCAACTCATCCCTCATACCTCCTATCCACAATAATAACCAAAACAGAATCCTCATCCTCACGAACCACCCCACCAACCTCCTAGTCCAACGCATCATCCTTCGACATTTCCACCATCTGCAATCCGACTCCACCAACAAAGACATTTTTCCCTTCCCACCCTTATGTGCTTTTCGGAGGGACCACTGTCTCCGTGACTCCCTTGTCCGCTCCACACTCCCCTCCAGCCCCACCACCCCCAGCACTTTTCCCTGCAATCGAACTAAGTGCTACACCTGTCCCTATACCCCCCCTTACCCCCATCCCAGGCCCTAAGAAGACCTTCTACATCAAACACATGTTCACCTGCACATCTGTTAATGTGATATTCTGTATCCGCTGTTCCCATTGTGGCCTCCTCTACATCGGGGAAACCAAGCGGAGGCTTGGGGACCGCTTTGCGGAACACCTATGCTCGGTTCACAAAAAACAACTGCACCTCCCAGTCACGAACCATTTCAACTCCCCCCCCTCACCCCACTTCTCGGATGACATGTCTATCCTGGGAATCCTGCAGTGCCACAATTATGCCACCCGAAAGATGCAGGAACGGCATTTCATATTTCGCTTGGGAACCCTGCAGCCCAAGGCTATTCACAAGCTTCAAAATCTCCCCTCCCCCTACCACATACCAAAACCAGCCCAGCCAGTCCCTGCCTCTCTAACCTTTCCTGCCACCTCAAGCCGAACCCCAATCTCCTCCCCACTAGCCTCATCCCGCACCTGCCTGACCTATCCCCCGCTAACTCCCCACCTACATTCACCTTCACTTCTAACCCCATCTCTTGGACCTGTCTGTCTCATCTCACCCTATCTTCTCCTCTATCCATCTTCTATATGCCTCCCCTGTCTCCCTATTTATTTCAGAATCCCCTTTCCCTCTGAAGAAGAGTCTCAACCCGGAACGTCAACTTTCCTGCTCCTCTGATGCTGCATGGCCTGCTGTGTTCGTCCACCTTCACACCTTGTTATCCTAGCCCAATTCCCAAGCTTTTCCGGCTGTCTAGAGTGCCCATCTCTCCCAGTGGAAGTCCTGCAGCATCAGAGCTACTAGCCCCTCTTATTAGGACAGCAACATTAAGTTTCAGCCCTTCATCCTTAATTGTTTTTCTTTCTAACGCAGTCCCCCAGGATTGCAGATGATTTGTTTCGACTCTGGCTCCATAAGTTCAGTGATGGCTGATAAGTCCGCTGCTCGATCTGCAGTTAGAGTCACACAACATAGAAACTCGGTCCACCTCATCCATACCAATCATTTTCCCAAACTAAACTAGTCCCAGTTGTCTGTGATTGGTCCGTATCCCTCTAAATGATGCTGAAGCATTAAGAGTAATTGTTGATGTGTTTTGTAATCTCTATATGCTAGCTCATCTACTTAGTTAGACAGATGTCTTGAATTTTACTAACAACACCAATAATTTACATGGATACAATACCACAGACCAACACACAGTCTGGCTCTGTGTTTACTGATTTTACTGTACATTACATATTACAATATCTGACTAACTGATTGATTGGTGCCAGACTGTGGCAACAGAACACTTTTGACTGTGTCTCCCTATATATAAGTGACAATAAATCATTCACTCATTTATCCATTGAAGATATTACACTGATACCATTGCACAGACAGTGATGTTTTGTAACTACCTTAAATGTATAGACCTGACTAGACTTGGATCTATTCTTCAACATGCTCTCCATTCCCTTTCAAGAATTATGGCCACTTATTTCTGATAACATATACAAGGATGCAGACAGATGTATTGTTTCCATACGTTCAGATAATGATGGAAGCGTGGCATGACCAAATCTAGCCCTTAGATGGTTAAAATGACTTAGCAGTGTAGTTTCACCTGTGGCATATTTCTATCATCACAGGTGAATGCATACTCTTTGTCAATAGGTGGTTGTCATCTGATACGATACCTTCAGTATCCAAGCCATTACTATGTGTGACGTGTGGTTGATGGTGAGCGGTTCAGACACATCATTTATTTTCTTGCAGGACCTGACCATGGTTCATTTCAGCATAATATGACCTAGAGGCTAGAAACAAACATGTTGCACAATTCCCATGACCTCATGTCTTCATATTCAAATCCTGGCTTAAATTGGGATTCACCAGGCTCTTATACCATTTATCCCTCTTTTTGCCCCAACAATATGTCATTCACATACGATTGGATGGTGAGAATTTGGTGAGAACAACTGCATGGATCTTCCCAAATATGAAAGCTGGCAGTGAGGGTAAATAGTGTTTTGATGAGCAGCATGCAAATAAGCATAGCTGTGTAAAAATTGTGGCAAGTCACTTTATACCTAATGATTTTATGCTTTGTAGTATGAACGGTACATCTGTGAGACTGTTTAACTGAGGGGTGTGAGGTGATGACATAATGTTTTGGCTTTTGCCCCATCTCCTGCATTGGTCTTGGAAGCGCACTCAAGTATACTGCAGACCATAGTGGGACAGAATTTATTGAGGTAAAATGAACAATCCAATTTTGTTGATTAATACATTAACAACCTTTGCACTAACAGTGATCTTTGGTATGTTGTACAAAAGTAGATTTGGGGAAGTAGTCAGTCACCAGAACATATTTGTATCCTTAGACATGGAAACATCAATAACAAGTTTGCACTGTGGCTCAGAAGGAATATTGTGCGAAAGGAAAGGTTTTCTTGATTGTTCAGGTGGATGAAGCAACATTTCTTTTCCTTTATTTATGCACAGAATGATGGTGTCATTGGCCAGGCAGCATTTATTGCCCATCCCTAATTGCCCAGGGAATAGTTAAACGTTAACCACATTGTTGTGGGTTCGAAGTCACATGCAGGCCAGACCAGGTAAGAATGGCAGATTTCCCTCCCAAAAGTGCATTTGTGAACCAGATAGGTTTTTTGTGGCAATCAACAATGGATTCATGGTCATCATCAGACTCTTAAGTCCTGGTATTTACTGAATTCAAATTGTACCATCTATCATGGTGGGATGCAAACAGGCGTCCCCAGAACATTATCTAGGTCCCTGGGTTAACAGTCCAACAATAATACCACTAGGCCATTACCTCACCTTTGACATGCTTCATGCAACTTGATTAATTGACTGATGTCCTTAGTGAAGCCAGGGCTGATTCATGGGAATTGTTTTGACTTTTTCTGCTCCATGCAACCCACATATATGGTCTTCCTAGCCTTGATGACAATGTTTACAGAATTCCAACCTGTTGGTCTTTGAAGATTGCACCCTAGGAGAGTTTGAGCTTGAACCTGATTGACCAGAATGAATGCTTGAGCTCAGGGATCCAGGTGGAGAACTGTCCCAATTAAACATGGAAATCTTTTCAAAATGCATCTGTTGTAACTTGTTGAATTTGTGTTCTTCAGCTATGACCAAAATATATGAGACGTTGCAGATTTAAACCTCTGGTATTGTTTTTGATACTGATTGGGTCATGAAAGCATGTAGAAATATATAGCTGTTCAATGTAAACTAGTTTCTATTTTAATGATGTAAAAGATTTTCAATGCCCATGCTGAGGAGCTGGATTGGTATTAACACTAGTTAATGCCAAAGCATAGAATGTGGGACAACAGTTTCCTGAGTGCATTGAAGATATGTAAAGGGATGATGTTTATTCCAGCATGAATTCAATGGCTGCATGTTTTCCATTTTTTTGGAGATATTTCACTTGGGTGGAGCTAAAAGCTTCAGTTTTCCTGATGGTGCCATAAAGTACATCAAGTTTAACATGTTCTCTATCGTCAAGCTGTGACCTCATGCTTACCTCTTGGCCTTTGTTGACTTGATTGGATAGAACTTCACCAGATCATCCCTAAAGTATTTCCACTGTCCTTCTGGGATATCCTCACTGTCTGGCAAATTCAAAAAAAGTGCAAGAAGCAGCCTGGACTGGTGCCAATGATCTTCTCTGACATCTGGAAAGTTTTGATTCATGGAGGATCCTCAAGAACATCTTTCCATCTCTCTGTACAATGATGTGCAAGCTGTGATCTTCACCACAAATCCACATATCAGCAGAGAGCAAGGTCAGGCAAGGAGGTGTCATTCCATTCAGAGTCTTCTCCATTTTTCCTCCCTGCAATTCTACACCTCACCTTTGGCAAAGCAGCTATAGGCCAAAAGGGCGACTCTATTGAATAGTGGGCATCAGGCAGCCAAATTGGAGGTAGGCCTGTAGTAAAACGTTTGGGGAGTCTCGCAGGATGTTGCAATGCACTGAAAACATTAGGTAATCTTGCAAATGATAATTATATCACAGAAGATGGTGATTTTGTCCACTGTACCTTGACTGGCTCTTTGTGGTATACTGCATCCACTGTACCCGGTGTGGCTTCCTCTACATTGGGGAAACCAAGCGGAGGCTTGGAGACCGCTTTGCAGAACACCTCTGCTCAGTTCGCAACAAACAACTGCACCTCCCAGTCGCAAACCATTTCCACTCCCCCTCCCATTCTTTAGATGACATGTCCAACATGGGCCTCCTGCAGTGCCACAATGATGCCACCCGAAGGTTGCAGGAACAGCAACTCATATTCCGCTTGGGAACCCTGCAGCCCAATGGTATCAATGTGGACTTCACAAGCTTCAAAATCTCCCCTTCCCCAACTGCATCCCTAAACCAGCCCAGCTCTTCCCCCCAACCCACTGCATCCCAAAACCAGTCCAACCTGTCTCTGCCTCCCTAACCGGTTCTTCCTCTCAGCTATCCCTTCCTCCCACCCCAAGCCGCACCCCCATCTGCCTACTAACCTCATCCCACCTCCTTGACCTGTCCGTCTTCCCTGGACTGACCTATCCCCTCCCTACCTCCCCACCTATACTCTCTCCACCTATCTTCTTTTCTCTCCATCTTCGGCCCATGTCCCCCTCTCTCCCTATTTATTCCAGTTCCCTCTCCCCATCCCCCTCTCTGATGAAGGGTCTAGGCCTGAAACGTCAGCTTTTGTGCTCCTGAGATGCTGCTTGGCCTGCTGTGTTCATCCAGCCTCACATTTTATTATCTTGGAATTCTCCAGCATCTGCAGTTCCCATTATCTCTGATACTATTTTAACCTCACTGCGAAGCCTCTTCCAGGGATGCCTAACCTGAAGAAGTTACCCTCCTCCCTCCGGACCAACCTCAGGGAATCTCTCTCCCATTGCAACTCTCTTGTAATCTCTTCAGCCTTGAAACTGCTCGACCATGTCCTGAAGCAAACCAGGTACCACAGCCACATCACCTTCCTCAGCACCTGCCTACGGAACCAGATCATCCCCAAGGGACTACAGTCTACATTTCAGCCTTCCCAATTTGGCCCCAACCGTGACCACCTCTACACCCAGAATATTCAGACACTTCAGAAGCGTTTCTCCCTGTGAGTCCTGAAACAGGCACTCGCAGCCATGCGCCGGCACCTCCAGGCACTGCAATCCAACCTGCTCCAGCTCAGAGCCTCCCTCTCCCAGACCTGCAAAGGACCCCTGTTGTTTTTTATCCTCCGCAGGATCCACAGACTGAATACCCAGTTTTACTCAGCTTTACTGGACACCAAAAATCGTAAGTACAACCAACTCACTGGCCCCTGCCACCCACAAGAGGATTCCTGCGCCTCCCAAATCCCGACTCTGTCCCTGCCCCTCCCCCACCATGCACCCGCCGCCATTGACCATGAGGACACGGCCGGAGACCCCACCGATGACATCACATCCGCCTCCGAAGGCCACAGAACTTCCGGAACTGCTGCTGCAGTCATCATCTCCACTTCCAGGTACAACGCCACCCTCACTGCAGCTGCTGCCGCCCACCCCGATCCTCCAACCGCCGACGGAACCCCGCCCACGGCCAACGCCGACGGAACCCCGGCCACGGCCAACGCCGACGGAACCCCGGCCATGACCGACGACATCATCGCTCCGCCCACAACCTCTACAGCCAGCAACCCCAGAGAAGACAGCCACACTGAACCCTGCCGCGTCTTCACCATCCCCCCCAGACCTTCCACTGACTGAGGACGAACGGTCAGTCCTCAGTAAGGGGCTCACCTTTGTCCCCCTACAACCACACATCAACGAATACCAGTCACGATTGGACAGAGCAGTTTTTCCGCCGTCTTCGCCTCCGTGCCTACTTCTTCAACCGGGAGCCTAACCCTCCCTCCACTGACCCCTTCACCCGCCTCCAACACAAGTCCTCCCCCTGGACACCACCCCCAGGCCTCCGACCCTCCCTCGACCTCTTCACCTCCAACTGCCATCGAGAGATCAACCGCCTCAACCTCTCCACCCCTCTCACCCACTCCAACCTCTCCCCTGCAGAACGGGCAGCCCTCCGCTCCCTCCGCTCCAACCCCAACCTCACCATCAAACCCGAGGACAAGGGTGGCGCAGTGGTAGTATGGCGCACTGACCTCTACATCGCCGAGGCCAGACGCCAACTCTCCGACAACACCTCCTACCGCCCCCTCGATCATGACCCCACACCCAAGCACCAAACCATCATCTCCAACACCATTCATGACCTCATCACCACAGGGGACCTCCCACCCACAGCCTCCAACCTCATTGTTCCCCAACCCCGCACGGCCCGTTTCTATCTCCTTCCCAAAATCCACAAACCTGCCTGCCCTGGTTGACCCATCGTCTCAGCCTGCTCCTGTCCCACCGAACTCATCTCCACCTATCTGGACTCCATTTTCTCCCCTTTGGTCCAGGAACTCCCCACCTACGTCCGTGACACCACCCACGCCCTCCACCTCCTCCAGGACTTCCAATTCACTGGCCCCCAACACCTCATCTTCACCATGGACGTCCAGTCCCTATACACCTGCATTCCGCATGCACATGGCCTCAAGGCCCTCCGCTTCTTCCTGTCCTGCAGGCCCGACCAATCCCCCTCCACCGACACCCTCATCCGCCTAACCGAACTCGTCCTCACCCTCAACAACTTCTCTTTTGACTCCTCCCACTTCCTACAGAATAAGGGGATGGCCATGGGCACCCGCATGGGCCCCAGCCATGCCTGCCTCTTTGTAGGTTACGTGCAACAGTCCCTCTTCCGCACCTACACAGGCCCCAAACCCCACCTCTTCCTCCGGTACATTGATGACAGTATCGGCGCCGCCTCTTGCTCCCCAGAGGAGCTCGAACAGTTCATCTACTTCACCAACACGTTCCACCCCAACCTTCAGTTCACCTGGGCCATCTCCAGCACATCCCTCACCTTCCTGGACCTCTCAGTCTCCATCTCAGGCAACCAGCTTGTAACTGATGTCCATTTGAAGCCCACCGACTCCCACAGCTACCAAGAATACACCTCCTCCGACCCACCCTCCTGCAAAAATTCCATCCCCTATTCCCAATTCCTCCGCCTCCGCCGCATCTGCTCCCACGATAAGACATTCCACTCCCGCACATCCCAGATGTCCAAGTTCTTCAAGGACCGCAACTTTCCCCCCACAGTGATCGAGAACGCCCTTGACCGCGTCTCCCGTATTTCCCGCAACACATCCCTCACACCCCGCCCCCGCCACAACCGCCAAAAGAGGATCCCCCTCGTTCTCACACACCACCCTACCAACATCCGGATACAACGCATCATCCTCCGACACTTCCGCCATTTACAATCCAACCCCACCACCCAAGACATTTTTCCATCCCCACCCCTGTCTGCTTTCCGGAGAGACCACTCTCTCCGTGACTCCCTTGTTCGCTCCACACTGCCCTCCAACCCCACCACACCCGGCACCTTCCCCTGCAACCGCAGGAAATGCTACACTTGCCCCCACACCTCCTCCCTCACCCCTATCCCAGGCCCCAAGATGACATTCCACATTAAGCAGAGGTTCACCTGCACATCTGCCAATGTGGTATACTACATCCACTGTACCCGGTGTGGCTTCCTCTACATTAGGGAAACCAAGCGGAAGCTTGGAGACTGCTTTGCAGAACACCTCCGCTTGGTTCGCAACAAACAACTGCACCTCCCAGTCGCAAACCATTTCCACTCCCCCTCCCATTCTCTAGATGACATGTCCATCATGGGCCTCCTGCAGTGCCACAATGATGCCACCCGAAGGTTGCAGGAACAGCAACTCATATTCCGCCTGGGAACCCTGCAGCCTAATGGTATCAATGTGGACTTCACCAGCTTCAAAATCTCCCCTTCCCCACCTGCATCCCTAAACCAGCCCAGTTCGTCCCCTCCCCCCACTGCACCACACAACCAGCCCAGCTCTTCCCCCCAACCCACTGCATCCCAAAACCAGTCCAACCTGCCTCTGCCTCCCTAACCGGTTCTTCCTCTCACCCATCCCTTCCTCCCACCCCAAGCCGCACCCCCATCTACCTACTAACCTCATCCCACCTCCTTGACCTGTCCGTCTTCCCTAGACTGACCTATCCCCTCCGTACCTCCCCACCTATACTCTCTCCACCTATCTTCTTTACTCTCCATCTTCGGTCCGCCTCCCCCTCTCTCCCTATTTATTCCAGAACCCTCACCGATGAAGGGTCTAGGCCCGAAACGTCAGCTTTTGTGCTCCTGAGATGCTGCTTGGCCTGCTGTGTTCATCCAGCCTCACATTTTATTATCTTGGAATTCTCCAGCATCTGCAGTTCCCATTGTCTCGTACCCTAGTCTTTCCCACGAACCCTCCCAAGCATTTCTTTTCTCGTTTCTCTGAATCTCCAGGACATTTTATGTTTGTTACTGTGGAACTTTCTGATGGTGACCTTTATGCAGGACATTTCACAAAATTGGAGAACTAATTCAAACCATTGCTGCCCTCTGGTGGATTCTGATTATATGTGCACGTTCATTAATAGTTGAATGAATTCATTTCCACCAGAGAATACATCAAGAGTGCTGTCACGGTTTCAAAAACAAAATAAAACCCAAACTTTTGCACAGCGATCACAAACACAGTGGTTCACCCAACAAGCTTTGAAGAAGGCCTGATTAAAATTTTGAGCTGGCCATGCTAGGTGTGATTGTGATAGTTGCAACAAAGCCCGGCTACAACAACATTGCAGCCTGACCATGGTAACATGTTCAAAGGCACTTCAAAAGTGTATAATCATACACAAATTTTACTCAATAGTCACAGATTTGTGTCAAGTGACAAAATTGTAGAACCATACAATAATAGACCACACAGGGTGACTATTTAGCTCATCGAGACTGTGCTGGCTCTGTCAAAGCACAATTCAGCCAGCCCCTTACTTCTTTTATCCCCATATTCTTACATGTTGTTTTTTGCTCCTTTAATTATTAACCTGCTTCCCTTTTGAAGGCTACTATTGAACCCGGTATCCTCATCCTATCAGACGGTGCATTTGAAACCCTAATTACTGATTGCATTAAAATAAAACTGGGTGAAAGAGGTAGATTTAAGGTGTTCCACGGTCGAGGAGAGCTACTGAGGGGGGAGAGATCTGGAGCAATGCAGGATTCTCAGAGGGCTGATGGATGTTACACCATGAGGGAGGATTGTAGTCATGGAGCAACTTGTCAATAATGAGAATCTAAAATTTGAAACATTATTGAACTTGGAGCTAATGTTGGTCAGCCATAAACTTGAGGGTAAGTTTCCCTCTCCTTATTCAGCATGGGTCTGCTGTAGTTTTTCAGGAACGCTGGTTTAATTAGCATGAGGCAGGACTTTTGTCCATCTCCAAGAGGGCATACCACCTCAGAGCTGCCATCCCATCAGACTGCCTTCTGTGCTGAACTGGCAGTGCCAACAGGAGCAGTGGGTGCCACTGGTACTGAAGGTAGGCTAGGAGTCAGGATTCAGCAATGAACCTGGATAGTCAGGTGTGAATGGATTGTCACTGCTGCCAGGCCAACAGTGCCTAGTGAGGTAGCGAATTGGAGCATGTTGGACAGGGCAACGACAAGGGTGGATGTAGGGAGGCAAAAACATCAGAGCATCCAACTGTCATAGGCAGCCATGGGAAGGAGGCACACCACCGTCCCTCCACACTCATTGACCAAAAATCCTACAGGTTTAAGGCTGATGGGTTACACATTGGACGCAAACCTCTCCTGATAGCGAGTGGCTATGGAATGTGGCTCTTAATTAGACATTGACTACTCATTTAAAGTCCTTAATTTAGTCTGGAGGCCAGCAGAGGGTGGGGTGGGAATGGCAACCGAGGGGGACAGGTTAATCCTGCAGGCTATGCCTTCCATAGTAGATAGCTCTGACTTATGTTCACCATGTGTCTACCCCAATCCATGGGTGATGCATTAAATTCAGCCCACATTGTATAACCACTCCTAAACTTTTGTCCTAATGTAGATCATGCTCCTACTTTTTCTAATTCTGACAGTTAAATTACATCTGCCAAGCCCCCTTCAGATGGCAAGCTTGTCAGTTGGTATTTATCCAAACAGCACTATTTAATTGCCATACTAAGGGAGTACAAAATGTCAGTTTGTGCTTTCTCAGTCAATACCTACTGTTGTACTTCGGGGCTACTAAATGAGGTCAATTTAAGTTCTTTCACTGATGTGAATGGATCCCTGAACCAATTTCTAATTTGGAACCAGATGGCATCATACTATTGAGGCTACAAAGTTCACATACCTGAAGCGTCTCAATTATTGCAGGTGAAGTTCTATTTATATAATCAAATTATGTTGCTAGATCAGACACTTTATTTTCACAATACAATAGATTATGTCTAAATAGAGTAAGAATATTGTACGTTTAGAAACAGTAGCAGTAAACACACTGTAGTGTTCTTTTTTTTACTGAGGAAAGTGCTACACTGTCGGTGGGGTCAGATGCTCTCTCAAACTCTCCACACTTTAATTGGACACAAATACAACTTGGGTCAAATCACAATGTTTCAGCAACATATCTGGATATTCAGCTAGTGAGGAGAATCTCTCACCAGAACCAGAGAGACAGGGTCTGGTGCAGTGGGTGGGGACAGTTGGACAGAGCAGGAGCAAGCCTACGCAAGGGAACCTCCACTTGACATTGGGACCTCCAGGAATGAGGCACTCCTCTAGTATCCAAACCCGACTACCATTTTCATTGGCCTGAAGCCCACAGAACTAAACCTGACAGGCTATATGTTACCTGCAAATATTTCCCACCACCCATTATATCAGAGTGGCAATGGGATGTGGCTGATTTTTGGATGGACATTTTGTAGTGTAAACAAAATTAGATGAGTTCTTCCTGACAATATTTATTCATCAACCAATATCAATAAGGCATATTTTTTCATCCTTGTGATGTGGGTCTCATTGGCTAGACAAGTACTTATTGTACAGATCGCATTGGCCATAGGCCAGTTAAGAGTTAACCACATTGCTGTGACCTGCAGTCACATGTAGGCCAGGCCAGCAGATTTTCTCCTACATTACAGAACTGTATGGGTTGTTATGACAATTGACAGTGGTTAGCATTAGGCCAGCTTTTTAATTCCAAATTTGAATTGAATACACATTTCACCATCTGCTATGATGGATTCAAGCCCATGACCCTTAGCATTAGCTTGGAATTCCAGTTCAGTGCTTTATCACTATGCCATCACCTTCCTTTCTGATCATTACCTTTTTGCAGCTCTAGGGATTTCACTGCTAGCAAATTGGCTCCCACATTTCTCTGGGTCCAAAAGTATTGAACTGAGCACAAATTACTTTCGGTCATTCTTCAGAAATTGAAGGGTCTAGGCCCAAAACATCAGCCTTCCTGCTCCTCTGATGCTGCTTGGCCTGCTGTATTCATCCAGCTTTACACCTTGTTATCTCAGATTCTCCAGCATCTGCAGTTCCTACTGTCTAAGAACAACAGCCAATTTTACAACATAGTCTCATCAGGTACTTCTTTCACAGAGCGTGTGCAACAGCAGCGTCAATAACAGATGGTGGAAGAATGTTTTTTTTCCTTTCCAAATCTCGTTGAACACCACAGGAGCATTTTCTGAAGGATTCAACAGCTGTCTTCAGCAATTGAAAAGAAAATCTGTCAAGAAACAAGCTGCGCTCTTCAGGAGTAGCTTCTCCAAAGTTCCAGAAAGGCAGTGAAGTATGGAAGAGTTGATGAACTAACTGACCTCTGCCAAAAGTAGTCGTGGATAATGAGACATAGCCACTGTCCTTCAGACAACTTGCATTGAAATTCAAAAGACACTGAGACATTTTCTCATTTTCTAAGTTAAAAATACAAACATGGCTCCAAACTCAAATCAACTAGTGGGACAATGCTGGGCAGTTTGTTAGTACGTGGGCTATCAGAGAATTCCAATAGGTTAAAAATTGTCTAGTTGGCCTTAAACCATTGTTATAATCTCCATAGTATCTTCTAACATTTAAAAAGAGACCTGAACTTCCAGTTGGCAGCTGCAAGTTTTAACACATATACTGTAACCGTAGAGGGGCTGGGGCAGTAAAATGGCTCAGTGTTTAGCACTGCAGCCTCTCAGCACCAGGGACTCAGGCTCAATTCTACCCTCAGTGTCTCTGTGGGTTTCCTCCAGGTGCTCTGGTTTACTCCCACAGTCCAAAGATGTGCAGGTTAGGTGGACTGGCCATGCTAAATTGCCCACAGAGTTCAGGTATGTGTCTGGGTGGGACTGTCTGACGGTTGGTGTGGACTTGTTAGACCAAAGGGCCTATCTCCACCCTGATGAATCTATGATCTATGTAGGGACTAAAAGATAAATCTACTGAACAGCAGAGGAAGCATTTCTGAAAGTATTTTGCAAGGTGAGAAAAATCTTTTTCACATGGCCATATCTGCAGACATTGGTGAGTATGTGTAATTAATGGATGTGACAAAAACTGGGGATGTGGCGAGGGAGCTAGGTCAGAGAGGGAGGGACAGTTGGGGGTAGGTGTGGGATGGGGCTGTGTAAGGGAGAAATGGGTGAGGAGGGAGGGAGCGGAGAGAGTTGGGGTAAGGAGGAATTGGGACAGAGCAGCAAGGTGGGGGGAAAAGGGTGACGAGAAAACGGATAGGACCACTCCACTCAGATCCTTTCCTTCACATCCTCAGCCCTTCCTTCCTCACTCTCATCTGGTACAATTAAGGTGGCATTCAGAAGGCTACTGGATGATTATTTCAGTAGAATCAACGCAGGGATTTGTGGGGAAGATGTAGGAGACTGATATTCATTCTATTTTCTTAAAACAGGCAACTTATACATTCAACTGCAGAAAAGAACACTTCTATATATTTATCACACATTATACTCTACAATCCTTACATAAACAGTCTACAGTTTCTCTCAGCTTCCAATCGATTCCTATATACCCCTCTCACTGACAGTAATTTTGCATGACTGCAAATATCTCTTAAACTTTAAAAAATGTTTCTTAAATCCATCACCAACAGTAAGCCTTTGCTAATAATTCTTATTCTCCTCTGGCCACAAAAGAATGAACCTCCTCAAATCTTTAAATAGCTGTAGGATGCATCAGTTCGATTAAACTTGTTTGGCCGAACCAGTCTGTCTCATTCATTTATCCGGTTGTGGTAACTCACAAAGTCTCATGGTCTTTTCTCTCTGCTGACTACACAGAACTGCTCTCTGTGATGTTTATTGATTTGTAGAAAAGCCTGTAAACTGATCTTGAAAATCCATTTGTCTGCCTTATTCCTGATGACTTGTACCATGACAAAATGCCAATTACTTTTGTTTTTGAAACCTGCACTCCCTTTTAATTAAGAAGTAAATGGTCAGTTCACAATGCAACTATTTACTCCTACAAAACTTTTTTGGGACTTTGAGAGACTCAGGATCTACTCAGTGTAGATTGAGAGTCTATTGTCATTGTCCTCAAGTTGCCCACCTTGCACTTTCTTCTCAGCAGAACAATCAAACATTTTTGAGGTCTACATCAAACCATACAGACTTATACTCAGACAGCTGACAGACCAAAACCCTTTTACAGCATCTTAAAGAGCTGTGAACCCTGCCACCTAGAAAGACAAAGGGCAACAGTGGCCTGAGACCATTCGCCACCTGCAAGTTCCTCTCTAAGCCACATTCCATCCCAACTTGGAACATTATCATTGCTCCTTCACTGTCAGAGAGTCAAAATCGTGGAACTCCCTTGCAAAAAGCACTGTGTGCATCTCTGGACCACTAGAACTGCAGTGATTGAAGAAGGAAGATCACAACCGTCTTCACTAGGGCAATTAGGCATGACAATAAATGTAGGCCTGGGCAGCCGTGTCCATTTTGCATGAAGAAATGATAAAGAAACATTTACCTGACTCATCTCATTTAGCCTAAATTTAAAGTTAACGTCCCAAAATAAAGCAATCCCAAAGATTGGCCTCTTAGAGGATGATCCAGGGGAAGTAACAACAGAGAATCAAGAAATGGCAGGGAATTTGAATAAATACTGTGTGTTAGTTTTCACAGCAGAATGCACTAGCAGCATTCCAAAATTACTAAATAGTCAAGGGGAAAAGGAGAAGCGGAATTAAGCACAATAACTATCACAAGAGAACAAGCTCTAGAGAAGAAAATGAGGCTAAAGCCCGGTGTGTTGCCTGGACTCGGTGGAATGCGTTGTTTGGCATTGAAGGAAGTAGGTACAGAGGTAATGGATGCACTGGCAGTCATCTTCCAGGAATCCTTGAAATCTGGAAAAATCCCAGAGAATTGTAAAACTGCCAATGTAACATCTTTACTTAGGAGACAAAAACAGGTAACTGTCAACCAATTTGCTTAATTGTTGGGAAGATGTTAGAGTGTTATTCGAAGGGATGTAATAGCACAGCATTTAGCTATACATAACATGATCAAGCAGTTTTACAGTCTTTACAAAGGAGAAACCATGCCTGAAAAAATTTCTAGAATTCTTTGAAGAAATAGCAAGCAGGATACATAAAAGGGAAGAAGTGGATGTAACATATTTGAATTTTGAGAAGGCATAATGGTAAGGTACCACACGTTAGGCTACTTGATATGTTGAGTCTAGGGCGTTTTAGATATTAGATTATCATGGATAGAAAATTTACTAAGGAATAAAATACAGGGATTTGAGATAAAGTGGGCATTTTCAGGATGGGAAACTCTACCTAGTGGTGTGGTACCGGGATCAGTGCTGGGACCACAATTATTTACAATATATATTAATGACACAGATGAGGAAAGCAAATGTGCTATAAGTTTGCAGATGGCACAAAAGTAGATGGGAAGGCAAGCGGTGAGGATGATATAAAGAGTCCGCCAAAGGATATAGGCAGGATATGCAAGTGGGAAAAAATCTGCAAGACGGAATATATTGTGATAAAAGTGAGGCAGGAAGAAAAGGGGAGATAAATATTATTTAAATAGAGAGAGACCACAGAAAGCTACAGAACTGAAGGATGTGGAACTTATTATCACAGGAAGCTACCAAAAAGGTTCAGCTTATAAAGCAATTTGCAATGTCTTGAGATTGTGAAAATTGTTATAAAAGTGCAACGGCCTTTTTAAATGTACAGTCAGTGGAGCTATAGGCATTTGTAGCCTTGAAAATATGAGGCTTTAGTGATACATGGGCTAAAGTAAATGTGGCAGTTTGAAATTGTGTACAGTCTGTTGTTGATACTCAAGAAAAATCAGCATGGAATAATCTAGAAATCCTACTGGGCTGGGGAAAAAGTACTGGCAAGCACAGAGCTGATTCATTGCATTAACTACACCTCGCAAAGGTGTCAATAACAAGAGGGCATCGGAATCAGAGCAGCTTCATCCTTCAATGAATGTCAATAAAACTAATTTAAAATAAAGAAATGGGTAGTAGCATTTCAATTTTAAAAATAATGAATACAAAGGAGCAGCAACCCTGACGTTTACAAATGCATTGGTTATGCCACAGCCGAAGAGACAGCAATACTTTGCAGCCTCTAACAAACACACAGAACAGCCTTATTTATTGATGGCGATTTAAAGAAAGCATTATTTCAGGATCTCATGCCATTTCTAAGGCATTTTCAAATCCAAGTGCGATCTCCCTCAGTTTTTGCATACAGGGACAGATATACACAATAAGTCCAATAGAGGTTGGAAATACATAATTTTGATGCCTCATCTCATTTTATTTGATGCCAGCATGGCTTCACTGGTTCCTGTGCTTTATTTCTGCAGTACTGCCAGCAGCTCTGTGTACCTACATGCTAAACAGCTTTCTGAGCAAACTACATGGTCCAGGCTATCTTCTTTGGTTAAAAAAAACACTCCTAATGGGATGGAACCTGGGTTGAGGGAGTGAAGGCTTTTAGAATAGAATCACTACAGTGTGAAAACAGGCCCTTTGGCCCAACAAGACCACACCACCCTTGCAGCATCCCACCAGACCCACCCCCTATAACATGCACACCACAGGCAATTTAGCATGGCCAATCCACCAAGCCTGCACATCTTTAGACTCTGGGAGAAAACTACAGCACCTGGAGGAAATTAACACAGACACAGGGAGAACGTGCTAACTCCACACAGGCAGTTGCCCGAGGCTGGAATTGAACCCGGGTCCATAGCACTGTGAGGCTGTAGTGCTGACCACCGAGCCACTGTGCTGCCCCAGGCTACTGGATAATCATTTTAGATAGGAACTCAGAGCAGGAAGAGGTAATTCAGCTCCTCAAACCTGTTCTGCCATTTAATACAATCATGGCTGATCTCATTTCAGTCTCAACTTCACTTTCCTGATTGCTCTTCATGACCTTTCAATACATTAGTAATTAAAACTCTATCTCCTCCTTAAATTTACTCAACGTCCCAGCATCCAAATCACTCTGGGTAGTGAATTCCGCAGATTTGCATCTTTCTGGATAAGTAATTTCTCCTCATCCATTTTAAATCTGCCACCCCTTGTGTTATTGCAGCGGTTCAGGCTGAATGGAGATGTCTCAACCATGGGAAAGGGTCCTTTGATTCAGTCATTTCACATTGGAGGTATTGTTGACACAAGTGGAGAGATGACATGTTTTTAACCAAGGCTCAGAATGATACTACTATGGATCTCTATACCAGACAGAAACTGGTTCTTAGAACATTTCACACTCCAGTAGATTACTGGGATTGCGGAGGCCTATCCCCTAGAGCAGCACCAATAGCACCATGAAGTATGAACTGGTTATCGCCTCAGATTGACAGTATTCATGCTCCTACCACTGCTTTTCCTCATTGGCTGAGAGACAACAGCAGTCTACCAAGACTTCTGCCACTCAGGATGAGGTGAAATCAGAAACAGAACCCAGAGATTGCTCAACAGCTTATCTCTAGTCTCTCCCAGTGAAAGGCAACACAGTGTGGAGCTGGAGGAACACAGCCGGCCAGGAAGCATGAGAGGAGCAGTAAAGTTGATGTTTTGGGTCGGGGCTCTTTTTTTCTGAAGAGCTCCACACTGTGTTGTCTTTGATGCCAGCATCTGCAGTTCTTGTTATCTCTCCCAGTGGAAGTTAGCTGCCATGCTAAAGCTGTAGGGGAGCACTGCATCAGAACATTAGGCTGACTAAGGGAACTCTTAAGATGTGGACTAAGTAAATGCACTAGAGTGAATAGTTCACTAATATTTTTTTAGGAGGGAAACTGCCATCTTCACCTGATCTGGCCTGAATGTGACTCCAGACTCACGGAAATGTAGTTGACTCTGAACTGCCCTCTGGGAAATTAGACATGGGCACAAAATGCTGCTTAGTCAGCAACACTGTAATCCTATTAATAAATTTTTTAAAAGAAGTTTCTTTTCTTTTATTGGCAGTTTGCTGGATAAAGTTGACCAATAAAATATTTTGCCATAGGTATCTGACAATTCATGTTGGTTGGGGAATTTCCAATCAGGGGCCTGACGCAGATTCTAGGTTGGGAACTGGTGGATCCGTACAGAGGGTTAGGAAGCTTGTTCCATTTAACTCACACTTCAAAATGTTGTAGACATTAATTTATTAGCATAGTTAAAAGGCTGGTTGACAGAAAACAAACAGCCTGTATAAATGGGTCTTTCACTTTAATCAAAAATAACTATGGAAATCCAAGGTGCAGCGCGAAATAGGTATTTTCATGTATAGGTCACAAAAAGTTAAAACAAGATACAACACATAATCAAGGCAAGCTAGTGTGATGCTATTCTTCATAATGAGAGGAAATGTAAATGTGAAACTATTACGCTTTACTTACACCAGACATTGGTGGTAATGCATTGCTAAAACTGTGTTCAGTTTTGGTCTCCTTAATTAAAAAATAATGTAAACCTTTGCAAAGCGATCCAGAGGAAGTTTACCAGATTAGACTCATTCTGAGTCTCAATGAGGGCTTAGACAGATTGAGATTGTTTCCATGCAGTTCATATACAAATGGAAGTATGTACGAATTGGAATGGTATCAAAACATGGGATGTGGATAGGGTGTTTTTCATGTGGCCAAGTCCAGAACTAGGTGCAGTGCTTTACAATTAGGTGTCGCCCTTTTAGGACAGAGATGAGGAGATTTATTTTCCTCTCAGACTTTGTGCTACTTTAGACCTCTGCCTCTGAAGGTAGTGGATGTGGAATAATTGAACATTTTAAGATAGAGATTGACTTTAATTAGGCAAGGGGATCAAAGGTTATTAGGGGTGGATGGGAATATGGAAATTGAATTACAAATAGATCTGTCATTATCTTATTGAATGATGGAGCACGTTTGAGAAGCTGAATGTTTTACTTCTATGTGTATTTCATATGCAAATTCAAGTGAAATCTCATAACCTGGTCCTTGTCGTTCCATTCAGGGATGGCAGGAGGGGGGTGTATTGAGAAGGTAACCACCACTCCTTGCCAAACAGTCAATCTAGGCAGAGGAATTATTATTTGAAGCGATGATGGCTTACTCCACAGTTCGCCATGCGCAGTTCCATAGTACCTTAGGCCCCTCTGAATTGGTGTGACAGAAGGGGAGTCATCACCCATATGCAGATCCAAGCAGCCATTCGCTGGTGGGTCATGGAAGCCTGAAGGTGGAAGCCAGTATGAGCTGGTGTAGACTTAGTGCAGTGTAGATACTGCCAGGATGATGAACAATCACCAAGATTCTGGCTTTATTGTGGTCACGTGCAATTTCACATTCATAGGGCAGTAGCTCTTATGTTCTTGTCATTGCTTTCCAAATATGTGGTGGCTCCACAGAGCCATATCTGCTGAATCATGGAACCCTGCCCCATCCGAAAGCAGGCTGCTAATACAGCAGCACGTCCCTTCTTCCTGCTGCTCTGCCCTCCAGAGGAATGTCCTTCACATTGCACCTCTGTGACTTCTTTGAGGCATCTATAAAATCATGAAAGGCAAGCAGTTTCTGATTTCAGCTGCTTCCCAGAAAGGATTTACAGTTATAGAATGATAATGCCACAGGGAGGGCTGCCCATTCGTTAATTTCCAGCATCACCGTGGTATGAAGGAAGTAGCACAACTCCATGTCACTTTCCTTGGTGTTGCGTAGCCTCTTTGTTTCTGGCTCTTGGCCAAGTCAGAGAGGAGCTCTCAGCGCAACATTTCCCTCCATGCAGAACTTCCCACGTACAACATCAGGGTTAAGTTTAATGTCTTCAACGTCCTTCTCATGTCATAGACTAAATTTTATTGTTTGAGATGCCCCCATTCTAGTTAAAGGCACTGGATTTTCTGCCCTTACAATGTACAGCAAAAATCTCAAAAACAGTTCCAACAACTTGCTGCAGTACTTCTGCAAAAACTGACTTTGTCAAAACTAATCAAAAATATCTGGTAAAAATGTTCTCATGCCTGAAACATTAGGTTTGTTTCTTTGTTCATGGACCTATATTATCTTCTCTACTTTTTCAAAAGTAGCCTGAAACCTGAGTAGCCCTTTCAATTACTGCCAAACAGGGCACACCTTACTTCAGAAAGCTTGTTGCCTCAGGAGTTTCTAATGCAGACTCTGCCAGTACATGTTACCAAACTTGGCATCATTTGGGCTGTTAAGAGTAATGGCAATCCAACATCTTTACGGTCATATGTTTTGCCAGAACATCATGTGGACTGTGTAGGAAGCAGCTGAAGGCTCATGGCAGAGAAACAGAGGCAGTGAGACAATTTCTCACTCAGAGTTTCAAAACCTTTCACTTGACCCAGACTATTATGCTACGTCAAATGGTGGTTGTACATAATACCAGTCTTCTAAGAGAAGCAGGGTAAAAAAAATAGCCTTCAAACATATAATTTATGCCAGCAGCAATTATAATACAATGCCAAAAGTTTAAATCATTAAATTTGAAATTCAAGATCTCTGGCAACCAAATGGACTGTCTGTTAATTACTTAGCATTAGTACAGAGATTAAATTTCCTTCACATTGCTCCTATCTGACATCACGGGCTGTTGAAGGAGTGGGAAGTGTTTTGTGCATGCATTTATGCACATCTGCCAAGAGCTCCATTAAATCTGATTAGAGACTACTGTGAGTAAGGCAGCATTATCTCACACGGTTCCAAGGCCTATAATGATGTTTCACTGCATGTTTCTGAAACTATAAATGATCATTCCTCACTGCATGCAAATGTGAATCACGACAACTTCAAAATACGTGGAATAATTTGATCATTGAGAGGAACTGGGCATGTAGTTCGATTAGCAAATGGGATGCAAAGGATAAATGTTTTATTGCTTTTGCAATGTTAGACCATTTTTATTGCAGGAACAATTCAAATTGTTTAGGAATTGTGAATTATGGGTGAAACATAATATAATTCAAAAGTTGACTGATTTGGTTAGAAATTGTTCACCTCCACTACTCCAGGGCAATTAGTATGTGCAATAAATGCTAGCCTAGCCAGTAATGCTCACATTCCCATGAACAAATAATAAAAATACTCCAACCCCAAAATGATAAAGGATAATAATACATTAGATTTAAAGACTTTAATTTCTTGGGGGCTCTTTGTCAAATTAGGCTAAGATAAATTGAATCATTAACTCATTGTTCAAACAACTGAACAAAGGCCATTACAAAATTAATTGCTGCTGCATTCTCAGCTAGCACAGGACAAATGTCAAAGGCGAGTGAATATTAGCCTTTTGACTTACCTTCCAAAAGTTAGACTAGAGTCAAAAGTCATGGTTAAACCAAGGTGGGAATAGTAGACCAAATTTTGTAAAGTTAATCATGATTTTCTCCTTTCAGAACAGGTGAACAAAGTCTAGACAAAATTCTGAAATAAATAAACAGAAACCACTTGGATTAAAATGAAAGAAAAAGGGATAGGTTTGGGGAAAATAAACTTAAAAACTACTGAATGAGGAGTTAAAGATTTTGGAAAGGATCATCAGCAGACCCATTACCGAAGATAAATACAGAATACTAAATTCCACATGAATGCAGCCTATTTTACACAACAAATCAAATTCTGTTTTAGTATGTGCCCTTCAATTGTCATTTTGCTGTTTGCCACACTCTCAAATAATAAATTACACTGGAATACAGGAAAGAGATGCATTCCATTGCATTCATAAAGCTCACCTCAAAAGTCAAGTGACTGAGCAATTCTATACCAGTACTAAATATTCTGAATTGCTTTGTTTCAGTTATAAGGTTTAGAAATGCCTGGATTCAATCTGTCATCCTCTGAACTAGGTATTGATTTCCTTCTTTTTAACATGTCCAGTAGCTCACTACAACCATTAGTTGTTGAAAAGAATAAAAGGCTTCTGCACAGAAATAAAAAAAATACTAATGTCAAAATTCAATATAATGTTTTGCACGCAATGAAGAATCATTGAGCTCAGGCAATATACAAACTGCTTTTTATTTTTAAAAAATTAATATACAAATATTATAAAGTGATACATAAGTTGTACTGCATGGTTTTAAAGCTCCAAGTAAAGTAAGTGGAGGGCAAGTAAATGCTTCATTATACAAGACAGCTTTCCAGCCAATGGGAGAAACAACTTTTACACTACACACATGAATTCCGTTTATAGAATTTACCACTGGGACATTGAGCAGATCTTTCACCCTGAGTAATTTCCAACAATTTGGTTCAATAGCATATTCTAGATGGTTTTACACAAAGACGACTTCAACTGTTACATGGCAGGTTACTGCATTTAAAATGGGAAAAGATAGCAAAAGTGGACAGGATAACTAAGAAGAATATAAAATGCTTCATTGGCTGTAGCTGCAGGTTAGTCCTCATCCAAAACTTAGCCTTTCCACTGGTGTAATTATTTGAATTGGCAAATCACCAATGTAAACTGGGAATTCTCCATGTGTGCAACTTTTATTTTAAGAAAAGGTTTCAACTGGAAACTTTAATGAAACTCAGTTTTGGCCCTTTAAAACCTAAAAATTACAAAATTGAAGAAATTCTGGTTGTATCATGGGGCTATGGCCGAAGAAAGACTGTACACACCTGACTTCACAAACAGATAATTCAAATTTTACACACTGTCTTTGAATATAGAGGCTCTTAAGAAAACCATATCTGGTGTATTGTGTACAGTTTTGGTCTTTTTTTTGAAGAAGAATTACACTAAAAGAAGCTAAGAATGGTTCACTTCTCTCATTCTCGGGATGAAGAGATTGTCTTACAATGAAAGCTTGAATATGTTCAATATATATTGACCGGAGTTTAGAAGAATGAAGGGTGATCTTACTGAAATATACAGGGTTCTGAGGGACTTCTCGAGAAGGTTAACATGAAGATGTTTCTCTCATGGCAGAGATTTAAACCAGGGGCCACAGATAACGAACAAGATATCTCCCTTTTAAAAGACTCAGATGAGGAGAATCTAATTCTTTTATTAGGTTTGTTAGTCTGTAGGCTTCTCAAGAAAGTAGGTTCTTTTTTCACTAAATTTATTTAAGGCAAAGTTAGATGGATTTGTGATTAACATAAGAGTCAAGGATTAAGGAAGGTAGGCAGAAAGGTGAATATGAGATCATGAAGAGATCCACCATGATTTTATTGAATGCAAAGCAGGCTCAAAGGGTGAAATGGTCTACTCCTGTTTCTAAGTCTTGGGTCTGCATGTCTTATATTTTATTTCTGAAAGATTTCAATAATTTTGCCAAGCACTGAATGGCTCCCACATTCAACAATGTGACTAAAAGAAACATTATAATAGAAAGCAGCAGAACATTTACAGCAAGACACAAATGTCTATCTTTTAAAAGGGACCTGAATTTCCATTCTTGGCTTTTTAAATAGTGAAATCAACAACTAATCAAAGCCTTGTTACGCCAGAAAGTAATAATTATTGGTTTTCTAATGCCCATGTTTATACATGGATCCTTATAATTTACTTTATATTTTATTTCATTTACCAGGAGCTAATTTGAAGATTTGAAGCATTAACTAAAATTAGGAGGAACTAGCAAGATCAACTATTATGCCCTTAAATTCACTTAGTTCATAATTCATCCATAGTAGCAGCTTCACCATATCATTTGGCAATGGCTCTCTAATCCTTAAATAAAACTGTCAACGCTGGAACCAGTAACATCTGACACTTAGGAGAGCAAAATGGAGAGAAAAACTGAGGAATGGATCAACAGTTATGAAATGGCTGAAATTAAAGCCTACACAGAGGACATAAAATCTGAAGATCCATTTGGTCCCACGGAATCCACATTACCCAAAATCAGTGGGAGTGTCACAAAGCATGCTGAAAAAGCCATCAAGAAAGCAGTGAAAGGTATCCACCTCCTGCCAATTGTGTAGCAAAGAGGCCACTTCCTTTACTCAAAGATCAGGGAAGAGGGAGAACTGCCTCTGTCCAAAATCATGCTCAGATTTAACCAATGGTAAAATGGAACTCCTGGTTAGCTCCATGCCACAGGTTGCAGAAAAAGTAACCTGAAAATGCAAGAGAAACACAAATACCTGGAAGTCCTGCACAGTTAAAATTAGTGAGATTTAGGAAAGTTTTACTGAATGTCTACCTAAATAAAATAGCAAAACACTTCATCGTATGTGAGATACTAAATGGCATCTAATGGCAATATCCACTTACTGGGTGGCAACTTCATCTATGTAGGTAAACATGGTCATCATCCACAAGCAACTTGTCCAACCAAGTTGCCCCAAACCCAATAGCCACAGGTGACCTTGCCTTGTGCCATGAAGTTTAAAGTCTACTTTAAAATAGCAAAAAGGGATTTCTCCAATGATGGTGGTCCCAGACCTTATAATTAAAATTTCTCTTCACTTTTCTCTACCAATTTCTTCTTCCCCAATATTCCTCAGGCAGACAACTCCTCCTGCACTACACCCAGCTAAAATACATTGTTAATTTAATAACTTATGAACATCAGCACTTGTACTGGGGTAAGAAGCATCTCATGATCCCCGACCTCAGACAAGATCCCTATAATACACTTCTAAGGGGAATCTTGACAGCAACCAGGTGTCAAAAGGCTGGGAAACTTTCACTTCTCCAATTCAGAGGCAACAAGAGTAAACCTGATGCCCATCCACTATCATGACTCTGGTCAGCTCACGTAACTGAGGCTAAATAAGGAACTTTCAGAACTTGCTAGCTGTCAACACAGGCTGGAAGAACCATGATTAGATAACCAAGAGACTTTTTTAAAAAATAAGTTGCACATTGGAAAATGATTGCCATCTTTCACCCCATTCAAACGAAGTTTATCCGCCTGTCACTTTGACTCTGGTTTTGCAATAAGTCACCTGCCCACTTTAAACTGTCCTACAGTTCTGTTAGCTTGCCTGACAAGACAAATACCTGAAAAGGATGGCATTTTCATCCTGAGCTTTTAGTACAGTGATTCCATTAGGAATGTAGCAACAGGACAGGAGTGCTGCACAGCAATGACAGACATTATTTACAGTATTATTATGCATTCATAATAATCAGTACTGCCGTGCTGCTGTTTTAAAAAATATTCTGGAAGAAATGCGTATAAAGAATACAAGCACGTGTTTACCATACCTACAAAGCAGAATATGTAGTGTCTATAGTGTTGCAAAAGACATATCCATAAGAGATTGGATAGCACAGCATTAACTAGTTACAGGATTAATTTTAGGCGAGGCAACTGAAACCAAACCTGCTTTCAACAGGTTCCACATTTCTTCAAATTGGCAATATTTCTGTTAGAAATAAAAAAAAATCTTACAAGCAACTCTTTAATTCTTTTAAAAAAAAGCATATTTGTGACCTAATCCTTAGAGGTTATCAGGGATTCACACAAAAATGCAATTCGTAAAGCCCTGTGTTGTTTTACCCGCTGTGTTCCAGCGAATTGCCATAATCAAGCGTTGTCATCTCCAGAGGTCTAGAAGAAACAAACAGCAGTACAGCGCAATCTTAGACTACATGAACTATTTGATTAACATTTGTTTCTGCTAGAAGCTCAAGTATCCCTTTTACTTTTGGCTTATTTAATCAAAAATTTAAAATCTTAAGTGCATCTTACCTCAACTATAGATTTGCCCAAAGTTTTGTTTCCATCTTCAAAGACGGTGTTTTAAGTTATTCACATGGCTTGCTTTTAGCTACATGCCAACATTTTATTCACCTAAGCAGTCAGATCAATTGTTAGCACTCTTATGACTTGCCTCATTTTATGAGGAATGAAAGAATTAAGGCTGCAGAGTTTGACCCTTTGAAACAATACAAAAGTCAACGTACAACACCTTATCCATGGTGTTCTTAGAATATACTGAAGAAGGGGAGCTTGCATTTATATGCTACTTTCCACCACCATCTGATGTCATGAAACACTTTACAGCTTTTCATCCACAATGTTTCTTCTGCATAAAAATCAAAATTATAAACTATTCCCTTCAAAACAGAAGCTGAATATTTACTGATACATTTGAGTCACTGAAGAATTCAGCTCAGCCAATATTTTGATTACAAATTTGATAAGTGATATCCTGTTGCTAACCATCCATTGAGTTCCCCCTCAATGCAGTAGATTGCCACTTTGTTTGATTGGTTAGCTTTAAATTTATTTAACTTCTGCAATTGCTTCACCACCTGAGAATTTCCCTGCGAATTACCTGAAGGAACCACCTGCTTAAAAGGAAATCAATGAACACCACTCATCAGGAATACACTTCATTTTACTGTAAAAGTGCCACCAACATTAGTCTACAGCACTGGAAAGAGTAGATGTACCTGAATCAAATTGCCAATTTTTAGGATATCTCAACATTTCACTAATATTGAGAACTGGGCATTCCAAAACCATGCATAGACCAGCAGTATGTACTATGGACAGACTGAAATCAGAGCATTGGATGGAGAATATCTGGCTGTATGAGTACATAGTAATCATGCATTACATATTATAGAGATTTAGACCACCAAGAGGTGGTCAGTAACACACTGCTTCAGAGTTGCAATGCTGTGAGTACAATCATTACTCCACAGACTTGAACTACTAAAATGGAGACTTATGCTTTAGTGCAGTGCAGAGGGAGTGCTGCAAGTGTGAAAGTCACAGTCTCCTAGCAAGAAGTTAAATCCAGCCCCCATCTACTGTCTCAGGTAGACCCGACACTATTTTTAGAGCATACAACTTCTTGCTACAATTTATTCATTAACAAATGCCACAATAACTGGCCATTTCTCCATCAAATTAGCTGCCAGGTTTCCTGTAGAACAGTGGTTTCCTGTTGAACAGTGATAAAATTCAAAATTCCTTCACTGGCTATAAGACATTTGGGTGGTGCTGATAAATGCAAGTCATCCTTTCTTCAAGAAATAACTTATTAAATGCTCAAGCTAGTAACTGCAGATATTTTTTTTAAACAAGCCAGTAAAACAGGGATACCTGCACAGAGTACAAACGTACATGCAAAACATTATACCCAACATGGTAACAACACAGGAACATGCATTATAAAAGCTGAAATGTTGAAGAAAAAAAAGTCAAGGGAGGAAAGACACAAATTTGCTACTTCCTTTGCAACAAAAAAAATATAAAAAGATGAAAGATAGCAAAGGAAATGTAGCAGTTATTGCACAGTTCCAGAATAAAACCATCATTACATTGTAACTGTTTAATGATGAGAAACACCCAAAGAGAGATTTAAAAGTGTGATCATTTGATGGTGATAACTTTATCCAAAGACAATAACATGATCTTGTGTTATTTGTCATTTTAGACTTTTGAAAATCTGTAATACCTATACAAAGCCTAACAAAAGCTTACAAAGTGAAACCGAACCAGGTCATTAAAAAAAAACTTGCTTGCAAGTTTCACATTAAAAGTATTACAAGTTGTGTTATGTTGTAACCTGGGCATACGTGAAGCTGAATAAATCTACTAGATTTGTCTTTAAAGGACACATAGTTTGTGTTAAGTAAACTATGAGGTATATTACCAACAGTGAACCCTTGACAAAGTCTACATTGTATGAGGTTAAGCTCCACATCTCAGCACTGATGCATTTAGGTACACCTGCTTGTTCAACTTTTGCCAAGTCTTGACAGGGTTACCAGATGCTACTCTGCATGGCAAGAAAATGCTGCTTCTCAGCAGAGATACAGGTGATACGGGGAGTATGTCTCTGAAAAAGTCTCTCTAGCTGATCACAGAAACTAATATTGGATCAGCATATGATGTTGAAAATAACAAAATCTGCAGGCAAGGTTGTTAATAGAGATGACAATATATGTGACAAGAATCAATTTGTATGTTTGATCAAAAAACAAAACCTGTCTTCAATTCTTTACAATATGCCATGTACTGAGACATTGCAGGATATACACATTTTCAAAAGTCTAACTGCTACTGTCCACAGTTTCCACTAACTGCTATGACAGCATGAGCATGAAACAAGCTAAATAATTCCCCCATCCAGATGATTGGCAAATAGAGAAACAGAAACAGTAGGACATCCTGAGTGACACACAAAGCAAAGACTTCACCAGAGTGAGACCAGTCTATGAAGACAGAAAGAGACAGATAGTAACAGTGAAATTCCTGGAGGACGGCCGATTCCTCACTGGCACCTACCATTGATTTCATCTCTGCCCCACGACCACCTGAGCGCATTGCTTTCCTGCTGTCATCCATGAATTCCTGAAACAGGGACAACAGAATCTAATGAAAGTTGAAGATGTTACTGAGATTCAGTAACACCATGCATATCAAACTCATATAACAGTGGTCAACTGCCATTAGCAAAGGAATACCAAAGGATAGTGGTGAGAGAGGTGGAGATTAGCGCAACAAGAATTATTAAGAAATCAAAGATGTAACTCCACATCCCATGGACACAGATCAGCGGCACATATTAAAGTTTACAATATTAAGTTGGCACATTACCAGAACATATCCATGATATCCCAAACAGCAAACTCCTGAACTTAATCCACCAAAACAAACATGCCAGCTTAATGCCAACATAACCCACTGGCAAATTATTTCCTTCAAATTCCAAAGGATTCTCCATGGCTTACCATTAAGCTTTTATCCATGTAATACTCGCGTCCAGGAGTCCCATCATTTTGTTTGGAGTCAACGGCAAAGCAGAGGAAAAGAACATCCACCACCATCTCATACGTGGACAAGAAGCAGTGTGACACAAAGAAGGCAAATAGGCAAATAATGATGAGTGGTAGCACCCACACAGTGTAATCTCGCTGGTGATTGAGCAGCACAATCCCAATAAAACCTGTGATTAACACTATCAGCACCTGAAAGGTAGGAAGAAAAGATAGGTTATTTAGTGGGAGCAGAGGAAATTGCATAAAGAATACACACATTTTGTAATGATCTGGTAACTGAAAAGAGACATTTCCACCAAAAATGTGCGAGAAGACAATGATCTCCAACAAGAGACACACCATGACATTTACTGGCATTTACTATGCCCCATCATCAACATCCTGGGAGTTACCACTGACTGGAAACTGAGCTGGACTAGCCATATAAGTGCTCTGAAAAGAAAAATAGGTCAGAGGCTGCAAAGTCTGCAGTGAGTAACTCACCTGTTTTCTTCTCAAAGCCTCTGCACCATCTGCAAGGCACAGGTGAGGAGTACAGTGGAAAATTCCCACTTGCCTGGATGAAAGCAACTCAAACAACACTTAAGGAGCTCAAAACTATCCAAGACAAAGCAACCCACTTGATTGATAACCCTCCTACTATATTCTTTGTTCATTCTTTACAGCACTGATGCACACTGGCAGCAGTGAGCAACATTAACTACAACAACTCACCAAGGCTCCTTACTTGGCACCTTTCAAACCACTGACCTCTACCATCCAAAAGGTCAAGGACAGTAGACACATGGGAACACCAAGTTCCCACCCAAGTCATATGCCATCCTGATTTGAAATTATATTGCTGTTTGTTTACTATTGCTGGGTCAAAGTTTTAGAATTCTCTGCCTGGTAGAATATTGGGGTGTCCCTACTTTGCTGCACATCCCCACCACACCCAGCCCCCACTGACCCACAATGAACTACAGAAGTTCAAGAAGGCAACTCACCAACAGCGAATGCTTTGAAAAACTTTTTTTTTCTGCATGCTCCTTAATGTGAAGGTAGTTGCAGAAGTACAGTTGCTGACCCCAGTTAAGCAAATAAAATCTCCAAAGATCTTTTGCAGAACTCACAAATCTATCGATGGGGCACAAGTTGCTCAATAAAGCAGCTGCAAGAGTCACAAAACTTTTTGACTTAAATTCAAATAATCAGCCACAGATATGATGGATCAAATTAAGTGGCTTTTTAGTTGTAATTACAACATTAACACCATTGCAGAAATGCAAATGGAAGATCAATGTTCTGCTTGCAAATTTAAAGAGATTATTAAAACTAGCTTTATGTTGTATCTGACTGAAATTAACATTATCAAATCCTCTACTGATGCTTATGTTATCTCATCACTCTTCAGTTCGGGGCGGTGATGGCCTAGCGGTATTATCACTAGGCTGTAAATGCAGCTAATGCTCCTGATTCAAATCCTGGCATGGTGGAATTTGGCGGTGGGGGGGGGGGGGGGGGGGGGGGGAAGAAATATCGAATTCAGAGTCTACTGATGAACATGAAATCATCGCTGAATGTTGGGAAAAGCCCAGTTGGTTCACTAATGTTCTGGCCTACATGTGACTCCAGACCCACAGCAATGTGGCTGACTTTTAATTGCCTTCTGAAATGGTCGCGAACCATTCAGTTGTAACAAGCACTACAAAGTCTGACAGAAATGAAACCAGGCGGATCACCTGGCATCGACCTAGGCCCCTGAAAAGACAATGGCAGAAACAGCCTTGTTGACCCTGAAAAGTCCTCCTTGTTAGTATCTGGGTGATAATGCCAAAATTAGGAGAGCTGTCTCACAGACTAGTGAAGCAATGGCCTGACATAGTTGTATTCCCTCCTTAATGGCATTGTGGGTCAACTTACAGCAGGTGGACTGCAGCAGTTAAGAAGCCAGCTTATCACCACCTTCTCAAGGGCAATTAGGGATCGGGAATAAAATGCTGGCCGAGCCAGCGACACCCACATCCTACAAATGAAAACATGTTTTTAAAAAAAAACGTGAAGGTCTTCAATAATTTCTGGTGAACATGGTAAATTCAGGAAAGTCGCAAGATTTCGCCAGTAGCAGTGCTATAAACTCAAGGCCCCATATTAAAAAGCAGAAGGGAGCAAAAACAAAGTTGCTGAAAAAGCACCGCAGGTCATGCAGCATTGGTGGCAGAGAAAACAGAGTTAATGTTTCGGGTCCAGTGACCCTTCCGGAGAACTGATGGCAGCTGAGAAAATGTCAGTTTATGTGCAGAAAAAAAAGAGGGGTGGGTGGGTGAGGTAGGGAGTAAATGATAAGATAGAGCCCAAAGGGAGAGAAAGACAGTTGGACGGACAAAGGATCAGGCCGGGAGGGTGAGAAGTTGTTAATGGGGACTGTTAGTGGCTAACAACAGGGGGTGTGGAGTGGCAGGCTATGTGGTAACAAGGCCTGGTGTGTGGGGTGGGGGTCTGGGACATCGGAGAGTTTAGGTCCTAAAATTATTGAACTCAATATTGAGTCCGGAGGGCGATAGTGTCCTCAAGCCGAAAATGAGATGCTGTTCCTCCAGCTTGCATTGAGCTTCACTGGAACACTAACAAGCCGGAGACAGAGATGCTGGCCAGACAGCAGGGTTTTTTTTTTAAAGAGGGGAGCAGAAGTTTGCAACAAGATGGTAGCTGTTATGTTTCACTGACACAGTGTGCTGCCAATCAAGCCCTACAACTCCCAAGAGAATGAGAAGCCAGTTTTGAGATGATAGGGAGCAAAATGGATAGAAGAGGTTTTTCAATATTATGCTCATAACACTGAGAAAAATATTTTATGTAAAACCCATTTTAAAAATATTCCACAATCGCATCCATGAGAGCTAGTTTTCCCTTCAAGTAGTTATAGTATTTCTATTTTGAAGAAGGATCACTGGGGTCAAAATGTTAACTCCAAAGATGCTGCTGGACCTGCTGAGCTTCTCCAGCAACTTCTGTTTTCATTACAATATTACTGTCTTTGCTGCTTTCAAGCAAATTTAGCTCCTTTTGCATTAACTTACTAAATGACCATCATTTGGCCCACAGCGCTAAGAGATTTCTATGAATCTTGTTCATCTGACCTTTCAGAAAAAAATCATATCAAACAAAGTCAATCAGCTACTTGGGAGTAGTGGAAAGCTCTGCTCCTAATCAGCATGCAGAATTCTATCCCCAATGTCGTCTGACCATTACTCATTTCCTTAACTGCTGTACATTGAAAACCATCGTAAAATCAATTGATTTCAAGGAAGGAAAAGATGAACAGAAGGACAAATTTACACCTCAGACCAAAGATACCACAAACTGACGTAGACTATTTTGTCTCACCTTCCGAGATAGAGGGAGATGAAATAAGCATACCATCATAACATCATAGAAACTAGGAGCAGCAGTTAGGCCATTCAGACCTATGAATCTGCTCCACCATTCAATATGATCATGGCTGATCTTCTACATCAATGTCACATTCCTTCTTTCTCTCTGAAGCCTTAAACATCTGAAACTTTCTCTCTTTATTCAAAATAGTCAGTGATCCAGCTCTAAAGAAGGCTGTGTAGTGAATTTGTCAGGCTTCCCACCCTCTAAGTGAAATGTTTCCTCGTCTGTCTCCTAAATGGTCTACCCCATACCTTAAGACAATGACCCCTGGTTCTAGACTCCCCAACCAGGGGAAACATCCTTTCTGTATCTAGTCTGTCTAGCCCTATTAAGTCCGTGCATATTCTTCCACACTGTAGTGAATACAGGCCAAGTTGAACCAATCTCTTTTCAAATGATAGTCTTGCCATTCCAAGAATCAGTCTAGTAAATCTTCATTGCACTCCTTCCATGGCAAATTTATCAACTTTTGCATAGGGAGACCAAAACTGCACATAATACTCCAGCTTCAGTCTTATCGAGGCCCTGTACAGCTGCAGAAAGGCATTCCAATTCCTGAACTTAAATTCTCTTGCATTTAAAGTGAATACACTGTATGCCTTCCCAATTACTTGCTGCACCTGTCTGTTTATTCTCCACTGTACCTCCATGTTTCCCAAAATAACACTATTTACAAAATATACTGCCTTTCTAGTTTTCACACCAAAGTGTATAGCTTCACATTTATCCACATGAGGCTGCATCTGGCATGTGTCTACCCACACATTCAACTTCGCTCGATTGCCCAGAGGCGTCCTTGCATCCTTCTCACGACACAAAACCCGAGTTATTTTTGTATCATTAGCAAACTTGAAAATATTGCATCTAGCTTCCTGATCCAAATCACTTACTCATATTGCGAATTGATGGGGCCCAAGCACTGATCCTCAATGTACACTATTCGTCAATACACATCCCCACGAAAAAAGATTCATTTATTGACATACTGTTTTTGGTTTGTCAAACAATTCTCAATTCATGCCATAATATTAATCCCAATTCAGTGTGCTTAAATTAGTTGATAACTACAAAATACATTTCAAATTGGTTTGGACCCTGAAATGTAGTAATATGTTCCAACTATAATCTCTTTTTCATCCTAAACATATCAGTTCACTTGGTTAAAAACTTTCCAGCAATACATGCATTAAGCATGTATGGCAGCTCCATTTCAGTGATTGTTATTTTTAACTTGACTAATGTGTAACTATGCAATTTAATTCCTACTTATTTGATTTTTCAATGTAAGATACTTCATGTCTAGAAGTCTGTCAACTACTTTGATAAACAGCTTACTCACAGGGCTCCACCAACAGCTCTGCTGCAGAAAGTACGTGTTGCACAGAAAATGCAAATTTACACAAAGTCTCTTCATAGGACTATGGTACAAAATCAGCTGACAAGAAAATAACAAAGCTACCCTTTAGACCCACATTATACTTCACTTTGAGCCACGGTCTCAAAACTCCTTACCTTCAACAATGCTCTTTGCCACACAATTTATAGATTTTTTTTAAAAACCCAAACTTGCTGTCACATAACCATGACCTGACTTACCTCACTTTACACCTACATGCGCCACATTCAGTGAGATCCTACATTATGAGCTTTAGCTCTCGGCATTTTTTAAAAATCTTCAAGGGGCACTTTTTAAGTTTGTTCAAAGTATGTGGGAATTACCTGCTGGGCCGGCATTTATTGCCCATCCATAATTGCCCAAGAGGGTAGCTAACAGTCAACCATATTGATGTGGGCCTGGAGTCACATGAAGTTCAGACCAAGCACGGGCACCATATTTCCTTCTCTCAAGGGCATTAGTGAACCAGATTGGGTTTAATAGCAAATCAACATGGTCACTGTTAGATAACAAGGTATAGAGCTAGATGAACACAGCAGGCCAAGCAGCAGAGGAGCAGGAAGGCTGACGTTTCGGGCCTAGACCGTTCTTCAGAAGGGAGCTCCTCTGATGCTGCTTGGCCTGCTGTGCTCATCCAGCTCTACACCTTGTTATCTCAGATTCTTCAGCATCTGCAGTTCCTACTATCTCATGGTCACTGTTAGGCTAGGTTTTAATTTCAGTGTTTTTTTTAAGTGATTTTAAATTTCACCATCTGCCACAGTGGGATTTAAAACCATGTCTGCAAAATTTTAGCCTAAGGTTCTGGATTGTTGGTTCAAGGGCATTACCACTACATCACTGTATGCCCTAAATTATAATTTACATTAATTGTGGCTTCAGCTGTCAAGGTTACAGAATAACATTTGCTATTATGGGAAAAAAATGTTTTCAGGCTTGTTAGATTTTAATAAAGCAAGGTCAGGTCTAAAACTGCACAAGATATTGCTATCAGTAGGGGACAAGATAATTTGTTATTTAATGATGAGACATGGACATTGCTGGCTAGACCAGCACTTATTCTGAATCACCAAGGGTGATGGAGGAGGTTTATTGCTTTCAGAAATTAAGCATCATTAAGTGATAATGATAAGACTTAAAATACAAACCTTTCCTAGAAACAGCACAAAATCACCAACTGTGTTTATAGCAGCCACTTTCAAAGCATTCTCCACCAAGATCAGCAAGGCATCCCTGGCAGACGTGCAGAAGCTGGTGCTGTTTATGGCTGTCGCTACGTATGCGTTCTGCAAAAAAAAAACACCTTTAAAAAGGTAATTAAAATGCTCCAGAGATAGACTTCAATTGTTCCACAACAGAATTCTCCAACAGAGGAATCATTCGCCTGTCAATTTGAAGATGTTCTATTGCAGCATCAACATTAATATTAGAATGACCGAGTATACAAAAATTGAGAATTTTTATGAAAGTGGCTGGAAAGAACATTCTTTAGTCGTCACCCTCCACAAGCAGTTCAACATTTTCCTCTTTTAGAAGCCCTATTATTCTGTTGACTATTCTTACAAAATAAGTCACCCATCGAAAAATATTTTAATGCACTTGATGTAATTCATTAATTTTCCCTCCAACTGCCTGACAGAAACTATGCAAAAGAGAAATCTTTCCTTTTTTACCTTTTCTTTATTATAGTTTCATCTTTACAAAGCTGCGAACAAAACGTGCTGCATGCCACATGAGCTTGGGTTAGTGGCCTTTGTGCTTGCAGGCATAAAGAAAAGCATTGTAACTACTGAAGGATTATCAGTAGTGTCAAATAAAATATTTGGTGTAGATGCATGTGCCAAAGCAGAGGCAAGAGAGTAGATTACACAGCTTAATGACAGCAGGTATAACACAGTGTGGAGCTGGAAGACAGCTGTGTTATCCCTGACTCTAGCATCTGCAGTTCTTGCTATTTCTCAATGATAGCAGGTGCCTGTTTCATCTGGTGGGCCACAAGGGACAGAGTTGGGAGGTAGAGAATAAATTAGTAAGGGAGTGGGGGAGACATTACCTCATAGCAGAAGTAAGGCAAAAGACTGCATGGCAGAACAGACATAAAAAAAACAAAACAACTTTGGAAGAGAAATTCGTTTATGGGTTTCAATAGAAGTAGGCAACTAATAAAAATTTAAAATTAAAAGTTAGTAGAATTAGCATGACTAAAGGCTGCAGTAGTTCAAGAAGTCAGCTCACCAGTATCTTCGTCAGAGTAATTAGAAGTGGACAAAGAATGTAGGCTTAGCCAACAATTCCTTCAAATGAATAAAAATAAAAATAGGTAGTCCAGAAAATCAAAGGACTGAAATAAACAACCAAGTATATAGGCAACAAAAACATTGGCAAATGTACACAGAAACGAATGGGGGTGCACAACAAGGAATGCAGTTCCACAATGAGCCAGGGAACAATGGTGCATTTGCAGCATCAGGAAAGGAGGCAGCGGCTTCTCAAGCAGAACTCAGAGCAATTGGTTGGACAATGAATGATGGAGTCAAAGTGATAGCACTCAGCAAATAGCCAGCGATAATAGCTTCTCAAGACCCAGAGATGTGCAGTACTCCTAACTCAAATGGTAACCACATAGTGGTTGCTTCTCTGGGATCTATGGTGGCTCGTGTGGAGAAAAATAAGAAACAAACCAAGTTATCCCAATTCCCCAAAATAATCTCATCCAAAGAAATGAAGACAATTTAGTCATATCAGGCAGAAAAAGAAAATATTTCAACTGTGAAGGAAAATAAATTAGCTCAAATAATTCAACAGGCAAGTTGATACAAGTAAATTAGAAGCAGTTTCTTTGTTGAGCTCATGATGAGAGTTGCAAAGTCTTTTAAATCAAAAGGAACTGAAATCATCTAAATGTAAACCAGTTTGTGCATATCCTATGGGCTGCAAAGGCTGCTAAAGTATGCTAAATCCTAATGGAGATAGTGGCAGGTTGCTCCAAATAATGATGCATGGCAGAAGACTATAATTGATATTCATCTGCTTAAATTTATAGTTATTTCCAAATAAACTTCAGACAAGGGTTATATGTTGCTCAGAGTAACATACTATTAAAATCAGTTTATGTTTGCAGATTTAACTGACTGCAAAATCCATAAGTGTGAATTGAATGAACACTTACCCTATTCAGATACAGCAGGCACTTTTCCAAACACCAGAGGCAGCACATGCAAGCTTTCAGCATGCATTTTGCAACAGCATTTTCCTGGACAGAAGAAAATTAAGCCATCAAAAACTCATTTGTCAGTACAAATGTAAGGTTCAAATATAAACAGTCACACCAACATATCTTTGAAGTTAAAGGGTTACACATTCTGGAAACAACATTTACCTTGCCTTTGAGTTGATTATGTATATACATGAGGATCAGTCGTGGAATCTTTACTAAAGTGATGATGAAGGAGCCTTTGGCCACTGTTCCTAGATGGTATTTAATCAGTCGACATATAGATGAAAGAATTGGAGTTGCTGGCAAGTTACTCTTGTCCCTACATTAAAGGGGACAAAGATAACACTTGGAATTGGTCTGATCATTTTAGTTGACAGGCATTAAATTTCAAACATGCTTAAATAACACAACACACAACCATGCCAGCAGCACTCAAGACTGTAAATGACTTGACAGAAGTCACTTGAACTCTCAGAAAAAACAGCACCTATATAAAATTGTTAAATAAGTCTGGAAAATTTAGAATATGCCTTTTCTGTGTGGTGGAGGGGTATGATGTTACATGGTTCTCAGTAGCTCCTTAAATATAATTCAACATTCATCCTTTAAGACCATAACGTAGCTTACACTGGAAAGACTGCCATCACTGTTTTAGAGTCAAACAATCATAAAACAGGTCCATCAACCTAACTTGTCCATTCTGACCAAGTTTCCTAAACTGTACTAGTCCCACTTGCCTGCATTTGGCCCATATCCCTCAAAACATTTCCTATCCATGTACCTGCCCAAACGTCTTTTAAATGTTGTAGTTTAGCTATACAATCAAGTCTATGACAAGGCAATCCAGTCACAGTCACTGATGAAAATTCTGGTATTATTGGTTTTAATATAATTTACATATGAAATCAGATGGGAGGCACTGTGGTGACTGCCAGCACAGTTGCCAAGCAGATTCCAATAACACACTGGATACCAAGAGAGCACTGGCTACATTCTGAGAGCATAGGAAAGTCCACAAGAGACATGAAGTCTGCACTCAATGTGCAGAGCTCAACAGCAGCACAGCTAGTCCCAATGAGACTTCAGTGATGCAGTAGACTGCCGTTGGCATTTGGTTGTGTAATTTTTAGAAAGCACTATGAATTACCAAGCCACCCTCCTTGCCAAAAATGATACCTCAATAAACACTTAAAAAGGAAGATTATCTGGGTATCACATTTTGTTTCCAGAGTTGCTGCACACAAATTGGCTGTGATATTTCCTACATAACACCAGTGAGTGTTCTTCAGAAGTATTTTATTGACTGTGAAGAGCTTTTAATGTTCCAGGGTTTTTAAAGGCCTCCTATAAATGCAAGTCTTTCATTCTTGTGAAAAGGATCTTATACATGGATGAAACCTTAACCAGCCAACAGCAAACTACAATAGCCAATATTACTGTTAATAATCATGCACTGTGACAGCTCAAAATGATGAGCTCAAAAAAATCTGAGACTATATCTGGTGTCTTGCAGTCAAAGGCAATCTATACCCGGTACATTGGAAGTACACTCACGCCTTATCATGTGTGCGCTAATGTATGAGAGAGTTGTGATAACAGTTTCATATAGACTTGCTAAAAGCAGGTTGGCCATCTGGTTAGTTGAAACTAAACACAGGATCAGGTTGCCAAATATGGAATCATTGGTCACCTTATATATCGCAAGTGAACACCGATAATTAGGAGCATGTCCCCAAAATCATAAATGTCTTACCTATTAACCAATATCAAAGCATCAACAGTATAGGTGCACTTTATCATTCCATTTGAATTCAGCAATTAAATACACGAGGAGTTAGAATAACTAGGATCATGCACCCCCATCACAAGGTCGAAGGAATGTTGAGCGGAAGTAAGATTGTACCAGAAGCTTTAACATTTGAGCTTCCACATAAATAATGCCCAGAAAAATATCCAGCAAGCAGCTTTGAATCCATATAAATGGCTGACATCAAACTTGTCTGGTGAAAAAGAATCTTGCATTATCAGTGCCAAAGATTTCTCTTCCCAAGCCAAAAATGCAAACCATACAAAAGGTGATATTCAGTCTTGTTTGCAAACACTGAGGGATCAGTGGTGAAAAAGCAGTGTGCTCAATTTTAAAAAAAGTTTAAATTCTTTGGATTGAAAAACCTTCTTTGCTGCCCTGAAAACAGTCTTCAGGCCATAAAGGCAATCACATAGGAAGATGAGCCTGAAGGATGAACTTATGAATCAGACTTTGTGTGCATTTTATTACATTGTCTCTTCTGCTTGACCACCACACACGCCAAGAATGCAAAACCTTGATAAAAGTACTGCACAAGTGTCAACGTGACAAAAGTCAAAATACCAAGGTAAAATGCAGGATTGTACAAACATGGGAATCACTTTATTGCAAAAAATCTGCTGCAACTTTTTAAAACTTAAAAAAAAGAGAAAAGTATTTATTCAGGTGTTTTACAGAACAATATGTTTCTTAGCTAAATCGAAACAAAAATTCAACCGGGATTTTTCATTGCTCCTTCCATTTCAGGAAAACTGTTAAACTGGATTGTACCAGATTATCAGAACAACGATCAAAGCCGTTGGCAGTTTACGTACAAACTGCAAAATAGATGACATGACCTTAATAGTAACAGAACACAGCCGTTCCTTGAAAGCCACAGAAATAGGACAGAATGTTTAGTAAAGATGTTCTAAAATATGGTACCACACTTTTTTAGCAACAAATTTTATGTAACTTCATTTCGCAATTTGGGTCATCCCAGATTTACCGACAGTGAGTTTCCCAGAAATCGTCTCATGCATGGTGTTAAGAATATGTATGCGCCTATCAAATGAGCCAAGAGTAATTTCAATAGAAAAAATCAGAAGTAAATTCTTGAATATGGGATAGGATAAACAGAATAAGTGGAACTACAGATAAATGTTAAAACTATGAATAGCAAACAGACTTCAATTTAAATGAGCTGGATGGACACAGCAGGCCAGTCAGCATCAGAGGAGCAGGAAAATTGGCATTTTGGGTTGAGATTCTTCTTCAGAAATCAATTTAAATGATGCTGTTCTGAAAATGTCTTAACTCATTGTTGATATAAAGAAAACTTTGAAATAGTTCTGTAAAGTTGAGATTATTTTAGTAATTAATATTTTGACTTGACTACATAAAGGAGGAATGAAATTATATTGTTTTGTTGTATGTACATAATTAACACCTTGAGTGTAAAAAACCCAAGCAACTTGCATGTTCTTTGACCAGATTATCTAGTGGCAAATGACTGCATTAGGAACTTGAGATCCCCCAACAGCTCTCAAAATAGCAAATTAGCTCTTTATACAGATTTAATTGTTAATAAATAACAGGGCAGATTACAAGAAATCTGGAAAAACATTAAATTTTTCAGAGAAAATGCCCATTATAAGCAAAACTCCATGAACAAATATTAATTCTCATTTCATATTTGAAAACAATAACTCTTGTGTGGCAGAATATGTTTTGCTTTTTCTGAACTGATATTAGTACTACCACAAGGTACGGTAAGAATCTAAGATGTATTCACTGCCATTGTACTATTAATCAATGTAAACAATTGAATTATGTTGGTGAAATTGCTGCTAACAGATCATTTAATCTTGAGCTGGATTGGGTTGTGCAGTCAATTGAAACATCAGCTTGTCCACAAAGCAAGCTTCTAGATCAGTTTAGAGCCACCAAGCAGACAAGTAACTGGTTTTTAGTTACATGTCTCAGGTTTGGCTGTACAATATTGAAGTCTTGAAGAGAGACTGGGGTGTGCAATAGCAAAGAAAATTACAATTTGACACAGCAAAATAAGTTTACCCACATCAATACTATTACAGACCGTTTAACTTGACATCAGTGGTAGGGAAAGTGCTGAAGTCAGTAATAATGAAAGATGTGAATAACAGCACACTTGGAAAGCATTAACTGGATTAAACAAAGCCAATATGTATTTATGAAAGGGAAATCATACTCTACTTACCTTCTAGAGTTTTTTTTGAGGATGTGATGAATGAAATAAGGGAGAACCAGTGGATGGTGGTGCATTTAGATTTCACGAAGGTTTTTGATAAAGTCCCACATAAGAGGCAAATGGGAAAAATTAATGTAATCTTAAAGAGGATAATATAGTGGCATGGATTGGGAATTGTTTGACAGACCAAAAATATTATGGAAATAAGTGGGTCATTTTCTGGGCAGTAACCAATGGAGTACTGCAGGAATCAGTGGTTGGGCCCCAGCTATTCACATTATGTATGTAAATGATTCGGATAAAGGAACCAATTATAATATTTTCAAGTTTGCTAATGTCACAAAACTAAGCAAGATTGAGAATTACAAAGATGATGCAAGGATGTTTCAGGATGACCTAGACAAGTTGATTGTGTGAGCAAATATATGGCAGATACAGGATAATGTAGACAGATGTGAAGCTTTACACTTCAATGTGAAAATCAAAAAAGCATTCAAGGTGACTTTCTGATTAAATACATAACCCAGATCTGAATTTGGATTGTATGATCTGCTATTCATTCATAAAATGTTCAACTTGTAGAAGTTGCTACCGCAGAAGCTGTGGGAGCCAAGTCACTGAGTATATTCAAGAAAGTGATAGATATTTCAGTTATTAAAGGCATAAAGGGTTTGGGGAGAAAGGCATAGAGATAGAGGATTTGCCTTGATCATATCAATGACAGAGCAGGCTTGAAAGGTCAAATGGCCTATTCCTTGTTTCTATTTTATTTAATACCATATATTACAGCAAGTTACACAGTAAAACACTGAGGTACCAAATGGCCATGATATCTAGGTAATTCATCTGGAACAATTAAGTCAGTTCTGTGACTGCACAAGTCAGTTAAAGCCTCAAAACCTTGTTAAGAGGGGGCGTGATTACCTGGGCTAGCTTTAACTGCCCAATCCTAAATGGCAATGGTCAACCATATTGTTGCGTATCTGGAGTCACTTGAAAGCCAGTCTACATAAGGACATTAATAAGTCCATCCTTAAAGCGTATTAGTGAACCAGAGTTTTTGTGACAATCAACAATGCTTATCTAGTCACCATTAGGCTAGTTTTTAATTTCAGATATTGTTGATTGAATTTAAACACCACCATCTACCATGATGTAAACCCCATATTCTCAGACCCTGAGCCCGAGGTTCTGGATTACAAGTCCAGTAACATTACCAGTGTGCCAACAAACGTAAAGATTTACAGGAATTATATCAGAATTCGCAATTCATACTATCAAGGGAAGATTGAACAAATTGGGGCTCTCCATTTGAATGAAAGATTGAGGGATGGCCAACAGCAGCCTTTAAAGTTATGGAGGGGTTCACTGGGGACTGGGTTTTGCACCCTGTCCAAAATTATGGGCCAGAAGTGCAAGGCAGTCATGAAACAATCCTTTAAATGATTCAGGAGAAGCTCGTTTACTAAACAGCTGGCTAGAATGGCAAAGCTGCTGTCATATAAGTAAGCTAAAATCATATTGAGGTTAACAGCATAGATGCATTCATGGGAAAGCTGGGTAAGTATGAGAGGGTAAAAAACAGAAAGGAATGACAATAGCATGAGGTGAAGTAGGGTGGAAGCAAGTCTATGTAGAGCGCAAACACTGACTTCAATCAGCTGTTTCAAGTGATCAATTTCTAAATTGCAAATTGAATCTGAAATCCTGAGGTACATTTATATATAGAAACATTGAAGTTTTAAATTAACATATTTCAATCACAAAATTCTCATATTTAAAGCCAAGTACAAAGACAGGAGAGGAAAGCTGGCTAAAGGTTCATTTGGTATATAAAACTAAAAATGGATAGTGGTAGATAAACAATGGAAATATTCAAAAGCGTCAATTTGTCTAATACTACAGTGAAGTCCGATGTTCTAATAGATAAAAGGGTTTAGGACTAAGCTGTTCGAATCAATGTGTGTACAAATTGTCTGGTACATTACAGCAATTAATACATTTCAAATGTACTTCTTGGCTGTAAAGCACTTTGGGAGGTCCTTAGGTCCTGAGAGGTGCTTTCTAAGCCCACTTATTCAAGAAGGTAAACAATGAAATACAAATTTAGGTTTATGCTAAAGAAATCTGGGGTACTGAAACATAATGAGCCCTTTCTCCTTTAAAACTTCAAGCTGTTAAATGTGACTATAAACGATGCACTTCCCCATAAGTATCTTACCGTGTAAAATAATAGGTCACTACGGCTCCAGCCACGGTCATCTGTTGACAGGCCAGTATGAACTCACTGATCCAGATTAGACCGACTAGATGATAAATCCATGTGTACTGTAAAGGACCAGACACTTTAAATTCTATATAGCCTTGAGCGTTTTTCTCAGGAGATCCTGCAGGAAGGGTCAAAAATAAAGCAAATGGCCTGCATTCAACTTATGCCCACTTAAATAAAAAATACAAAGGCTTGGTGACTTAAACAATTATCAAATTAAGTAAGTTATGTCAAAGAAACTTAAGGCGTGTATTTATATAGCCTCTCTTACAAACACTCAACATCGTAGTTCTTTACAACTAACAAAATACAGAACTATTGTTGAGCATAATATAATCACATCCAAAAAAACTGGAAGATAACAAGTTGCTGGACAATGTTTGGATTAAACTGAGTTTTATTCAGGAATTAACTTAATGGTTTCATGTGGGCTGTCAGCAACCTATTGATTAGAGCAAAGTCGAGTGAAAGCTTCCTGGGTGATAAGAGATGGGCTGTATTGCTTAATTACTTAGGTCTTAATTACTGTAAAAACCCCATTCTGAAAAGGGCTTTGATGCTACTGGTTGCCAAGCAACACGGAATGCAGAACAAAGTTCAGCATTACTCTGTAACAGTGGTTGAAAAAACAAGCATAAAATTACATCCAACAACAGCACACACATTATTTTTGTACACTGTAAACTCTACCTTTGCAGGTCAATTTTGCAGTGTCACATGTTTCAATATTTGGCCATTTTAGGGTCTCCATATATTCTGCCCAGCCTTTGGTCTTAAATTTGATCTATCCTCTTTTTGATGAAATGGAAATGTTGCCATTTCTATGAGCTCATAAATATATGAAAGAACAGAATAATATTCTAAAGTTGTTCAATACCCGCACAACATTTCCGAGAAATTCCCATTAAATACTGAAATAAAATCCCTTCCAAAAAACATTTTTCTGGTCGAGATTTGTCAATGCAAGCTAAAGAAAGACAAGTTCTGCAAATGTATAATCATACCTGCTGTGCCCAATAAAAGTAGGACTGTGACCCAATAGACCCAGAATAATGCCAATGCCAGGAAAGTCCAGAGCGGCTGAAAAACTAGAAGTGGAATGTGAACGAACACTTTCCCTGCCACGTGGAATAAGGCAATTGTAAGAGCTACTCGTTTCCTCATTATTAGCATTAATAACAATAAAATGACCTGCAAAAATGAAATAATCACACATTATGTTGCTATCTACACACAGCTGTTTTGTTACAATGGATGCATGATTAGAAGCTGCGGCAGCAATATCTTGGTATGCAATACGTTATTTCCCAAAAGTGTCAAACATTAATCCGCAACATTGGTTAGATCCTTCTCAAAAGTTGTAACATGCGGAGCAGATTTTTCTGGAGGGGTGCCTTCAACAGCAAACGGAACGTATAGACGTAATATTTCAACTGCATGGCTGAGGACGAGCAGGGACGGATTTAAAAATTAAATCAATGCACATTTGCTCAACAAAATGAGATTCTAAGGGATGATAAAAAGACATGGCAAACCGGGAGCCGACAGCTCAATGATTACAAATGAAGATTTGCAACTTCTCTGATGCAGAAGCTGCTTTCAATGAGGTCCTCTCACTGCCGTCTCTCTCAGCTGATCTCAAATTAAAAACTTTCCTAATCAGTTACATCTAGTGTGGCAGGAAGCAATAGGTATAGTCAGCACATCTTCAGTCCTCTTCTCCATTTGGCAGTTTCCTTGGGGTAACCTTGACAGTGCATCACTTCATGCCCATATGTTCCACATTAAGCCAAATTTCACAGTATCATATCATAGAATATCTACAGTGTGGAAACAGGCCCTTCAGCCCAACGAGTCCCTGAGCATCCCACCCAGACCCATTCCCTCTATAACCCACCTAAATCTACAGACCTCTGAACACTGTGGGCAATTTAGCCAATCCACCTAACCTGCACATCTTTGGACTGTGGGAGGAAACTGGACCACCCGGAAGAAACCCAAGCAGACATGGGGAAAATATGCAAACTCCACACAGACAGTCACTCAAGGGTGGAACTGAACCCAGGTCCCTGGTGCTGTGAGGCAGCAGTGCTAACCACTGAGCCACCATGCCGCCCCTATTCCAAATGCTATCACAGCCATTTCCAAGACCAATACCATCATTTCTTCACATTTCATTAACATAGCTGCTAAAACATTTCATTCCCATGCATTTATCATCGGCAGACTTAATTACTGCAATAGCAGCCTTGACAGTATCTGAGTATCACCTTTTAGAAACTATAGCTGGAGAACAGTACCATCTACAAAGTTCTTACAATAAGTCCTAACATATAACCCTAGGCTTATCAATTTTCAGTGACTTCCCTACCCCCAAAGTCCCGAACATAATTCTTGCCTTCAAGTGCGAATACATTACATCTTTCCCATCCTCTGCAAAAACAATTAGTAATACAATCTGGCACAACTTTGAACTCCTTTGCCACATCTGTCTCATATGCCTGTTACCAGCAAGACAGATCCCCTTGCTACTTTCACACCTTTTTGATTGTTTGGTGATTATTTTAATATTTGGAAATTCTGCAGGCTGCCAATTGCTACAGATAGTTATAAGCGTTGCTTGTAATCACAATTTGAAGTCAGTTGCCTTGTGACATCCACTGCAAAATGAATGTAGAGAAAGATCACAAAATTAACATTAATTTTCATATCTATGTATACTGCAATTAATACATATGACAGCTGTCCCACGGGCAGAAAAAGGCAATATTCATCCATGATTATTACTTATATTACAGTTGTGGGCACTACGGGACAATATTTTCAGCATGGCCAATTCACCTGACCTGCATATTTTTGGACTGTGGGAGGAAACCACAGTATCCAGTGGAAACCCACGCAGACATGGGGAGAATGTGCAAGTTCCTCATAGACACAGTCACCTGAGCCTGCAATCGAACCTAGTGCTGCGAGGCACCAGTGCTATCCACTGAGCCACTGTCATGGACTGCCTATTTAAAACCCAGATGAGAAGGAATTTCTTCTCTCATAAGGTAGTGAATCTATGGGATTCTTTACTGCAGAGGGCTGATGAGGTTAAGTATATTGAAGGCTGAGACAGATCTTTCATCAGTAGGGAATCAACAGTTACAGGGAAAAGAAAGGAAGTGGAGTTAAGAATGATCAGGTCAGCAATCATCTCATTGAATGATGAAGCAGACTCCATGGACTGAATGACCTATTTCCACTCCTGCATTATATGGTTTCGTTTGCAAAGGTTTCAAGTTGCAACAAACTGGAAACAGATACTGAATCACAACGCCATCACAAACTGACACTGATATTATTTCACTAAAGCAGTTTGGCAACATTCCAGACAAGGGGTACAATCTTCAAGAGGTAAATACTTCATTGATTTTCCCAGTAGAACACTCTTCTTTGTATCAGAGTTTAAAATGGTAACACAAATGGAAAATGCATGCATGATTATTTTAAAGGCACCCAAGACCCTCCCCCAGTAATTTTATTCCATCTACACATCAAGTAGATCGACATGGACCTGACAGTCTGATAAGCGACTATCACTGTAACCATGCACCCAGACACATATTTACTAAGCATGAGCAGGACAGAATCAGGCCATTCATCCCAACAGATCCATGTTGGTGGTCACTTTTCACACCAGTCCATTCCTACTGCTTTTCAGATTATCCCATCAACATGTCCATCTATTTATTCTCCATCATGTTTATCTAGGTTCTGCTTGGATGAGCCAGTGCTAATCAGTTCAATTACTTAATGTGGAAGTGAGTTTTTTGTTCTAATCCCTGACCAGGTTAGAAAAAGGAAAAGAACTGTTGCTGCTGGAAATATGGAAATCCAGTTCTGAAGAAGGGTCACTGGACCTGAAACATTCACTCTGTGTTGTCTTTACAAATACTGCCAGGCCTGCTGAGTTTCTCCTTTTGCTCCTTAAGCTTTTTACTGGGTTAAATAGGGACCATATTTGTAACCCCTTGTTGCAGCCTTTCCTGCAAGTGGAAACATAATATTTGTGTCTAGTGTATAGAATCTTTTACATAATCTTCAAGACTTCAGTCTGAACACCGTGAACCTTGTCCATCTTGAGTAAAGAACTTCATTTGTTTAATCTTCCCTGATTGATAGGAACACTATCAGACACCTTTCTAGTATTTCTACACTTAAATCAGTAATAATTAATTTTAAACACATTATGGGTGAAGTACTTACTGTAACTACTGTTGCAATAATGGCATACACCAGAAGAGCCTTGCTATTGTCTTCTGCCACTTTCTCATCTTCAAGTGATTTTTCTCTGGCTGCCTTCTTTTGATCAGCGTACAACCACCAAAGGACAGCTGTTCCACCTGTCGGGGTGTGATGGGATAAACAGTGAGGCAGACAACAATGTTTGACAATAAAGAAGAAAACAAAGCTCAGAATTGAAGCTGATGTCCAGAGGGGTTTACGGCTAGAGAAGACCTAATTCAGGGGATTGCAAGGCAGAGAGGGATTTAGAAATGAAGATGAGAATTATAAATTGGAGGTAACTCTGGACTGGGAGCTATGGTGGGTCAGCAAGCATCCAATCAATGGAATTTGGTACAAGCTATGATACAGCAGGACTTTTGGATGTATTCAAGTTTAAAGGGGATAGTGCATGGGAGGATAACTGAAAAAGCACTGTCATGGTTAAGTCTTGAAATGACAGTCTGTGTGTAAGACTGACAGCAATAGAATTGGCTTAAACAAGTACCAGGGCAGGCGCTATTAGAGGACAGCGATTACTTTATGAATGTATAGACCATTAGAAGCTTAGCACAAGGTCAAATTGTACAGGCCGAGAGTAATCTGGCAGAACCAAGGAGACTGCTTACTGAAAGAGGCAGAATTAATAGCAAAGGCTTTGGCTTTTCTCTTGTTTGACTTAAGGAAACTGCAATTCAATGTGGACAGGTTGTTGGAGACCGTTTGCCGATTGAAGAGACACATTCAGTGTCCCCCAACAGAGGTGTAATTTTCATCGCATGTTACTTTAAGGAGGGGTTAAGACAGCTGGTGGGGAGGCGCAGCTGATGACAACATAGAAGCTAGATCATATTTTTAGGATTAGATCACTGCAGGACAACACATGGCAATGTAAAAAAGGGGCTCAAAAATGAATCTTTGGACATCTCCAGAGGTTATGGTGTGAGTGCAAGAAGAGAAGTGACTGCTGGAATCTGAGTGCCTTCAACTGGTTCCAGTGAGCTAGGCCAGGGAGACAGGGATTGAAGGAACTCCAATGAGGTTAGAAAATCCAAAAATGCATGATGTAACAGGGCTACAGTGACTAGCGGTGTAATTTGTGACTTTAATTAAAATGGATGTAGTAATATGGAAGAGACTGATACCTCACTATCACATGTGAAAAGATGCAGAAATTTTTGCACGAAAAGTTCTTGACTTTTCTTCTTCTTTGGAATCCAAGCTGATTCCATTCACAATCAGAAAATGAAAAGCACTGTTTAAATCAACAAAATAGTCCGTCTTGGAGTGGAGAATTAGAAACAGATACAAATGGATCTGAACAATTACTTAGCTCAGTTTTAAAATATTCTCATCATTTGCAATTAATCAACTTACCAATTGAACCAAGGACAGTGAGAATTGCAAGGATCCAAACAAGTACTCGGGAGATGTACCGAATTATAACCATTAACAACATCGACAAAACTGCCAAGGCACAAATAAACAATTAGTGCACAAGTATTATATAGGATTGAACTTTCAAGGAAATTCAAGTGACAGACAAGGTGAGATTGTAAATGCTTCATTTTCCACATTTCATTTAAGATTACAGCTTCAGATCTGACAATTATCAAATTTTGTCTGAGTGGCACAGGAGACTCATAGTCCACTGGACTTCCTCCTCTGGGAACCTGGACTCCAATCAGGGCCTGAAAGATGCAAGAAAATTTCATGTCCTGCTGCTGCCTGGTAAACATAGCCTTTGTAGGATCACTTAAACTTCCACTGAGAGCCTCATTTAGCCTCGCATCAAAAATCAACTCTCCTCAGACAGAAGAACGCTGCGAGAGGAGTGGGAGCTAAAGCTGTTGAATTTGGCATTTTGTGAATCTGTAAAAGCAATACACTTCAGAGGCAAAATCTCTTCATCTTTGCAAGCAATACAGAAATGACCAATTATACAATATTACAGAACACAGGTCCCATTCAGGCAAGGTCCACTCATCTCATTCATCAAAAAAAACTAAAATCGAGATGGGAATCAAAATAAGTCTGTACCCGCTCTCACTCTGTTATTCTCTATTACTCTTCTGCTCTGTCTCCACTCTCTCCCTTCCTTAGTATTTCCCTCTTTCCACCCCTCTTTTGAGTCTTTGCCTCTTTTTTTCCCTTTCGCAGTGTTTCTCTGTTACAGTACTTTCTCTCTTAGTCTGCCAGGATTTGCAGCTGCTGTAAGTGCAAAGAACAGACATGACCAATTCACCTACATTCTAGAGTAGAAGCTTACTGTCACTTACAAACCACATGTTAGAAAAAGTTTCTACTTTGAAGAAGATCTGCATCTAAAAAATTGCCTAGGTCAAATTGTGCTGACGTTAGATGATGCTGTCCGATTGATAAAGTGTGGAACTGGATGAACACAGCAGGCCAAGCAGTATCAGAGGAGCACAATCTCTGGCTGACTGATATCCTGTTTTATCAAAAGTAATTCGTAACCGACAGAAGCAGACAGTTTAAGAATCAGAGATTTCCTTTTTTAAGATGAGGATGTGAAGATTTTTTTTCTCTTTCCCAGAAATTGCTGGAAGTTTGGTCTTTAAATTTATTCAAGGCTGAGAATGGACAGAGTTTGAAGACAAATGAGTCAAGGGTTATGGTGGGAAAACAGGAAAGTGTAGGTGAGACCACAACCCGATAAGCCACAACCTTATAAATCTTGGAGCAAACCCCAAATGCCAAATGACCTACTCCTACTTCCAAGATTTATGTCCCCATATTCCTATTTTCCAATAATCTCAGGCTCAGAGTTTAGCTAGCCCTTCTGAAGCCTACAAAACTCCTCTGAGGCAATAAAATACCACGCCAAACACTATAACATATTAGCTTCCAACTCTCTATGCTCCCAGATTAATAAACTTGAAGAGGTTAGAAGAGTGCTCAAAGTCAGAGGAGTGCAGAATAACCCGTAATGACAGTGAACTGGATACAAGCATTTAAATATTCACATGTAAACGACATTTAACTGAACAGCATTTAAACTTATTTTAATCTTTAGCCACTAAAGTTGGAAAGTTTTTGTTTTATTTCATCATTCACAGGATGAGGGTGTCACTGACTGGGCCAGCACTTATTGCCTATCCCTTATTGCCCAGTGGGCACTTAGAAGTTAACGTTGCTGTGGGTCTGCATTCACGTATGGGCCAGACCAGCTAAGGATGGCAGTTTTCTTCCCTAAAGGGAGGTAGTGAGCCAGATGGGACATCATTTGAAAGGAGAGCAATCCACAACAACAGGGCAAAAGCGTGGAGCAGGGAACAATCCAACAGAGCCAAAGGCTTCTGGGCCATCAGCAGTAGTAAGGGTATCCTTTCCTGCAGTTGCTGCAGATATTATTCTCCTCCGCACCTTTTTCCATCCAAGGGTGGAAAAGAAGAAAATACCGGAAAGGCTTTAAAAATTATGGCCAAATATCATAGATAGAGGTGCATTTTTGGAAGATTTGTGAAGAAATTAAAGACTTGAGCACTTGACTAGAAAACATGACATCAGAGGTGACTAACTACAGATTGCTCCCTGTGTCACATATTGAACAAGCTGGAAGGAAAAGGTAAGATTACAGGGCTGGCTGAAGACCTCATTCTTGGAGCACTGACACAATTTACTGCAACAGAGAAGGCTACATCAAAGGAACAGTAGAAAGTTTATCTCCAACACTAAAGCTACTCCAAGACTATTATGTCCATTCTATCTTTAGTAACACAAAAATCTTTACTGATGTTGTACATTTCCTTGATTTCAACTAACCTGTTAGCTGCAGATTTACACATCAATGTATTTTAATTTTAACTAGTCACATTTTATATAGACTAATTCAGAGCAAAAAGGAAAAAGGTTTCATGGATTGTTGAAAATCTGAGCAGACCCCAAAGAACAGTTTAGTTTGCCTGGATAGCCTAGTGAACATTTATACTTTAAACTAATTCCACAAATTAACTGCTCGGGATCACATCCTGCTTGTGCAGCCTTGTTATGAAGAAGTTGGACACTGTGTCTCTTATGTAACAACAATAAGCATAATTCAGTGGTATTTAATTGGCAGTGTAATGCTACGAGACATTGTGAAGATACAATATAAAAGGTAGCTGTGTTTCTTTCCAACAAGAAAAGACTCCATTTCTGTTATTTTTCTACTGCTTTCTTAAATAAACAAATCATCATCAACAATATCTTTCCTTCATGGCACTTCTACAAGAAAACGAGAGAAATTTAGCCTAAAACTAATAATCTCTAATTTGAATTTTTCTGCCCAGTTCCAAAGCATTTTATCGGCATGCTGAACTGTCCTGCACCCTGCCTACTTATCAGTCAAGAGCTCAACTTAGTATTTTGTATCCTTATAGCATGTGGATTATTTGCTGAGTCCACATTTCCATTTAAAGTTCCGGAGGCAATGCAATAATCATATTGATGGCTTCTGAATTAGGGAATTCAGGGAATACATTTGTACAATGCCATTAGTTGTTCATACAAGTTCCTATTTGGTGAGACACTTATTTTTAATATTAAGTTAACATCTATTAAAAAAAATGCAATGCAAATTATATAGTGATATATAATACATGGGCAGCAATAAGTTGCTAAATGTAACAAAAGCATTCTAAATTAAATTTAATTTAATTATTCAATAATGCAACACTTGTTTCAAAGCTTTTTTTTTAAATAAATGAAAAATGTATTCAAGATGTATTACCTAGAGATAAAAAGCAAAGTCCCACTATAATTTCTTTGCTGGTCATTACTCCAGTAACCACTCTCTGCAAGACACTATTGTCACTGACGAAGGTGGTCAGGGCCTTAATAAAGTTGACAGAGCAGACATCTACATCTGGGGCACAACGATGGAAGAATGGTATAGGTTTACTAGTGCAAAACAAAAACACAGAAAAAAATGGAATGTCAAATTAATATCAACAATGGAGATGAGTGACGACCATGATGGACACGAGTACATTTAGAATACTAGGTCTGCATGAAATATCAAACATTTTAGGAGTAGCAATGAGTTCTACTCATTATTAACAAGGAAATCAAAATTAGTAAAATCAAAAAACAGCTTTTGCTTCTTAGACCCAACTTTCACTGCAGCAAGGAATTAAAATAAAATTGCTTACTACTTTTCTTATAAAACTCAGTATAATGGACATGAAAACCGTATCTACTGATAAATTCCTGACTTTCATAGATGTATTCAGCTCCCAATTAGTGCACAGTGACCGAGAATAAACAATTGCAGATAAACTGCAGAATTCAATTCCAATCAAAGCAGTTCCAAAACAGGTAGCCCAAGGAGGACTGGCACTGACAGTCTGTCCATATATCTCAGCCCTGCCTTTCCAGCCCTTTATTTTCTGTATTGTTCCCCTCTATGTGGCATTGACAGCAACTGCCATTGTGCAGTGCTTTGATTCAAGTTTGCCTACATGGGTGGTAGTGCTTTCTCAATATGACGACTGACTGGTCCCTACATGGAAAGAAAGTGTACAGTATAAGCTAACAGTACCTACGCTTGCAACTTCACCAGGGACTGAGAAACTTTGTGATGCAACATATTGTTAACTTGACTAGAATCTGTAAAAGTAAGGGCTTTTCCTAACTGTTCTGAATGAGCAATGGAACACTTTAAAATAAAAATGTACACAGATATTTAAGCTCCGATTTGACAGTTCAGATAATCCACAAAGGCCTCCTTCCTTCTTGCTATCTTATTTCCCTTAGAGGGGACAACACTGCAATCCTGGGCAAAAGCCACGGGCCTCTCGTTTCCACTGTATAAAGTAGAATATCTGGGTGAAAGTTTCTTCAGCACATTTATGGCAGAGCCAGCTGACGAACAGGCTGGAGTTGGCTCCATGGTCAAATGTGTGTTAATTAGGGACAGCCAGCATGGATTTGTCAAGGGAGGATCATGTCTAAGTTGCTGGAGCTCATGAAGAGGTACCAGAGAGCGTCGGTGAGGTAATGCTGTTAACCTGGTGTACATGGACTTGCAAAAAGACATTCAGTACCACTGCACAGACTTGTGAGAAAACATTACAGCTCATGGAATAAAAGGGACAGTAGCAATGTGGATACAAAATTGGCTAAGCGATATGAAACAGACAGTAAAAAGCAAAAGAACTGCAGATCCTGCAAATCTGGAACAAAAACAAAGTTGCTGGAAAAGCTCAGCAGGTCTGGCAGTGTCTGTGGAGGAGAAAACAGAGCTAATGTTTTGGGTCCGATGACCCTTCCTCAGAACAGTTCTGAGGAAGGGTCACTGGACCCAAAACATTAGCTCGGTTTTCTCTTCCATGAAACAGATAGTAATGGTTAATGGATATTTTTGGGCTAGAGGACGGTTTATAGTGGACTTCCCTGGTGGTTAGTATTGGGACCTTTGTTTTCCTGATCCTAAATGCCCAGATTTTTGAAAACCATTTCAAAGCCTGCACATGACCTAAAACTCAGGAGAACTGTAAAGTCTGGAAAGTACAGTGCAGAATGTTCAAAAAAAAGTAACAAGCTGATGGAGTATGGAGGTAGATGGTAGATAAAGTTCAATATAGAAACAGGGGAGGTGATATACTTTTTGACACAAAGAACATGGAGAGACATACAAAATAAAGGGTATTATTCTAAAAGGTGTGCTGAAGGAGAGAAATCCAAATGTAAAATGTGCATAAATGATCTTTGTAGAGAGTTCTATTTTTAAAAAGAGCATTAATATCCTGTCTTCATTAATTAAAAAAGAGCAGGGAAGTTATGATGAACTAGTGTAAGCACAGGTTAGACCTCAGTTGAATATTATGTATAGTTCTGGGTGTCACAATTTGTGTATGTATTGGGAAGACAACGGAACAGCTTTGAGAAAGGTTGCAGGTATGAGATCGTTCAGTTATGAGTACAGATTGGGTTAGGGCCATTCTCCTTGGAGAGAAGACCAAGGGGTGACTTCACAAAAGTCTTCAAAATCATGCAGGGTCTGGGCAGAGTGGGTAGGGAGAGGCTGTTTCTGTTTGCAAAAGGATCAAGAACCTGAGGGCAAAGTTTAAAGTATTTTGCAAACTGAGCAACTGGGAGATGAGAAGGAACTTTTTTCACACAGAACATGGTTTATGTGAAGAATGCACTGTCTGGACATTTAGTGGAGGCAGGTTCAATTGAAGAGTTCAGATGTGCATTGTTTTTATTTAAATAGTTATCCAATGTGCTGTGATATAGGGCATGGGCACGAAAATGACATTAAGTTGTCAGTCCAATTTTGGAAGCCGTTGCAGACACAATGAGCTAAAATGGCTTGTTTCTGTGCCGTAATAATTCTGTAACTCTGATAGAATTGTGGGTCTTCAAGACCCACGTAAGATTCAGGTTTAATAACCATTTTGCTGCCACTTAGTAAGCCACTTAGCTCCTCAAGCCTACTCTGCTATTCAGTAAGATCAAAGCTGATCAGGATTCCCGTCTACCACTGACAGATTCTTGATAAGGGTGCAAAAGTTTATTTACCTCTGTTTTAAAAATATTCAAGAACAGGATTACAAGATAATTAGGAGTATTGACAGGATTAATAGGAGGTGTCTTTTCCCTAGGATGGAGGATTTCAAAACAAGGGGGCATATTTTTAAGGTGAAAGGACAGAGTTTTAGAAAAAGACATGAGGCATTTTTTTATGAGAGTGGTTCCAGTGTGGAATGAACTTCCTGAGGAAGTGGCGGGTGCAGGTACAATTACAATCTTTAAAAGACATTTGGATAAGTACACAAATAGGAAACGTTTGCAGGGATGAGGGCCAGGAGCAGACAGGTGGGACTAGTTTAGTTTGGGATCATGCTCAACATGGACTGGTCGGGTCGAAGGGTCAGCTTTGGTGTTGCATGACTCTATGAGTCTGCTTCTACTGCCTTTTGAGGAAGTTCCAAAGATTTAAAACATATTGGAGGAAAAAAAAGAAATCTCCTCCTTTCTGAAAAAGATTCTAAAGAATCATACTGGAAACAAAAGGTTTTCTCTCTCTCTGCAGATTCTGCACAACACTGAGTTTCTCCAACGTTTGTTTTTCTTCCCTCCCTCCGTCGTAAATGGATAATCCCTTGTTAAAATGTTTTCACTCTCAATCTGTATTACTCAAGTAACGAGACACAAAGGAGAAGCCACACATGGTCCCCAAGTTCCATGCTTTACACTGTCTATATCCATTTGGCATTCATTGAACTCAGAGATATTAATGATAATATTTCTGACAACTTGTTTTTGTTACAAAGCATCTCATGAAATAGAGAAGTCATGCCACTGGTCCACCCACTGCATGTGTTTCATTCCCCCTCTGTAGTAAGTCCATGTGAAAGTAAATCCAACTACAAATTTAAACATTGATGCTTAACCCTGACTGTGTTGTATATATCGCCTTCCAGAATAGCCAGGAGAATTCACTGGGCATCCCTCATTCTCTGAGATGCATGCCACAACCATGTTCTGTATTTCTGGAGCCCTGTGCTAAATATCTTGGTAGTCCACTTGTTATGTATTTGACAAGACCAGGCCCAATGCTGTTTTAAGGTCCTCCGTCAAAGCTGTTTTCACAGCTACATTTGTTGCTCTCTTGGCATGTTATTGTAGTCACAACACACAGATGGGTGCAAAGGTCAGTTCACAGGAGTGTCAGTCTACCTAGGACAATAGCTTATTGTCACCAAGCACAACTGATCAGAATTGGGGGAATAAATTATAGTCCACATTGTTGCAGGGGTATGGCATCATTGATCTCCAAGAATAAACAGAAGACAAAAGAACTTCTGGGCAACATTTAAGCTAAAATAACAACAATGGGAGATCACGCTGCAGCTGTACAGGACATTTGTTAGGCCACTTTTGGAATACAGTATCCATTTCTGGTCTCCCTGTTATAGGAGTGCTGTTGTGAAACTTGAAAGGGTTCAGAAAAGATTTGCAAGGATATTGCGAATATTGGAGGGTTTGAGCCAAAAAGGAGAGGCTGAATAGGCTTGGGCTATATTCCCTGGAGCATCAGAGGCTGAGTGGTAACCTTAGAGAGATTTAAAACATCATGAGGGGCATGGATAGGGTGAATAGCCTAGGTCTTTTCCCCAGTGTTTGGAGTCCAAAACTAGAGGGCACAGGTTTAAGGTGAGAGGGGAAAGCTTTAAAAGGGACCTAAAGGACAACTTTCTCACATGGATGGTGGTGCGTGTGGGACCGAGCTGCCAGATGAAGTGGTGGAGGCTGGTTCAATTACAACATTTAAAAGGCATCTGGACAGGTGCACGAATAGGAATGGTTTTTAGTGATAATGGGCCGAATGCTGGCAAATGGGACTGAATTAAATTAGGATATTTGGTCAGCATGGACGAGTTGGGCTGAAGTGTCTATTTCCATGCTGTACATCTCTATGACTCTCACACTGGCATACAGTTTGTGGGGAGCCATGTAGCTGTGAAAACAGCTTTGACGGAGGACCTTAAAACAGCATTGGGCCTGGTCTTGTCAAATACATAACAAGTGGACTACCAAGATATTTAGCACAGGGCTCCAGAAATACAGAACATAACTTTAATTACTAAGACAAAATAATACTTGGCTTCAATGACAATGAGAACATTCAAGTTTGGGTCTTACTTGCTTCGTTAACTTTGGTTGAGAGTACACAGCTCACTTGGGGATAGAATGAACAAGTCAATTTCCAAAACAGAGAAATGGCCCATCAAACAACCAGTTCCACTAACCAGAGGAAAGATTCAAAAGGGGCACACCTCAGCATCACGGGATATCATCAAGACCACAAACATTACTAGAATCCAGAGACAGAAGTATCTAATGCATGAACAAAACTGAGTAATATGTGTCACAGTGGAAGGATAGAAATTGGAGCAAAGCAGAAAGGCTTTGTTCGGGGGTATTGCTGGGTAGTGGTTGTGGTTGAGATCTATATTAGAATCAAAAGAACAGTGACGAGCTTGTTGAGATCAAAAAGAAATTGTGATTAAATGGCAGAATGACTTTCAGAAATTTCAACCTAGACATTTAGTGAGGGACTAGAGAGAGAGAAAGAACGAAAGGAAGGACGAAAGAACGGAAGAAAGGAAGGACGAAAGATGGAAGGACGGAAGGACGGAAGGAAGGAAGGAAGGAAGGAGAGAAGGAAAGAGGAAGAGAGAAGGAAAGAGGAGAGAGAAAAGAGAAAAGAGAACGAGAAGAGAGAAAAAAGAGAGGAGAGAAAAGAGTGATGGTATGAAAACACAATGCCTGGCCAAAAGGGGCTGCTGCTGACTTTAGGCACAGACCTTGGAGAGAATTTTTTTTCTTCCTTTACAAATGACAGAAAGGGCACTTCCCATTAAAAGAGAAGCTGTGCTACAAAGTCAAATCATGTGAGATACTGAGACTCAAAGTTTATATGAAGAATTAAGAATAGCTGAAGTTTTAACTAAATGATATGCAAGTGCAAATTTCAGAATATAAATTTGTTGATCACAGCTTCTGGAGAAGCTTCACCATTTACAAAAAACACAAAATAGTTGTGTTAAAAAAGTGAAGTTTTGAAGTTTAATAGTCAGAGACATACATTATTACTTTTTGACACGGAATCCCTCAGAATTTTCCTACCTTGATTTAACAGGAAGTTTAGGACACAAAGTTGATCTTCCTGATGTGTATTTTGATGGTTCCAGCTCATATGCGCATAGCCTAGATCCTGCAACAAAACAAAACTGAATTAAAAAATAACATTTGTGGAATTGCTTTTATGCAGCAAATATGGCAAATCAATATTAAAAACTTTATCTCATTAGGCTACAAGTACATGGCAGATCAATTGCAGAAGAATCAGTTTTCATTGCTTGAAAAATATCAACTTGTTCAAAACATTACGCAAGCAGAAGTAAAATTCCACCCAGTTTAAGAAACAGATCCAGACACAGCAAAACAACACCTGGCCTAGCACATCCTTATTTTTCAATATCACTAATGGAAATGTAAACAGTGGAAAAGCATAAATTTATTCAAGAATGGTCAGTATTAAAAGTTGGTACAGGTGGCTGGAAAATCGCATCGTATTATTTACATCAAGAATAAAAGAAACATTTCAAAGATTTTTAAAAACTTGTTTGTGGGATGCAGATATTGCTGATTTTGCCAGCATTTATTGCCCATCTCTAATTGCCCTGGAAGTGTTGCTAATTGGCTTATTTAAAATCACCGTGATTCCTGGGGGACCTAGGCACCAGTAGTATTGTTAAAAAGGAGCTTCAGGATTTTCACTCAGTTAGAGTGAAGGACTGGCAATATAGTTCCAAGTCATTATGGTGTGCGACTTGGAGAAGATGTTGCAAGTGGTAGTGACCCCACATATCTTCCCTTACTCTTCTTACTTGTTTGGGCCACAAGCTCAGAAGGTATTATCAAAGAATCTGGGTGTGTTACTGCAGTGCATCTCGTAGCTGGTAGACATTGCTGCTACTGTGTATCAGAGCTAAAGGGAATGAATATTGAAGGGTGATGACTGGTGTGCTAATCAAGCTGACTGCTGCATCATGGATGGTATAAAGTTTCTTTGGCTGCAGTAGCACCTACTCAACCAAATGGAGAATATGCTATCATACTTCTGACTTATACCTTGTAGACACTGGACACACCTTGAAGAAACAAATGGGGAGTTACTCACTGCAGAATTCCTAGCCTCTGGCCTGTTCCTGCAACTACATGATTGGTCCCATTCAGTTTCTGGTCATTAATAGGGGATTCAGCATTGTGTGGTATTTGTGTGATGTGAACATGACTTTTCATTTATCAGCCCAAGCACTGATATTGTCTAGGTTTTGCCAAGTATTGACACAGACAGATTCAATACCTAAGGAGTTATGAATGCACACAATCAAAGTACACCCCATTTCTGACTTCACGATGAAGATGGTTAGTCTTAGGAGACTACCCTAAGTATTGTAATATGTGCAGTAAATGTCCATTGACAGAGATAAATGTCCCCCAGCCTCCACAGTCATCTTCCTCTACACTAAATATGACTCCAGCCTGTAGAGAACTTGCCCCATTATTTCCATGGGCTCCACTTTTCTAAAATCTCCTAAATACCACACTGAATCAAACTCAGCCTTGATGTCACCATACCTATGGAGCCCAGCCCTTTCGTCACGCTTGGATTAAGGCTGTTACAAAGTCAAGAGCCAACTGGCCATGATGGAATCCAAACTGAACGTCAATTCATAAGTTATCCCTCTATGAATGCCATTTGATGGAACTGTCGATGATTCTTCCCATCACTTCACTGATGATCAGCAGTAGACTGACATGCCATTATTTCACCAGATTGCATAAATCCTGATATTGCGGACAGGACATAGCAGAGTGATTTTCCACATTGTTGTTTGGAAAAATGCAGTATTGCAGATATTCTGAAGCAGTTTCGCTAATGCTGCGCCTAGACTAGCGTGCAAGTCTTCTGTATTATTACTATTTTAGGCTTAGTATTACAATTCAAACGTACTGTCATTGAAATAATGCGAGTCATAAAAAGTGTTTACAGTATTGCTGTTTAACATATTCATTTGAAAATTACTTTCCCACCACAGCAAAGGACCAAAGTGAAGTATGTTTTGCACTGAATTCTTACAAAGGAAATATTAAAGTAGAGAAAATGATTGAAAGTACAAGCACAATAACGTATGGGTCACTGGCATCTCTAAGTTAACAATGTTCAAAGTTCAACTGTCTATTAGAGTGTGGTCATTGGTCTAATGTCATCTCATCTGCTCATGCTTAAATCTTGATATTTTAATTCAGTTAGCTGTTTCAAGTTGCATAGCTGCAGCTACTTCAAATATGCCCGCAAGAGTAATTGATTAAGTTTGGAGATGAAAGGACTGCAGATGCTGGAAGCTAGTGTCAAAAAATGTGGAGCTGGAAAAGCAAAGCAGGTCAGACAACATGCAAGGAGCAGTAAAGTCAACATTTTGAGTTGGAACCCTTCTTGAGTCCTGAAAACATTGACTTTCCTGCTCCTTGGATGCTGTCTGACTGCTGTGCTTTTCCAGCTCCACATTAATAAAGTTTGGAGTTCAGTAGTAAACTCCCAAAGGAACAGAACAGTTTATGACATATGTTGTCAAATGTCTCCAGAGTGCAATCATGTAGGGAAGAAGATGCTAATTATGGAGAACAATGACTTAACAAGCACAATTCTGAACATTTTTAATGATTTTGCACTGCGACTCTGCAATTCTCTTTATCCAAATAACTGTCCCATTTTCTAATACAGGGTGAACAAAAGATGGGAAAAGGTTACAGGATTGTCACTGGTGATGGGATGGTATTTCAGTCTGTAGACTGGATGAAAGTTAGTTCGTTTACAGAATGACATGCTCATCTCATTTCATATATGTTTGCAAGATATCCCCAAACTGTTTGATGGTGTTTGTTGTTGGAATATTGATGCCATTCAGCAACAGTTTGGGAAGGGCCACTTGTTTCCAATAAAACAGATGCCAACAGTGATGTGCTTACTTTTATTATATGTTTACACTTCCAGAAAACAAAACATTCTGCATAAGAAGCTAATAATTGAGATAAATAATTCTAGTATACCTCAAAATGAAAATCATACTCTAAGAGAAAGGCAAAAATCCAAAAACTGAAAAAAATTCTAATTTGGTTGAAGAGGTAGTCAAGGCCTGGTCAGGGACCCTTGTTATTGCAAACTGCACATTTAATCCTAAGGTTATGTGAACTCTTCTGAATAGTTTCACTGCTGAGCAAGAGTCATAGTATGAATAAAAGCACATTCTTAATCCTTAATGCTTCTTTCCATCAACAATGTTTTGGCCTCACCATTTTCAATTGCAAATCTTTTAACATCCTCGAGTGTGCGAAGGTCCACATCTGGACATTTAGACACACACAGAGCCATGGACTTGATTTTGAAGTGTATAACATCCAAGTTACAGGGATCCAAGAAAAACACATACCTGAGAAAGGAAAAGAACAGAAACATATATCAAAGCTCAAGCTGCAAACTTTCACCTTTCTTTTTGCTTCAATGCGTTTTTCATCAACTAAAATTGAACAGTGTTACAGTTCCAGCTGTTGCTATTACTGGACAAGCTAGAAGCCAGACGGAACTGTGGCTTGATCCCTGTGTGCCATCAACTCCAGTTTGCTAGCATTCTTTGACGTCACAATTAGTCAAATGCTGTCCTGATGAGGACAATCAACACCAGCTCATCTCTTGAATTCAGCTCTCTACTCCATGTCATTTGTAATGAGGTCAGGAGCTCACAGACCGAGTGGAACCCAACTGAATGTGAAGAAGCAGGTTAATGTTGAGTGCATCTTAATAGCACTGTCAACCACACCTTCCATTACTTTTCTCAATCAAGAGTAGACAAATGAGGTACCAATTATTGGGTAGGACATGTCTGGTTTTGGTAGACAAGACATGCCTAGGCAATCATCAGGTAGATGCCAATGTTCTGAGTATAAGAGAAATGCTTGGGTGGCACGTGGCTAGTTTTGGAAGAATATCTTCATAATTATTCATGAATGTCATTAAGGCCCATAGACTTTGCAGTATCCAATGCAAGACTCCCTCTAATTGTTTCTTTTTAAATTTGGCATGCAGAACCAAGTGGTCTGTGTATGGCACTGACATCAGAAATGGAAATCAACGAGTCAGTATGCTGATGGCGTGTGGAACTTCAGTGTGGCTGCATGGCCACGCGCTTTAAAGAGAACGTTGATCCAGTGCCTTCAGTCATTTATTGATTTCATAACGTTTCATCAGCACAATGCGGCATTTGTAACTTCAGAGTTTGCACACCCACTAAATTGCTTATAAAGTCTTTTGAGTGGGACTATAATTAAAAATGCTCACTTAACAAGGGATTCAAAGAAATTAAATGCACTGGTTAATTCTTTAAACAATTAATTTGTTCTTTTTAAAAATTTGGTAAATTAATCAATAGACATTGAAGACTTTTTTTAAAATCACAATATGAACTCAGAAGTCTGTCCACCTTATAAAGGGTAGTCAGTAGTTTGTGGATGCATGGATTTACATTAAACTGACATAGAGCTATAAAGGGTCATTGGGTAGGCAAAGGGACAATTGGTTGGCATGGATGGGACATGGGAAATGGATGAAGGATGGGGAGGGCTGCAGAGCAGTTTTTGTTTAATTCTTTTCAGCAAATTTTAAAATGTTCCACAGCACTTTGAAACAGTCTGTCACTGCACCCAGAAGCCCCTGCAATGCCTCTGGCATTAGTCTAGGCTCAAAACGGAGTGATCTCCATTTCATCCAGCTACAACACACCTCTGCCACAAAATAAGTCTGACCCTCTGGGTACTACTTCTTGGTTTGGGTTTGCAAAGAAGGGAATTGTCCCAATTCTGCAAGTCAGACATCCTTGCTGTTAAAATTTAAAATCAACTTTTGTGTCTTCTCTTGTAATTAATGTTTGATTTGATTTATTATTACCACATGTACCTGAGTACAGTGAAAATGTTTGTTTTCCATGCAGTACAGGCAAATCATACCATACAAAGTGTATTACGGTAATAGAACAGAGCAAGGGACACAATTTTACAGCTGCAGTGAGGATGCACAAAGTGCAAGGTCAACATTAAACTTAAAATTTGAGAGGTCCATTCGGAAAGCTAATAACAATAGAAAAGGAGCTGGTTTTGAATCTGTTGGTATGTGTATTTAAGTTTTTGTCATCTTCTGCCTGAAAGAATAGATTGGAAGAGATTATGATCAGGGTGGGAGGAGTCTTTGTTTATGTTGCCTGCCTTCCTCAGGCAGCGAGAAGTATAGATGGAGTCAATGGGTACATACATCCCAGCATTAGGGAGAATCTACAAAGTATTAATCACACCATTCTGCGATGCTGATTATTTACTTACTTATTATTTGTGTGGTCAAGACCACTCCATTCTTGTCCTTCCACTTTGGCATTCTTTTGGCCGCAAATGTTTCCAAAACTATCATATCCAAATATCAACCTCTGGGCTGCTCCAGAAGCTATTGCAAAGCCACAAATAACAACCTAAACAGAGCATTTCACAAGCTTATTATCATACCTTCATCATAGCATTGTAATACAAGCTGTTTTACATGAAGAAAATATTATACAGTTTATGCAACAGCAGAAAATCAGGGAGAAAGTAGATTTTAACATTAGCAATGCCCAACCTGATCAATTTATGTGACCAATTGTTAATTACAGCAACCGCTGTCAGGAATGTGCAATGCAAACAGATCCAAAATGTCATTTAACACAAGGGGTACCACTCACTTACAGCAAGTGAGTGTAAACACCATTAAGCCACTAGAGTTATAATACAAAACTGCAATGTGTATGGTCTCAGGATGCCTCTGATCATTCCAACTAATCAAGCTAACGGTACCTGATTCACTGCGCCAAATTATATTATGGGTCTGTTATGATGCAGCTCTCAGAACTCAAAATTAGGTTAGAAAAGGTTACCACATTGACATGCATATAATTGAACCACACAACAGCCAGCTGATGTTTGTCTTGGAAGCATACAGGAGACTTCAGTCAGTGTTTGGTGCAGGGCTGGATAAGTGAATGTTACTGTTGATTGATCACACTAATTGTGTTTCACTACATGCAGATGGAGGGCCACTATTTAGGGTTGCACTAACTGTACATATAAGGAGACATTTATTCAAAATGTGCAGTTAGGAAATGTACACTTGTGATGTTCCAGTTTGTTAATGGATGCAAAATTAAGTGAAAGTGGTCTCCAAAATTATTCTTCAGCAACACACTTTCTGAAACAGGAAAACTGAGTGAATAACTGTACAAGTCTCAAAACCACATACCAGCTCGTGACTTCTTGAAATCTTTCATTACCATTTATTTGAGCAAAATACTTTTGCACTTCATTTAGAACAGCAGAAATGTTGTACAGAATACCAGCAAAATCCCTAGCTCAATGCCCAAAGTGAATTCACTGATATCAACTGAGATGATAACAGTTCTCTGTGTGGGTAATGTGTACTTGTGAGCATTAGGAGAGAGCAGCATTAGGCTTTGCTTATATTCTCCTTCCACTCATCCAAATTAAATGTAGAAATCTGCTATCTAAGCTTAAAAAGATGAAAATCCTTCTTAAGACACACTTGAGAACTGTAGGCACTTGTGGAATTAAGTACCTAATGCACAAGGAACATAAAAGGAACTGAAGAGGCGGGGGTGGGTGGAGGTGTTGGTCATATGAGTGGGAAAATCAACACAATTCTTGCAACCCTGACAAGTTGCAATACTCTCAGCTTTGTAAAATGAGAAGGAATTTGGGAAGTAATGCATATGGGATCCTTTATTCATTCACGGGATGAGGAGTGTCGCTGACCAGACAGCATTTATTGCCCATCCCTAATTGCGCAGGGGGCAGTTAGAGTCAACCACATTGCCCTGGGTCTGGAGTCACATGGTCTAATCAGGTAAGGATGGCAGCTTCTTTCCCTTCAAGACAACAGTGAACCAGACGGGTTTTTCCATCATTCAACAATGGATTCTCAGTCGTTGTTAGATTCTTAATTCCAGATATGTTTTGAATTTGCAATGGGATTCAAACCCGGGTCCCCATGCCACTAGGCCAGCATCTCCTCACAGTTAAATTAGGAGCAAACATGCTCTCACCCATGCTTCAGTCAATTCAGCTGTGTAAAAAGCTGTAGAAACACTGATAACAGGTACATAATTTCCCTCAGGTGAAACAACAAGGCACTGCATGGCCCCAAGATGACATTCCACATCAAGCAGAGGTTCACCTGCACATCTGCCAATGTGGTATACTGCATCCACTGTACCCGGTGCGGCTTCCTCTACATTGGGGAAACCAAGCGGAGGCTTGGGGGACCGCTTTGCAGAACACCTCTGCTCAGTTCGCAACAAACAACTGCACCTCCCAGTCACAAACCATTTCCACTCCCCCTCCCATTCTCTTGATGACATGTCCATCATGGGCCTCCTGCACTGCCACAATGATGCCACCCGAAGGTTGCAGGAACAGCAACTCATATTCCGCCTGGGAACCCTGCAGCCATATGGTATCAATGTGGACTTCACCAGTTTCAAAATCTCCCCTTCCCCTACTGCATCCCTAAACCAGCCCAGTTCATCCCCTCCCCCCACTGCACCACACAACCAGCCCAGCTCTTCCCCCCCACCCACTGCATCCCAAAACCAGTCCAACCTGTCTCTGCCTCCCTAACCGGTTCTTCCTCTCACCCATCCCTTCCTCCCACCCCAAGCCGCACCCCCAGCTACCTACTAACCTCATCCCACCTCCTTGACCTGTCCGTCTTCCCTGGGCTGACCTATCCCCTCCCTACCTCCCCACCTACACTCTCTCCACCTATCTTCTTTACTCTCCATCTTCGGTCCGCCTCCCCCTCTCTCCCTATTTATTCCAGTTCCCTCCCCCCATCCCCCTCTCTGATGAAGGGTCTAGGCCCGAAACGTCAGCTTTTGTGCTCCTGGGATGCTGCTTGGCCTGCTGTGTTCATCCAGCCTCACATTTTATTATCTTGGAATCTCCAGCATCTGCAGTTCCCATTATCTCTGCATGGTTGATCTGGTTTCCTCCAGTCAAGTCTCCATACATTAGTCAACATATGCCTTTGTAATTCATACTACTTCTGAAGTCAGGATGATTACCCACTGAGGTAAACTGGCCAGAAATACAAGTCCTAGCTTGGAAGAATAAATATAAATTTGCTTTTCTGCTCAAAAACAGGACTTTATTAGCAAATTCTCACATTGAAATCGGAAGGTTGTTACAGTAGATCATAAAAGTAGATGTATTCAGAAATTTATCTAACACTGAGGGTTAAGATCTAAGGTTAGGGAAAAAGCTATATGAGACATCACATGAAGAAGCCTGGGGCACCTTGGGAAGTGGAACAATTGTGAAGCACAATAATGTCAACCAAGTTATCTTTCAAACTGACTGAAATAAAAAGACATGATGAGCACACATTGCAAGCTACAAGTTCTACTGGCTGAGGGTGGGCTGTTGTTTAACTGATTCCTGCATGAATTGAGTAACCAGTAGCTTTCAGTTTCAAGACTTTCGGCTTTTGTAAGTTATGTGGGTTTAGTGCTAAATGAGTCGAGCAAGCATTATTCACGGCTGCTTTACGGGGATTTCTTCCAATGCTCTGCCATAGGAATTGCAAAATGAACTGTGAATTAAAATCTGTGCCAAATGGATGCAGTACAAGATAGAAGTTCATTATAGCTAACGGATTCAAATTATCACCTAAGACTTTTCAAGGGCATGGAAACAAGAGAGGCCATTACCTTCAGAACAAACGAAAACTTCTATCAGAGATAGAACTGAAGAGTAGTGAAGTTATTCTAAGCCACTATCAGAATACATTGGAGACTACTACACACTGTTCTATTTACCATTTTGTAAAATGGTTACAGAGGAACTGGAGGGGGTGCAGAGATCATGGATAAGCACATCAAGAAAGATTAAACAGACTGGGCCCATTTACCCTTGAGAAAGAATGATTTAGCGGTTGCCGAAGAAAAAGGGTCTGAAAAAAAAGTAAGATTTCTCTTGATTGGGTACAGAGAGAATGTTTTCTCTTGCCTGGAAGAGTACAAATGGAGGCTATCAACATCAGATAGACACCAGGGGCAGAAACAAAAAAGTAGGGAGTAGTGAGAATTTAAAAACTGCTGCCTCAGGGAGTGGTTGAATTGAAAGAAGGGAGGCGGAGGAATACATGAAGTGATAATAGGAACTGCAGACACCTTATTATCTCAGAGTAGACGATGTGGCTGGGTAAACAGGGTTATACTGAGAGATTTAGATTAGGAAAGGTGGGAGGAGGCTGAGTGATACATAAACATTGTCATGGACTGATTGGGACAAATAGCCTTTTTCTGTGTTTTTTAATGTTATCTCTAAACACCATTCTATTGTGGTTAGCCATAATGTCAGAGGCAATAAAGTAACAATTTTGATCGACAAATTGTTTCAACAAAAACGAAGGTGAACTCACCATGCCAATGCAGAATAGAATAAGTACTAGCAGCCACAGGACATCTGTGCAGCTGCGTTGCTCGAGTGGCTTCCATTGTCTCGTAGAGTCCTAAACAGGAAGCACATTATCAGCTGAACAGGGATATTTTCTTCAAATGTGATGATGTAACAAACCAGTTGATCAAGTTCAAAGTTATGATTATTCAAAACGCAAAAGAAAAACACGTGAATAAATAACTTTTGTCGGCAGCAGTTCTTAAATCAGATTCTGGAGATGACTGAAAATCTGCATAGATTTTCTGTGAGGGCTAATAAAAAACAATACAAAAACATTACTGAGAGATAGTAAGAACTGCAAATGCTGAAGTCAGAGATAACACAGTGTGGAGCTGGAGGAGCACATTAGGCCAGGCAGCATCAAAGGAGCAGGGAAGTTGACGTTTCTGGTCAGGATCTTTCATTTTTCTGAAGAAGGGTCCTGACCCGAAACATCAACTTTCCTGTTCCTCTGATGCTCCTCTGGCCTACAGTGTTCATCCAGTTCCACACTGTGTTATGAAAAACATTACTGAGTTGCCCTGTCTTACGGGTATGTCATGTCAAAAACTACTCAGGATGACATGGTCAGAGCCTGGAAATCAGATTTAGGGTCTGCAGTCCTGAAACATTCAATCATTAATGGTGGAAAACTACTAAACAACTATTAAGAGAAACAAGCTCCACAAATATCCCCACTATCAATGATAAGATATGCCAAATGCATCTGCCCATAAGATGTTTCAGAACTAACCACAGCACTAGCCTACCTGCTGTAGGACAATTATAACACTGACATCTATCCAGTAATGTGGAAAACTGGATGTCCTGCATACAAAATGCAGGACAGAGATAAGCCAGCCAATTACTCCCCAGCCAACTCTCAGTAATCAAAATGGCAGTACTATCAATGATACCCTCTATCAAGGAGCACTTATCCAACAACAATTTGCTCATTGACATTCAGATTGCGTGCTACCAGGCTCACCCATCACCTGAAATGAAACAGAAAATGCTTGGAGAAACTCAGTATGTCTGGCAGCATCTGAGGTGACAGAAACATTGTTAACACTGAGTTCAAAATGCCTCTTATTCATCCTGCCCCTGAGCTCATTATAGTCTTGTTTCAACATTGAATAAAAGGAATAGAACTCCAGTTGGGGACCTGAAGCACTGCTCTTGACCTCAAGGCAGCGTTTGTCCAAATGTAATATCAACAGCCCTGGCAAAAGTGATGTCAGCAGGAATTGAGGATAGATGTTATTGAAGCCTCTGCTAGTTGGGGTCAAACTTAGCACAGAAGGAAGATGGTTGGTTTGGTGGATGTCAATTATCTCAGTCAAACGATAATTTGGCAACAGCTCCTCAAGATAGTGTCAAAGGTCATTAACGATGTTGATTAGGCCTTTCTTCCATCATAGCCTAAGAAGTAGGAATATTACAGATGATTGCACAAGGTGCAGGGCCAATTGTGACTCCTAGATACTGAAAATGTTTATGTCTGTATGCATCACGACCTGGTCAACATTCATACATGGGCTAATAAATGGTAAGTTACATTTACACCAAACAAGTATCAAGTAAAACTCATCACGAACATGAGGCAATCTCGCCATCTCAGCTTGTCATTCATCGACATTACCACCACTGAAGCCTCCAATATCAACATCTTACGGTTACCATTGACTCGAAACTGAATTGGACCAAACAGTGAGAAGAGCAGACGATGGGAATTCTGCAGCAAGTAATTCATCTCCAGGCTTCTTAAATCCGTCCACCATCTGCAAGGCACAAATCAGGATTGGGAATACTCTCCACTTTGAAGGGGTGAGTAAAATCTTTTATTTCCTCTTAAACCACACCAGTCTCATGTTTCTCTGTTAAATTTTTATTCATGCTTGCCTGGGAGATGTACATATTCAAAAACGGCAATCAGCTTAAATCTTCATTGCCACAACAAAGGTATTTTGCCATTTTTACAGATTGGATTTTACAGCTTCTGATTGGAAATTACCACCTGTAGACATAGACAATCAAAAGGTTACACACTTACCCCATCTCTATCTAATTGTATTCATATGGCTCACATTCCAAGTTACTACAAATGACTATATCCAAACATATTCAAAATAATACACATGCTTATATTATTCAATTATTTCACTTTATATTCACTTCTTATAACTATTGGTACATACCTTGCGATTACAGAAAGCCTTTATTGTTACTTTTCACCTTATCAGTCCTTCCGATCAGCCAAACTGTCTATTTTTCTCTTTCAGTTTGCATCAATGTGGGCGTGTATCTACACCACATAGACTACAGTGATTCAAGAACTGGTTCACCACTATCTTCTACAGGGCAGTTAGAGTGTTAAATGCTGTTGTAGCCATTGAGGCCCAAAGACCATGAAAAAAAATGTTAACAACAGAATGTAGATCAGCATGCTGAAGGCAAAACCAAAGAAACCAGACACATGGAAGATAGGAAGCTGGTGATGAGGTGGTGGAAGACAGCAGAAACCAAACAGAAATTCATGTTCTGAAACCTTGTGTGTTTGGAAAGAAACCATAGGAGGGTGTATGAGAAATTGTGGATGGCTTTCTTGAATGAGAGACTTACTGGTAATTTTAGAGGACAATTAATATTGAACTGCACTGCTGGTGATCCCAGGTCCTATATAGTCCAAAAAAAAGAGGAAGAACCTTAAATTTAGCTTGTGAGTGAAATGGTGATTGAAGTGTGCTGCCCTTTTGCTACACATTTTCACAATTTACAGGGAACATATGGATGGAAATCTGCCATCCTCACCAACAGATATTTGTGAGCCAGTTTTGTTCCTTTTTACAATACTCTAGTAGCTCCACATTATTGATGTTAGTTCTGTTTTCAAATTCCAGATTTATCAAATAAAATTTAACTGGAGATATGTAAACTTATAACAATGGCTCTGGATTACTTGTTCAGTAACATACCCAATATCCCACTGCAACCCATAAGAAAATATAGCAGTGCTCATTTGCAAAAAAACGAGCACTGTATTTCTGCAGTTCTGGAGTAAAAGCTCTTGTTTGTAATTTTATTTAGCAAAAGGCACTGACCAGAAGAAACAGAAATTTTATTTTCTATAAAAATCTCAGGTGACAGGCACCTAAATAAATGGACTTTAATTTAAAACAATATCCTTCCTCTAACAGAAACAACACTGTGGAAGATGGAAATCTGAAACCAACACACAGAATGCATTGTTGTATTTTAAGGAAAGTTCAGTAAATACTCAAGATGGAAAAGAGGGAAAACTTATGCTGATGAGTTGAAATGAATTAAGATCAGAGGAGATTCACACATGACCAGTGCAGGTCCATTACTTTTGTCTAATCCCTATAAGTCAATTACATTCAAATAGTAGCCACTGCTCCTAAATTGCATTCCGTGCACAGCAGTTCCACACAAATTATGAATGGATAATGAGTCTCTGTTTGTGGAACCTCAGCCAAAACACAAGAACTTCCTGACTGAAGGTTCTATGGTACAATCTCTTGAACTAATGGAGCAGCGGCAAGGGGCCAATTCTCAAATGTCGGTTTTGAGGAACACAGCACCTGATAAAGCAGCTGTCAGGACTAAAGTGGAGTACCAACCAAGTTGGCTCTGAAGTGAAATTTAAACCCACATGTCCTGACTCAGTGGTACTACTTCATGAACTTGCTGGTATTAGCTATTACATCAGTTCTCGCTGAGCTGAATCATTAACAGCAGCCCTCCCTCATCTAATTCCAAAAATAACACCACTATGGGACCAATGGGAGTGAATTACCAAGCTTCTAGTCAATACAGGGTTGCATATTCTAGCTCAAAGCTGTGCTGCAGCAAAGACAAGAGCTTTGCTCTGAAGAATCTTGATAATTAGTTTATTCTTGGGCACTCATAACTTTTGAGGAGTTAGAGAGGTCTGTGATTCCTTGAGTTTTAAACAATCAGAACTGACCTCATGGAAATAGCAAGAACTGCAGATGTTCGAGTCAGAGACAATACAGTGTGGAGCTAGAGGAACACAGCAAGTCAGGCAGCAACAGAGGAGTAGAAAAGTTGATGTTTCAGGTCAGACGCTTCATCAGGACAGGTGTCTTCATCAAGCTCCACACTGTATTGATGACTGACCTCAATGCAACTTACAAAATTTTCGCAGGGTATACGAGGGTATTGATGAGAGGCTTCCCATGTGGTTGAGTTCAGAACTGGATGACATAATCTCAGGATATGTGACGGCCATTTAAAAGTGAGGTGTGAATGATTTCCTTCACAGAGGATGATGAATCTTTGTCAATCTTTACCCCAGAGGGCTGTGAAAGCTCAATCATTCAGCATGGTCAAGACAGAAATTGGCAGGCTTCTGGAAACTAATAATATCATGGGATATGACGCTTTGGAAGATGGTCAGCAAAAGTAGGGCAGGATGAATGGGCTGAATGGCCTCATCCTGTTCCTGTATCAAGCTAAAAGCTGACAGTTAGTACACTCAACTCATGCTTTGGCAATCAGGAGTTTACAGCCATGAGGAATACACTAAAGCAGAGGGTGTTTGAAGAAATATAACTAGAGATCAAAATGAAGTATTTATGGTTGGAGAACAGTCAGAAAATGTAAAGGGCGAAGAACATAGAAAACTAGTTGGAATTTGTGCAGCATGTTATCATCTTTGCTATGGCTTGTTAAGTTGCCAGGTCAGGAATTAATCAAAACTAATAGGATAATTTTTTTTTCCAACCAATTTTTCCGTTCTTCCACTCTGAAACTTCACTCAAGATATTGAAGACCAAAGGCTATAGTTACTATTTTGAATCAAACCAATTTCTGACAACAAATTGAAGATCTTGTAAGCTAGTCACCTGGAGTATAAATTACAATAGAGTTTGGATGGAGGACTGGCCAACCTAGAGAAAGCAGAGAGTCAGAACAAATGGATCTTGTTTTTTTGGTTGGTAAGACAGTGGAATGTCCAAACTACTTATAATCTATCATTAGTGGTCCCTCACAGGCAAGGATGGCTCTCTTTCATTCTCAGGGTTAGTCCATAGGTGGGCATACAGAGTGATGAGGCTTCCACAAGCTCTGTTACACTTGGGGCAGAAGGTGGTCACGGGAAGGGATGGGTGGGATAGTGTACACCTTTCACTGTTTTCGCCTGGCTCCCGATATTTTCCAACAGCAGGTCTCGAGATGCTCGATGGCTTTCCAGATGCTCCTCCTCCACTTTGGATGGTCCTTGGCCAGTGAATTCCAGGTGTTTGTGGGAATGTCGCACTTTGCCAGCGAGACCTTACAGTTATCGTTGAAGTGCTTCCTCTGTCCACCTGGGGCTCAGCTGCCATTTCAAAGCTGGGAGTAGAGCACCCTCTCCAGTAGTCATGTGTTGAACACGCAAAGGGTTTCTCTTTTGACAAGGGATTGAGCAGCCTGGATTTACACTCTCTGGAATTTAACAGAATGACATGAGATCTAAATTAACTATATACGATGCTAAAAGGGGATTGACAAAGTCGGCATCATGTGGATCAATCTAGAGCAAGTGGTGACAGTTTTAGGATAAGGGGTAGCAGATTTAAAACAGAGATGAGGAGAAATTACTTCTTCCAAAGGTCGTGAATCTGTAGAATTCATCGCCCTAGATTGTAGTGGATGCAGGACATTGAGTAAATTTAAGGAGCAAACAGACAGATTTTCAGTTAGTAGTGGGTTTGAACTGTTATGGAAAACAGGCAGGAAAGTGGAGTCAAGGCTCAGATGAGATCAGCCATCATTGTTTAAGTGGTAGAGGAGGCTTGAGGGGCTGAAAAGCCTCCTTCCGTTTCATGTGCCCTTTGCACCACCTTATCAAGGAAAATTATGATTAGGTAATAAATGTTGACACAGCCAGCCAAACCCATATCCCGGGAATAAATTTTTTAAAACAGCAGGAACAAGGAAATTCAGCTTTGACAGAAGCCCATACTGCCACTGAGCTCCACCTAGATATTTTAAAAGATGCAATATGCGGTCACACTTTTGCTCGCTTTGCTGAGCAACATTTCTCCAAGATTACCATATGACGTGATTAAATGTCATTAGGTTATCCTCTGAAGGGAGGTTGGCTTAGATGCAACAACAGATTTACAACAGCCCAATTGATAAGAATTATAAGCAGCATGACAGCTCAGTTAAGAGTCTACTGATATGCATCACCAACACATAGGCTTCCACTTTCAATGATGTCCCTAATCCTAAAATAGGAACCTGAACAGTCAACAAACAGTGAAATTAGCTTTTACTATGAGAGCCAATTTAAAATATACTTAAAGGTTTTAAAACCTTACTGTAATGCTCTGAAAGTTCTCTCAAACTCATTTACAATCTTTACCTAGCCTCCTAAAATAAAATATTGTCTACGCTATGTATTTTAATATATCCACAGGAGTAGGGTTAAGCAGCTTGTCTACTGGACTTTAGCCAATTCACAATAATAATCTTTATCCCTATTTTTTCAATCAGCTACTCTGGCTAACTCTAAGTGCCTTTCACAAGCTTCCTATGGCAAAGCTGGACAACATTATAAACTTAATTTCCCCTTTAATACTTTCTGTGTCCATCAATAAAATAAAAATAAAGGTAAGGATACCCTTTCCGAAAAGGAAAAAAAACTTTGGATCCTGCACGATACCTCGTGCAATCTGTACACAGTTTTAAAACCCAGAAGTCAATTTCACTTGATGCATCTTTTATAAATGAGTAACGCAAATGATACATGTATGCCCTTATCCTACAGTAAATTCACTGAGAACTAAGCATGCTCATCTAGGGACTTCCTAATTCTGAGTTCCCCAATTAAAGGCCTTCATTGCATTTGCATACTTTTATCGAAACCCAGCAACTTGCAGCTTTTTTTGCCTGTACCACTCATTCTGACTTAGCAGATGTCACATTACTGTTCCCAACATATAAAAATGGGAATTAACCACCCCAGCTCTTAACAGCATTGCCCAAAATTGCTAATTATTTCATTTCTCAGGGTCCAAGTTAATCATTTGGCCTCAGTTCTTTCCAAAAATTAATTTGGGTAAACTTATTGAGGTTTATAAAATCAAGGTGGAGCGGTTCAAAACTAGGGGGATATTTTGAAGTTGAAATAAAAAGAAAGGACATGAGGGGCAACTTCCACACAGAGAGTGGCTGTGTACATAACAAACTGCCAGAGAACGCAATGCATGCTGGTACAGTTACAACATTTAAAAGTTCATGAATAGGAAAGGTTTGGGAGAGATATGGGCCAAGTGCAGGCAAGTGGGACTAGTTTAGTTTGGGAATATCATCGACCTGGACCGATTGGACTGAAGGGTCTATTTCCATGCTGTATAACTTTAGGACTCTATGACTATGACTCTATATAGTGTCTTCATTGGGTATTTTCATTATTTGCAGTACATTTCATGCAGTGTTCAGTCATGGCAATGAAACATACAAGATTCTTAGGGAATTTTACAGGCTAGATGCAGAAAGATTGTTTCCCCTGTGGGAGTACCTTGGACCAGAGGGCATAATCTCACAATAAGAGGCCAACACATTTAAAACAGAGCTGAGGAGGAAATATTTGCTCTCAGGAGAGTTGTGAATCGGTGGAATTCTTTACCAGCGAGGGTTTGGAGGCTAGATTGTGAGTATATTCAAGGCTGATTTTAATCAAGGGAGTGAAATGTTTTGGGGAAAAGGCAAGAATGTGGTGTTGAGCATTATCAAATCAGCCACAATCTAATTGAAATGACAGAGCAGTCTCAATGGGCCAAATGGCCTACTTTTGCTCCCATATCACGACCTTATGAAACATCTTTTCTTGCTTTTCACCTTTCCTTCGGATTGAATTTATTTAATTAAGATACAAATTAGAACTTGTTGTATCTTTCAATATAATCGGTTAAAATTGTATTCTGTATCTAACAAAGCCATAAAGCATGATGGGTAGGTTCAGTTGGACATTAGTCTGCTCAAGTCATGAAGCATCATTTGGTAACAGAAAGGAGTGAAACAACTTGCTCCAATGCTCTCATTAACTCCTTTTCTCTCTCAAAAAATGACAGCAGACCTGCTTCTCCAGTGTTTGTTTTTGATGAAAAGACCCAATGGAAGCCACAGAAACACCCTTTGTTTAAAAGCCATTAGAATGTGGAAACCCAGTGGAGGCTGCAAGCCTTTTAACAGGTAAAGGCTATATACACACTCTGTGAAGAAGCTATGATATGAGATATAATGCATACCTATCTGATTAAGTCGTAACTGATGATTAATAAATAAATAGGGCCAGGCTTTGTGAAGAAGTTTATTGATTCCAAAAACCATGATTCTGGAGCACCAACCTGCAAATGACAGTGATCCAAACCAGACTCAATAGCCCTAGATGGAAAGTAGGTTAGACCTGTACGCAACACCAGACCTGCAGCAAAATGGTTGACTCTGAACTGTCGTCTGAAATTACTTAGCAAGTCATTCAGTTCGAGGAAATTATGGATGGGCAACTAATACTATTGCTAGCAATGCTCATAATCCCACGAAAAAAACAATGAAAGAAACAACACGTGGTGATTGCCAGTTCACCCACTGGTCTCCACAGCCCAGTATGAGGCACAGGGTCTTTACAGTTAATTGGATATTTAAAATACTGTTGTTTGTTTTTTTTCCAATTTGTTTTATGGTTTAGTTCCTGTTTAAATATGTTCCTCAAAACAGAAGGGTGACTGCTTTGATTACATTGATGATCAATGTTGTGTTACTAATTTAATGTAGGAAACAACTAATCATTCCCAAAATGACAGAATCTTGACTGGGAATCTAACTCATTCTCTGCAGACCCCTTCTCCCACCTCATCCTCCTGGACACCACCCCACAGCCTCCTACTCTCCCTCGACCTCTTTATTTCCAATTGCTGTCATGGCATCGATCACCTCAATCTCTCTACCCCTTCTCACTCCCTCCAACCTCTCCCACTGGAACGTGTAGCCCTCCGCTCCAACCCCAACATCACTATCAAACCCATAGATAAAGGGTGGGGGGGGGGGGGCAGTTGTGGTATGGCACAGATGCCGACTGTCTGACACCTCCTCCTACACTCACCTCTGACCACCAAACCATTGTCTCTCAGACCATTTATAACCTCAACATCTCAGGTGACCTCCCAACCACAGCCTCCAGCCTCATCATTCCCAACCCTGCACCGCCAGTTTCTATCTCCTTCCCAAAATCCACAAGTCTGACTGCCCCAGCCGACCCATTTTTTCTGCCTGCTCCTGCCCCACTGAACTCTTTTCCACTTACCCTGACTCTCTTCGCCCGGCCCCTACTCCCAGTCCAGAAACTCCCTAACTACATCTGGGACACCATCCATGCCCTCCACCTCCTCCAAGACTTCCAATTCCCTGGACCCCAACACCTCACCTTCACTATGGATATTCAATCCCTGTACACTTGCATCCCCCACGCAGACGGCCTAAAAGCCCTTCACTTCTTCCTCTCCCGCAGGCCCAACCAGACCCCTCCACCAACACCCTCATCCACTTCACAGAATTTCTCCTTACCTTGAACAACTTCTCCTTTAACTCCTCCCACTTCCTACAAATTAAAGGGCGTGGGCTAGAGGCACCCACATGGGTCCAGCTATGCCTCCCTCTTTGTAGGAGACGTGGAACAGTCCCTCTTCCACTGCTACACTGGCACTATTTCCCAACCCTTCGTCCATTACACTGATGACTGTATTGGTACTGCCTTGTGCTCCCTGCTCCCCTGAGGAGTTTGACTTTACTAATACCTTTCACGCCAACCTTAAATTCCTTTGAACCATCTCGGATACCTCCCTCCCCTTTCTGGGCCTCTCCAACTCCATCCCTGGTAACCACCTCAACACCAACATCTACTTCAAGTCCACTGGCTCCCGTAAGTACCTGGACTATACCCCCTCTCACCCCTGGAAGAATGCAACCGCTTGCTCCCAATACCTCCGTCTCCACTGCATCTGCTCCCAAGATGGAGAGTTCCATTCCCAGACATCTGAGAAGTCCTCCAAGTTCAAGGACCACAACCTCCCCCCTCAATGCCGTCAACTAAATTTCTTGCATATCCTGCACCTCAAACCTCCTTCCTCCAACAAAAATAAAGACAGAATCCCTCTGGTTCTGACATACCACCCCACCCCAACCAACCTCTGCATCCAGCGTATCATTCTCCACCACTTCTGCCACCTACACTCCAACCCCACAACCAAAAAGAGATGTTTCTCTGCCCACCTCATCTGCCTTTTGTAGGGACCACTCTCTTTGCAACTCCCTCGTCCACTCCACACTCCCCACTAACCACACCATCCCCGGCACGTTTCTCTGCAACTGCAGGAAGTGCTACACCTGCCCCTATACCTCCGCCCTCACCTCCATCCAAGGCCCAAAGCAAACCTTTCATTTCAGACAGGGATGCACCTGCACATCGGCCAACTTGGTCTACTGTATCCACTGCTTCCGATGTCACTTCCTGTACATTGGTGAGACCAAGCATAGGCTCGGGGGCCCTTTCAAGGAGCATCTGCGCTCTGTATGTGACAAATGACAACACCTTCTGGTTGCCAACCATTTTAACTCCCCTTCCCACTCCCTGGGCGACATGTCCATGCTAGGTCTCCTCCCGTGTCACAATGACACCAGCCGCAAACTGGAGGACAGCACCTCATGTTCCGCCTTGGGAGACGACAATCTGACCGCTTAAGCATGGATTTTACCAGTTTTAAAAACTCCCCACCTCCAGCCTCACCCCATGTCCAACCCTCCCTCTTGTGTCTGCATCCTTGACCTGACACAACCTGTCCATCTTCTCTCCCACCTATCCGCCCATCCCACCCTCACTGACCAATCCCCACCACTCTCTACCTGCACCCACTTGTCACCATCCCACCTACCTTCCCCAGCCCCACCCCTCCTCTCTCTATTTATTTCTGAGCTCCCCTCCCCATTTCTGAAGAAGGGTCCAAACCTGAAACATCAACTTTCCTGCTCCTCTGATGCTGCCTGATCTGCTATGCTCCTCCAGCTCCACACTGTATGGTATTTACTGCTGTCGCCATGGTGAACCTTCTCACGAGCACATTTAACTTCCCCATACTTCGTACTGGTATTAAAATTTTTGGTAACTTGATCTCTCAGATTTAAAGAAGTTTACAGTGCATGTGAACATCAATTCTGTCTAATCTTGACACATTTTAAAGTTTTACTGCATGGTGTATATACAACTGAAGCAAACTGCAAAACAAAAATGGGTTGCCTGGTCCAGCCATTTTGATAACAAATTCTCCACAAAGAGCAGTAATCCTAAACCCATGTTCCTAAACTATTCTCACAGCCCTTAATTCCTCTTTTTAATCTACCTAATCTACTGTTAAGTGAACAATGATCCCTGCTTCAATGACTAACTTGATTAACAATTACAGCCTCACAACAGAAGCTGTGGAGATGGTTTTTTCTCAGTTTATCCTAACTTCTTTTGTAAAAAGGAAGTATTGCTCTTAATATTTGGCAAACCATAATTCTATTCACCCTACTCCTATTGCTCTCCTACGTCATTGAAACTTCCACAGGGTATATAAAAATAACTTTCACACGTAATAATTATTACTCTTTCATTTCCTTTGGTCCTTTATTCCGTACCTTCAAATACTGAAGGTGGTCTCTCTCTAATCACTGTGCCCAAACATTCATATCAGTAATCAAATTATCTATCGCTGTCCTCTGGTCTTATGAAAATAAAGTGACTGTTTTCAAAGTCTATCTTTGTATTGCCATGTAACAGACCGTGTCTTATTTAATCTGTCCCTTCCAGTGGTGCAGAGCACAACACTGCATACAGCACTCCACCATGAAGTTTACTATTTGAAATAACAACCTAACTTGCAATCAGGAACACCCAACTTCTCATTACATTTTTGTTGATCTTAGCAATGGGATGTGCTACTTTTAATGCCTTGTATACCTAGCAAACTCTTCCAGTCTCACTACTCACACATATCATTGAAATTTCCACAACGGATGAAGAAAAAGATTGGATTAATAATCCAATCACTTATTTCAAATTAATGGGTACTCCAGATCATGCTTACTGAAGGGGCTGTTTCTATGCCCTCTGACCCTATGACACAGAGTTCCATCTCCCTATATCTAAGGATTGGGAATGTCTATATCCTTCCTATCACAAAAGAAAACCCGCTTAAGGGTTGCAAAATAAATCTTATCAGGTCACTCTCCAACCTCCAACACACAACCACTCTCAGACACATGCTGAAAAATATGTATGAGTATTTATAGCTACAACTTTCTGATTTCCTTCTTGACTCAATCATCTCTAGACCTCATTTGGTTGTGTTTCTTCCCATTTTCAACCTAGACTGCTGATCAGTTTTATTTTTATTTGTTGATAGCATGTGAGCCAGCATTTGTTGCCCATCTTTAACTCCCTTTGTGTTAACCACACTCTAGGAGTGAGATGTAGGCTAGACTACGCAAACAGAACAGGTTTCCTTTTCTAAATGATGAGCAAGATGGATTTTTCTAACACCTCATGTCCATTTTACGGTGACCATTATTGAGACTAGTATTTGAACTCCAGGTTATGTTTTCATTCATTGATTTTGTTTTTCTTTCAATAATTCGATTTAAATTTCTCCAGCTGCCATGTTGGGACTTCAACCTGTGACCCTACAGCATTAGTCTAGGCCTTTGGATTCAGTGTTCAGTGACATCGCCATTATGGTACCACGCCCACCCGCCCGCCCCCTCCACCCCACCCCCTCCACCTCACCCCCTCCACCTCACCAAAGAGAAAGCAAAATGGTGACTTAGGTATCTAAATATCTTTGTCAGTATATAGTTTCTCCACTGACATCTTGCATTGCCTCTCCACATCTCTACACGTGAAACCAAGTCCCTTTAGTTTCTGGGCAATGCAGAAGAGTTTTGCCCATTTCCCTTGCATGTAGTGTGAAAGCACTCTACTGCATGGACACTTTCTGGTACTCGAAAACCAAACTCTCAGCTATGGGTAAATAGCTCCTTGACAGCTGAAAGCATAATCCCTGACAACTCTCTAGACTGGAATCAAAAAGCAAGCAGCTCATTCCTGCAGACTCCAAAAGTAACCTAGGAAAGTAAAAGCAAAAAAAAGACTAAGAACATGTTAATACAAATTAAAAATAGCTTTTATTCCTAAACCGTGAAAGGCTGGCAATTCAAAATGAGCCACAACGTACATGCCATAAATCCAGTATTGAACGTTGTTTCTAAAACTCAAACTTATGTTGATTACTTTTCTAAGTGTGCACTCTAAGTATGAGACAAAGGAACAATTTACACATCAGTGAAATGATCAACTAACATTCTGCCACCTGCAGCTCACAAACTAATTTATTAAATGCTACATTTCATTGAGGATTGATTACTGTACCATAGGAATCAACATGTGACTCTTAACTGGTTTACATTGAAAAGGAATGGGTCTGGTCTCAGTCGCAGGATAATGCACGACACATGGAGTATTTCAGACATTACACAGTCAACTGCACAACACATTTCAAAGATCAGAAGCCTCCAATGAAAGAAACTACATTCATATCATGTGTTATACAGTCAGCTCCACCCCAAGTTACCTCCTATAACAGTCCTAAAATCTGAATAATGTTCAATATCAAATAGAACAGTAATTGCACCTCAAATTACATCAAGGGTCATAAAGCAACTTGATACATGAATACAAGTCTTTCTAAGGAGCTTAATAATTGTGCCAGTGTGGGTGAGGTTGCACGGGCAGTGGAAATAAAAGTAAAAAGAGAGAATAAGAAAGAGAAATGAGACTGACAAATTATAAAGTCATAAAGCTATCTAAGTTAAAGAAGCTTCAGTTTTACAACCCAAAAGACAGCAGTTAAGATGCAGAAATGGAAAGTACTTAAAATGACTTGCATGAGCCGGAGAGCACACTGCACTTTTGAAAGTTTTATTCTGACCTCTTAAACTTCAGCTCATTGAAAATACTAACGTCCCTTTGTGAACTCTCAATAATTCTCTTTACTCATCAACACCCACGTTCACACATCTATAGTGATGTGGTTAAGCAACACCTCAATTTTGGTATTCACATACATATTTTCAAATTCCTCTTTGGGTGAACCCCTTGCCACTTGAGCAATCACCACCACCGTCATTAGGTATATAAAATAAAGAAATAATCCATGATGTTGAGAGGTGGGGGCGTAGTACATTAGTATGGGTGGAGCATTGAATAACTAATAGAAGGCAAAACAGTGGGGGGAAAAAAAAGGATCTTTTTGTAACAGGGATCATGGTCATCCCAGAATTTAGTCTGGCGAACCTTCATTGCACTCCCTCCATAGCCAGAACATCTTTCCTTAGATAAGGAGAACACAACTGTACAAAATGCCAGAGGAAGTGGTAGAGGCAGGTACAATTAAAACGTTTAAAAGGCATCTGGATAGGAAGGGTTCAGAGGGATATGGGTCAAATGGGTGTCTGATTAGCATAGACAAGTTGGAGCGAAGGGTCTGTTTCTGTCTTGTTTGACTCGTTGGCTCTATAATTCTGAGCATGGTATCGCCACAACCTCATACAATTGCAGAAGACACTCCTGTTCCTCTCACGATGAGGAGCAACCTACATTTACCTTCTTCACTGCCTGCTTACTTTCAGCAACTGCCACACAAAGATACACAAGGGTTACTGCAGTTCCACTTTCCCAATCTAATCATCATTCAGGCTTGGTGATGGGATACCGGCATCTGAACAGTTATTTCAGTTTAGCAGCACATAGCTGGAAGGCGCAAGTCACCAGCATGGGGAATCGAAAGAGAAAAAACAATTACAGGCCATTTCAAACAGCCACCAAGGAGAAAAGAAACAGAAGGTAGCACAACATGTAACATGCCGCACATTCACTGAAGCAACTTAACTAGACCATAAGTCACACAAGAAAATTTCAAAATCCACTCAGGTTTTCCAAACCATATTTTAGATTTCCCATAAAGAAATAATTCCACAGATTTACAGTAAAGCACAATCAACTCAATACAAACAATATTCAGATTTGACATTTTAAAACATTTATTTCATACTTCTTTCTCCATCTAATCCATGAAAATTCCAGATTGTTACTCAAATCAACTTCACAAGACTTTGAGTGATGCAATTGGTCATGTCTTCTGCTACTTGCCAGTTTGAAACTGATTCCTATTCAGTCAACATAAGGTGTCACTGATCTGTTTCAGCTGCTCACTCAGGAAGAATTCTCTCATCCAAACACTAACAAACCTCTGCATTGCTCAGAATGTCAAACATACTGGAATCATTCAAAATATAGCTCAGTGCTCATTTGCTTTCAAAGGGTTAAGTAGGCTTATGAATTACACGAACCATCAATCAATAAGCAAAGAGAAACCTCCTGGACCAGTTTATTTTTTGCTGGGTGGTGGGGAGGCAAGAATGGGAGGAGAGAGTTGAGTTGGGGGGAGGAGGTGGGGCGAATGAGGGGAACAAGGTGTTAATATAGTCAAAGAGTGTTTTCGTGCACCTTTTCCCTCCAAAATAGCTTAAGTTGTTTTTAAAAGACTATGCTTTTCTTCATTGTTCAAATTCAAGAAACATCAGATGACCTGAACATTGTGTTATTGTGGGACAGTTTTTGATAGATAAGATGATGTTTTCCTTTTTATTAGCTAATGTGCATTTCATCATGAACACAACATTCCCACTCCCAGGGTAAACAGTTTACATGACTTCATGAGAACAGTACCATAATGGTTATGTTCAGCAGCACTTCCCAGGACCTTACCATTGAATGTCTGAGTCCTGCCCTGATTTGCCATTCCAATATGCAACTCCTCACATTTATTTAAATGAAACTATCTGCCACTCCTCAGTCCATAAGCCCACCTGTTCAAGATCCCATTGTACTCTGAAGTAACCTTCTTCGCTGTCCACTGCACCTCCAAATTTACTATCATGCGCAAACTTACTAACCATACCTCCAATATTCATATCTTAATCACTTATATAGATGATGAAAAGCAGTGGATGCAGCACAAATCCTTGTGGCACACCACTGGTCACAGACCTCCAGTCTGAAAAGCAACACTCCGTCTTCTACCTTTAGGCCAATTCTGCATCCAAATGACTACTTCTCCTTGTATTCATGTGATCTAACCTTACTAATCAGTCTACCATGTGGAACCTTGTTAAACATCTTACTGAAGTCCGTACAGATCATGTCCACCACTCTGCCCTCATTCACTGTCTTCATTATTTCTGAATAGTTTCCAGCTTCACTACCTCAGATATATCCTCAGCGATTCTTGGAAGGGCAAGGTCACTCACTCAGAGGTCATGAAGCACACTAATTCTATCAGCATATGTTAATCACTAAACCAACCATATCCAAACACCTCAATATTGAGAGCTGGCTGCTGGTTCAAAATCTCCCAAGCATTTACCCCTCCATTGATGTGAGTGAAAATGGCGGACATCTGGAGGCTGACTGTTTGAAAGATCATTGAAAGATGCAACCAGAAATGAAAAGCACAGCTAGCTGGTTAAGAAGAGGGTCCACAGTAAACAAAGGGTAGTGAATCCCACACCTTTTCAGCTGACTGTATTCCTCAGCAACATCAGCAACAGACACTAATGTACCAAACTGAGGTCTGAGCCACATAGAGTTGACCAACTACTCACATACAACCATTTTTACAAGGCAGAAGCCTGCCAATGAATCTGGAGACCAGGACCAATTATCTCAAGTCCCATCTTGGAAAGGATTAGATTAGATTCCCTACATTGTGGAAACAGACCCTTCGGCCCAGCAAGTCCACACTGCCCCTTGAAGCATCCCGCCCAGATCCATCCCCCTATAATCCACACACCCCTGAACACTAATGGCAATTTAGCATAGCCGATCCACCTAGCCTGCACATCTTTGGACTGTAGGAGGAAACCCATGCAGACATGGGGAGAACGTGCAAACTCCACACAGACAGTCACCCAAGGCTGGAATTGAACCCGGGTCCCTGGCGCTGTGAGGCTGCAGTGCTACCCACTGAGCCAGCATGTTGCCCTTAAAGTAGATGCAATTAATTGAACAGATCTAGAAAAAGAAGTCATTGCAATACTGGATTGTCTTGGAAATCAATATCTTTTCTGGAAGCAAATCTGCCACCTTTACCTGGTCTAGCCCAAATAGCCAACAGCAGACCCAGAGTAATGTAATTGACCCAAATCCACTTGTTATCCGCTCAGCTGTGTGATTTGAACATCACGTTCTCTAGGGCATTTAGTTGTAGCCAATAAATGGCAACAATGTCTATATCCCACAAATTAATTAAAAAAAGGCATTCAAAGCCTGACTGGTGAATGACAAACATTATCTGATCCACCTTATATTAAGAAGTCATTGCCTTCACAGAAATAGTATCCAACAAGTTCAACTGTGTATCAAAACTCCAAATGACCTTGCAATTTGCATCAAAACACTCAGTGGCAGAGCTACAAGTCCAGAATATATCATGGCATCCATTCCACAGCCTTTCCTTAACCCTCTTCCATTTTCTAGCAAATACAAAAAGCCTCACACTGAAATTAAAAAAAGTAAACTAAAATGGTCAAGTGGCTGCTAAATCATATCAATGAACACAATTTTCTTACTCATGAGTCAAGAGACCCTGGGACCCTATGAAATCATTGACTGTAACCATAAACATTAGTACAAAAGTTTTTTTTTAAAAAACTGCAGTGTCGAAACAGTTAACAAAATGAATCTGTTACTGCCTTGTTGCTTTCAAGAACTCTTTCAAGACAATGGCCATCATTCACCCTGAGCTCACAAAAACAAAATGAAACACTCCATTGTTTCAATGAAACAACCTATACAAGTCAATTCTAACCAAAGCCATTCGCTCACTTGAAAAATATATTTTGTTCTAAACCATCTTCCATCAATCATTTGACAAAAATCCATAAATATACATACCCTACCTAAAAGATACAACAGATTTTCAATAGTTTGTACAGGTTTCAATTTTTAATGGATTTAATCAGAACGTATCCAAAGGCAGTGTTTTCACTGTAAGTCACAAATAGGAATTTCGCAGATGTTGATAATTCAAGTGAAGGGATCAGACTTCTTTGGTTAATTATAGCGTAGAGCGAGCGAGACCATTAAATCTGACTCTGCAATTAAGTCCAATTGCAAAACACAATCCCTGACGGATACAGACGGCTTACAAGTGCAAAGGAAAACAGTTTTAAAATAGATTTTGTGCGGACTGGGATTTTTTTGGGAGAGTTGGGGAGTTCATTGCACTGTGCGGTCTTAAAAGTCGATCACACACCCAGAGAGGCGGAATGAGAATAAAGAAACAAAGTTATTCAACCAGTCACAGGAAATAAAAACAAAGTATTGGGTCTTGGACAGGGTTTCATCAACATTGTATCACTCTGTCCCACACTCACCTCTTCACCACCGCAACAACCCATCACCAGCGAACATCAATTCCAATGTCCCAAACCTAGTAAATCGCAGCTATTCTCCAACTCGTAATGACGAGACATCCAACTACACCCTAACCACAACCCAGAAGGGAGCGTGTTACAGTCAAAGCAACACTGACTCCCCTAGTGTCACATTCTAACCAGCACTGACTATCTATATATTTTGAGTATTGTTAGTGCTAGACATGCTGAGCATTTGTAGTATTTTCTAGCTTTCCAGCATTTTGTTTTTCCTTTTCTTATTTCATCCACAGTAGTCTGCTTCTCGAGGTGTTGAATCTAATGCTCTTAGCTGCAATTTGCACTTTAAACTTAAGCACATTCAACTACAATATTAAAGCAAATTGATTTGTAATGCACTTTATGTGTTATCACCACACACTGAAGTTGCATTGTATTACAATGCGCATTCACGAACATTGTGTGTTCTGTCTGTCTTCAGATATTAAAAAAATCTACTCCTTGATCTCTTTCACTCACAAATTGGTTTAGGCCAGGCCAGTGATGTGGTCAGCATCTCGAGATGTCTAACCATAGTCATAATGATACGTTGTTTGGTATTTCATCATTCAAGTTTAAATTAATTGTGGCCACATTTTAAAAAGAAGCTAGATTTTTATTTATTGTTATTTCATGATGCTGATGTAGCAGTCCCAACATGCATTTAATTGCAGAAAAATATATTTCTGGAAGAGTTATTTGGCATACAGTAGGGTGAAGGATAATTACAACTAAAGGGAATGTGGTCTGAATGGGGGGGGGCGAATTGCTTTTCACATCTAATGTTTCCTATCATGTCATCAGTTTGTATGTTGTCAGAAATCATTCTGCTAAATACTGACAAGTTATTTTGTGAAGGTTTTTTTTGTTTATCTTAGTTATATCAGTCATTCTAAACTGACCAAAATGGCAGTTAATTTGTTCTTATGGTGGTCAGATTACACTGTACGAGCCAGATGATTTAACCTACCAATTGCCTAATGTTACCAACACTGGTCAACATTATTTCTGGAATGGAGGATTAGGGACATAGTAGCAGATGTAAGCCATTCAGCCCCTTAAACTTCATCAACCATTGTAGATCATCATGGTAAATCATCTAACTCAACGTCTGTATTCCTGTGCTAATTTTATTTAGAATTATAGCGTACTGCTTCAGGCAAAGAGGACCTCTGGTCCATCATGTCATACCAGGCATCTATCCACGTTCATCCAATTTCCCACCACCTGACCCTTAGCCTTGTAGGCTACAGAGTTTCAAGCGTTGACCTAAATATTTTCCAAAACCTTAACCATCTTTCCAGGCAGTGAGTTTTAGATAACCACCACCATCTGGTTGAAACAAATTCCCCTTAAATCCCTTCTAAACCTCCTACCCTAACCTTAACTCAATAGCACCTGGTTATCGACCCCTGTTAGGGTGAATTTTATTACTGTTGTAAAGACTTTTTTATTGTAATTATGGTTGTGGTCTCAAATGAGAAAATAACTGGTTTTAAAACCAAGGATTGCTAAAGGATAACTGCTGCTTTTAAAAGTAACTCATTTAAAGTTGATGCAGCTGCTGCTTAATCAGTAGTTAGAATATAGAACTGTACAGCACAAGAACAGGCTTTTAAGCGCACTATGGGTGTGTTGACCATAATTACATTCTAAGCTAATTCCATCTGCCTGTACATGGTGCATATCCCTGTGCATATCCCTTAAAATCCTGTCCGGTTATCTGTCTATCTAAGAGCCTCACAAAATGGCTGTCCTTTCTACTTTGACCACTCCCCCTGCAGCACATTCCAGGCACCTACCACCCTAAATGTAAAAATGTTTCCTCGCACAACTCCTTTAGATTTACCCCCCCTCACCTTAAACCTATGATTACTATCATTTGACATTTCCACCCAGGGGAAATTACTTCAACTATCCACTCTATTCATGTCTCTCATAACTTTATATAGTTACATCAGATCACCTCTCAGCCTCTGACGCTCTAGCAAAAACAATCCAAGTTTGTCCAACCGTTCCTTATACTAATACACTGCAATCTAGGCAAAATCCTGGTAAACCTCTTTAGCACCCTGTCCAAAGCCTCCACATCCTTCCTGTAATGTGGCAAACAGATCTGCGGACAGTACTCCTAATGTGGCCTAATTAAGTCTTATGCAGCTGCAACATGATTTGCCAACTTTTATTCTCAATTCCCCAAATGATGAAGGCAAGCATGCCATATGCCTTCTTTACCACCTTATAAACTTGTGTTGCCGCTTTCAGGGAGCTATGGACATGCACCCCAGGATCCCTCTGTGTATCAAAGCACCTAAGGGTGCTAAAATCAGGGACCTTGATCAAATGGGCCGATGGATCAAGTGGTGGAAGATAAGAGTTTAATTCAGGTAAGTGTAAGGTACTGCATTTTGGTAAGGCAAATCAGGGCAGGAGGTATACACTTAATGGTAAGGTCCTGGAGAGTATTGTCGAACAAAGAGACCTTGGAGTGCAGTTTCATAGTTCCTAATGCATATTTTCCTAAATCACATCACAGTTGTCCAAATTAAACTCTGTGATGTTACTACAACTTTAAGAGGTGTACTGTATTCTGTTTGTTTTGTTTTTTTGGAGAGAGGTTTTAGAACATAGAACAATACAGCACAGAACAGGCCCTTCAGCCCTCGATGTTGCGCCGACCTGTGAACTAATCTAAGCCCCTCCCCCTACACTATCCCGGCATCATCCACATGTTTATCCAAAGACTGTTTGAATGCCCCTAATGTGGCTGAGTTAACTACATTGGCAGGCAGGGCATTCCACGCCCTTACCACTCTCTGAGTAAAGAACCTGCTCTGACATCTGTCTTAAATCTATCACCCCTCAATTTGTAGTTATGCCCCTTTGTACAAGCTGAAGTCATCATCCTCAGAAAAAAACTCTCACTGTCCACCCTATCTAATCCTCTGAGACAGAGGTGCAAAGCTATCAATTTGAATCCAATAAAGTAAACAGCTTGGCTTTTTTTTAAAGTTGGGGCAATAGAAGCAGCCTGAATGGATGGGGTCAAGCCCCCCAGAGCCAGGACTTTTAGTTTTAGTTTTTCATTGGCAGCTGCTGGGGTCTTGAAGCTGGGTTTGGAAGCTGCAGTATATCTCACCCTGATACACTCTCTCTCAGGGTTCTCTCTTGAATATTTTTATTTCCTCCTGGTCTGGAGAATTGCCTATGATATGTTCTATTTTACTGAATTTGCCTTTGCCAATGGTGTGTTTGTGGCATTTTACTATATTGGAACAGTTACTACTCAGTAGTTAAACAATCTGTTATTCTGCTAAGTTTTTCAATGGAATTAATTATTTAAAATTGACGCAACTGCTGTTCAAGTTCTTTTTTGCTTCCTTTATACTCCTCAAGGGCCTTGTGTGGGTTCAAGTTCATTTGAAGTGCAGTTTGTAGATGGGCTGGAGCCAAATGGTGTGCATAAATGGAGATTCAGTCAGTAACAAGTAGCTGAGATAACAAGGTGTAGAGCTGGATGAACACAGCAGGCCAAGCAGCATCAAACGAGCAGGAAGGCTGATGTTTCAGGCCTAGACCCTTCTTCAGAAAGCAGCTGCTCTGATGCTGCTTGGCTTGCTGTGTTCATCCTGCTCTCCACCTTGCTATCTCAGATCCTCCAGCATCTGCAGTTCCTACTATCTGGCTAACAAGTAGCTGATTGGTTTGTGAATTTGTGACTAGCTATTGATGATAAAGGCCTTCTGCCTGACAAAAACTATGTGATTGGTACATGAGATAATAGGAACTGCAGATGCTGGAGAATCTAAGATAACAAGGTGTGGAGCTGGATGAACACAGTAGGGCAAGCAACATCTTAGGAGCAGGAAAGTTGACGTTTTGTCCTAGATCCTTTATCAGATTGGTACATGTCCAGCTTGAGAATGGTTTGAGAGAAGCCATCAGATCTTCACCAGCTCAGGAATTTTCTCTGATCTCTGCTTTAAAATCCAGAATCAGGTTTTGCATCAGGTTTTGTGTTGAAGCCAGACCTCTTTGTTCCCATACTCAAATTCTCAAAACTGTTCCCAACCACCTCAATAAATCAAATTGTTTTTATCCCACAACACCAATCACTAATGTAAGAAATTAAAAGTCACAGATTATTTTTGTACCTTTTCCTCATATTACTCTTTTATTCTGGATATTCCAAGTGAATTCTAGTTTCTCGAGCATTGGAGGCACTCCAATAAATTTTCCTGGGGAATTTTACTTCATCAATGTATTAATTGGCTAACCCAAATCTGGGCAAGGTCAAGTGCCTTGCACTCAATTTAGTCTTAGGTCTGAAATCAATAAATGTCTGGAATTAAAAAAGGCCTAATGGAGACCATGTAAGCACTGATGATTGTTGTCAAAACCCATTTTGGTTCTCTAATGTCCGTCAGGGAAAGAAATCTGCTTCCCTTACCTGGTCTGGCCTACTTTTGACTCTAGACTTACAGCAATCTAATTGACTCTTAATGGCTATCAGAAATGGCCCAGCAAGTCACTCAGTTGTATTAAACTGCTACTAAATCTAAACAAAGGCAGGAAACAGGACAAACAATCTACAATTGACCTAGATATTAGAATGATGTTGGCAAACACAGCCTTCCCAACCTTGCAAAATCCTCAAAAATAAAAAAAACAGAAGCTGTGGGAATAGCTGAGCAGGTCTGACAGCATCTATGAAGAAAAAGTGAGAGTTAACATTTCGGGTCTGCTGCCCCTTCCTCAGAACTGATTTTAGCTGGGAAAACGTTGGTTTCTATGCAGAAAATAGGGAGGGCAAGTTAACAATAGGATAGAGCGCGAAGCGAGAGAGTTGGATAGACAAAGGAGTTGATAATGATCTGACTAGGACGGTAAATAGTCATCAACGAAGACTGTTAGTGACTAACAGCAGGCTGCATGATAACAAGACCTGGTGTATGGGATAGAGGGCTAGGGCATGGGAGAGTTTAGGCCTCAAAATTATTGAACTCAATATTGAGTCCAGAGGGCTGCAGAGTCCTCAAGCGGAAAATAAGGTGTTGCTCTTCCAGCTTGTGATGAACTTTGCTGGAATACTGCAGCAAGCCAGAGGCAGAGGTGTTGGCCAGGGAACAGGGTGTCGTGTTAATGTGGCAGGCAACAGGTATCTCAGGGTCTTTTTCACGAGCAAAACGTAGATGTTTTGTGAAGTCGTCACTCAGTCTATATTTTGATTCCCCAATGTAGAGGAGAGCACATTGTGAGCAGTGAATGCAGTAGACTAGATTATGGGAAGTGCAAATGAAGTGTTGCTCCACCTGGAAGGTATGTGGGATAGTGGGAATGGAGAAGGTAAATGAGCAGGTGTTATATCTACATCTGCAAATTCTTCCTTGCCAGCATCCGAGGGCTTGAGGCAAAATTCAGTGATCCAGAGGCTATTCAAATATTAGCTTGGCATGGTCCAGTTCACAGTCATAACTTGCAGACAACGTCCCAGAAACCACAATCACCATCTCTGCGCCTGTCTGGTCCCATTAACAGGTGAGGCCAGTATGACAGGACACACCCTCTAGAGGTGGTAGCGTAAGATTTGCAGTAAGAAAGGAGTTTTCTTTGGAGTCTTCAACAATGAATTCAGACTCCGTGAAGTTCATTGCATCAGGTCAAACATGAGCAAAGAAAATTCCCTGCTGATTACAACCTACGGTGCCACCTTGGCTGATATATCTTTTATTTTAATCAATAAATTCATGTGATGTGTGCTTAACTAGCTAGGTCAGCACTTATTATCCACTCCTAATTTTCCTTGACAACATGGTGGTGAGCTGTCTTCTCAAACTGCTGCAGTTTGTTTCTCATAAGTTCACCCACAGTGCTGTTAGGAGGAACTTACAGGGTTTTGACCCAGCAACGGTGAAGGAAAGGCTATATAGTCCTAAGTCAGGACGGTTTGTGACTGGAGGCATTCCCATGGATTTGCTCAGGGACTAAAACAGAAGTTGTTGGAAAAGCTCAGCAGGTCTGTTAGCATATGTGAAGAAAAAAATCAGAGTTAACGTTTCGGGTCCAGTGGCCCTTCTTCAGAACTTATGTTCCATGGATTTGCTGCTGTTGTTCTTCTAGGTGTTAGAGATGGCAAGTCTATAAGATGCTGCTGAAGGGTCTTTTGGTTAGTTGCTTTGATGAACTAATGCTGAAGAAAATGTGCATCTGTAAATGGTACACACTGTTGTGAGCCACAGTGAAGGGAGTGAACATAGAAGATGGTGATTAGTTGCCAGATAAATGGGTTGCTTTGTCCTGAATGGTGTCAAATTTCTTGAGTGTTGCACTTATCCAGGTGAGCAGAAAGTATTTTATCATAATCCTGACTTGTGCATTGTAGATGATCAATGGGAAAGTGGGGGGGGGTGGGGGGGGGGGGGGATTGGCAACAGAAGGTGAGTTACTCATTCCAGCATCCTTATCACCTGGCCTCCACTTGTAGCCACTGCATGTATTACAGCTTGTCTAGTTCCATTTCTGGTCAATGGTAACTCCCCAGGATGTTGATTAGATTAGATTAGATTACCTACAGTGTGGAAACAGAACCTTCAGCCCAGCAAGTCCACACCGCCCCTTGAAGCGTCCCGCCCAGACCCATCCCTCTATAACCCACACACCCCTGAACACTACGGGCAATTTAGCATGGCCGATCCACCTAGCCTGCACATCTTTGGACTGTGGGAGAAAATCTTTGATCACAATTCAATTGCTTGGTTTCTTGAGAGACAGACAAGAGTGCATGGCTGAACCATCCTGCTTTGTAACCATTCCGTTTCATAATGCCGAAGCTACCCACCCTTCCGAATACAGGTACATGTTTCCTGCACATTCAACTCACATACCTTTCTGTTGGACTTACAGCTTCCATTTGTAATGATGATGCTTTTCAACTGGGACAATGCTTTGAGTCTCAAACTCTTCACTATCACCCAGCCATGGAAACAAGAGGGGTAATTGAAAGATGATGGCAGTGGCAGTTTCATGTGCTGCAACTATGGGTGAAAGATGCAATTAAAAAGGAATTTCAGAAAGCACTTTAAGGGAGGAAACCTTTACTGGAAAATCTGGGGAGACTGACTTATCCTTAAAGGAAGAAGGGAGGAACTTGGGCAGGAGTGAAAGAAAGAAAAGACCAAATTTAAGTCACCAATGTGAACACTCCATTCCAGAACAGGAGGGATCTAGCCCCTCCTCCAAAAATATGAAGAGGCAGTGTCCAATGTAAGTATTTGTGCTGCATTATTTATTATGAGAGGGGAAAAGCATGCATGAAAATTTTGGTACAAGAGAAAGAGTGTGGTGATGGGTGCATAATTTGTGTATATTGATATTATTTTTTGGAATTTTAGTTTCAACGTCAAGGAAAATCTACATAACTTATTTGTGTGAAGTGTTGTCTTTGAAGAAATAGGTCAGAGAGTCCTTTCAGAACAGTGACCAGATCTAGTATTTACCAGAAAGCAGATCCTACAGATTGCTGTGGCATTAACAGAAAGATGTTTATCTTAATGGTTTACAATATGTGGCTAAATATGAAAGGCCGCTAACATACTATTCAGTTGAAAAGTTTCTAGGATTGAGCGACGCATTTTTAAAATTCAGTTCGGAAGAAAATTGAGTTTTTCTTCTAGAGGGAGCTAAGGGAATAAGTCATCTTAGTAGTAAGGTTTAATTTGTGTATCTTCGAAACCAGGAGAGTTTGGTAAAAAAGAATTCTGATGTTTACTAGAACTGAGTAGATTTTGAGTCTCAGACTGGGAATTGTTTATGACAGCAGCCTCTGCACAGTCCAGGGCAGAGAAAGTGTAAGGAGTCAAGTTAAGTGGAAACATAATGAAGTTTGGTCTGAATCTCTGTAACAGAGTCAAAAACTCGGTTGAAACTTTGTTCTGCTATGTGTTTTCAGATCTTTCTAAATGTCTTCTAACTTAGAATGCCTGTTTGTTCATTTATGTCCTTTGTTTTGTAATAAATGTCTATTCTGTGGTCAAATGAATTCTGCAGCCTTGTTTGAATTTGCCTCAGAGAATAACCACCATATTGAATAATTAAACAAAACAAAACATACCCGCCCAGATTTCATTCTGGAATCTGACTCGTCCAGTAGTACAGACTAGGCACATCCTGAAGAAGCTGCAGAAGAGAGTGGTGCTAGTATGGATTACTAATGAATGTTTGTCCAGAGAGTCGATGTCATTGGCTAATAGCTCTGGGGTTTTGTATATTGCACTCCACAAATACTGTATGTGATGTGTAGAAGTAAATGTTAATTGGCACAGCCTTAAGGGGCACAACGTAGAAAAAATTGTATGTAGAGTAAATAACACAAGTGGTTTTTGGGGAGTTTATTATGCACGGTACAATAATGCAGTGCCAATGCTGTCAAGATGATGGGCGAAAATGGAGGTCTCATGATTAGTATAACCTTAAAAGGATGTGCAATAGTATCACACACAATAGTGTGTCCACATCCAATATTAGAGAGCCAAAAGTGGGTTTATGTCCATATCTAACTACACCATGAGACAATACTGGCTAAAATAGAGCTGACATAAGTAGTGTCAGAGATAATGGGAACTGCAGATGCTGGAGATTCCAAGATAATAAAATGTGAGGCTGGATGAACACAGCAGGCCAAGCAGCATCTGCTCCTGAGATGCTGCTTGGCCTGCTGTGTTCATCCAGCCTCACATTTTATTATCTTGACATAAGTAGTGTGCCTGGGCAAGGGTGATATTGCATAACCACCATCACACAGGAAATCATTGAGAAATCACTGTGCACTGAAACCCCAGATTCTAGCCCTGGTGAGGAAGATACATTTGGTGGATCTCCAGCAGTGAAAAACAGCTAATGTACAAGTGGAGGAAGATACAACTGATAATCTAATGCAATATATCAAACAAATATTTAACGTGAAACCCATGTCAGCCAAGCCGCTAACATCCACTTAGATGGAGCTGAACAGGGTACATAAGATATATTTCCCCTGTTAGAACAGAAATGTAAGGAAATTGACAAAGATGTTCATTGCACAGTTTATACAACACTATTGTGGTGAAAAAACATTTAGGACTGGGTCCTAACATTCTGATAACCAAGGATTGAATATTCCAACAAATTCTAGTAGTGCAGGTGTTAAGTGTTGCATATTTGTTACGGGATGTCTCTGCCAGATGGAGAAAGCACCATTGCAAGGAGATGGCTAAAGGGGTAGCTGAAACTTTTGGTACAGTTCCAAACAAAAAGATATTGGTGGAAGGTACATCACAATCACCATGAAATGGGGTGCATTGTATTTGAGGATGGATGGCTATTTGCACAAGAGTGTTGATAAGCCACACTACAACTGTAATGCTACAAGAATTAGTGTGGTTTTATTCTCAGCAGTAAAGTTATTAACATTTGTAACTTAACTGAATTTTGCAAAATCAAGTTAGAACAAGATTGTGATGAAATTTAAATTCCATCTTCCCACACATGTTGTCAGACCTGCTGGGTTTTATCAGCAATTTCTATTTTTGTTGTGATGAAGTTGTCAGTACAGAATTTGCCCAGCATTTGCTACTACAGGTGTTGATATATTGATTTTTTGGTAGCTTATTCTTGGAGCCACATTTTTCAAACCACGTAAGTATAGGTTTTCTTTGTAAGAGTCATCCACACGTAGTATAAAAGACTAAACAATGAATTTTATCGTAACACAAAGTGGTTGCTTGTTGAACCAAGAGCTGATGAAAAGTGGGTTGGGTATGGGCAGACAAAGACCAGAAGACACAGAGAATGTGAGCAAACTTATAGGCAGAGACAAGTCAAACTGCACCTACATGCATAGAAAGCTGCAACAAAGGATCTGCCTAGTTTGGTTTGAAAGCTGTAATCAGGCTATAGAAAGTTGTGATGACCACAAGAAGCCAAGATCTGCAAAGGAAAGGACAAGGCCATTTAGACCATGGAACATGTTCCACTCTTTAATGATATCATAGTATATCTGTGGTTATACCAGTCTTTGGCCTATTTCCCTTAATGCCTTTGCTTAATAAAATTTATCCATCTCAATTAAAATTAAAAACTGATTTCTTTTTTATACTTTCATGGGATGTGGATGCCGCTGGCAAAGCAGTGTTTACTGCACATGCCGAATTGCCCAGAGGGCAACTATGAGTCAACCAGTTTGGGCCTGGAGTCAGATATAGGCCAGACCAGGTAAGGACAGCAGATTTCCTTCCCTATCAGTGATTCCAACTCAACTGCCTCAGTCCGTCTCTAGCACTCAGACATTGGAAATGCTGATCTGAACCCCATTCAGCCTGTTTTATTTCTTGGAAATGAGCAGGATGCTCAGGATATTGAAAAAACACAATGGATGAATGTTGGCTACATTATCAATGTAACTACTGAACTGCCTCTTTACCATTATAAAACAGGTACCTTCCATTACAAACGGCTACCTGTTACCAATAGCAACAGTAGAATCGCAGGCAATGCTTTAAAAAGGCCTTTGAATTCATATGGGAACGATCAAGCATCCACTACTGTTTGTGGAAGAGACTTCAAAACTGCAGCCATCATTTGTATGTTGAAGTGCTCCCTAACATCTCCCCTGAACATTCTGACCCCAGTTTGTTAGGCTATGCACCTTCATTCTAAAATCTCCAATGAACAGAAATAGTTAATCTTTACATACCCTGTCTTTTCACGTTAACATCTTAAAGACTCTCAACAGTGGGGTTAGTGTGAATTTGAAAGCACTTTACCAAAGCAAAAATGAAATTGCCGCAAGTATAGTCTACAGGTTCAACAGATGGTTTAGGAGTCGGATGTGCAGAAGACATGTAGCAGAAGGAGGATAGCATGGTCAGCTACCAATGGAACTCTTCATTAAAGTTATTAGCAGCTAGGAAGTAGTGATATTTACACCAAAGTTGGAGGAGAGGGGGGCAGTTTGGGATGGAGGTGAAGGGGTGAAGTGAGTGGATATGTGGGCATAAGCCCAGACAGACAGAAATTTGAAAGGAGTAAGTAAACAAGGAGATTATGGGTCACAGGCCAGGACAGAGGAAAAGTGATACTGAGATACTAAGAACTAAGATAGGGGAAAATAGGTGAGCTGCACAGAATGCAATCCATATCATGTGATAACAGGTCCAGGAGTTCTTGAGAATGGGTGACTATGCTAAAAACAACCTATGTCACAACAGGGCCAAGTGTGGGGAGGGTAAAAACATGTAAGGTTGGAATCAAGTATCCTGTAAAGTGGTCACCTCACCCTGTCTGTGTCTCCTCTCCCAGTGTAGAGGGGACCACACTGTAAACAGTGAATACGGTAGACTGGATTGAATGAAGTGCAGGTAAATCGCTGCTACCCTGGATGAGAGAAGTCAGAGATGGATCAGGTAAAGGTGGGACCTGGGTGGAAATTGGAAGTAAAATTGTAAAATCTTTCCAATTCTGGATGAGAAAGGGAAGCAGCACCGATGAGGTAATTGAAGTACTAGAGAAAGAGTTGTGTGTGGGGCCTGAGTAGGACAGCAACAAGGAATGTTCCTTGAAACCCTGCTGAAGAAATAGGCATAACTGTGGGGCATGCAGATACCCATGGCCACCTCTTTGACCTGAAGAAAGTGAGAAGAGTTGAAGGAGATGTTTTTCAACGCAAAGACGATCTTGACAAGCCAGTGTAGGATGGGTGGGGACAGTTCAGGTCTATTCAAGGAAGAAAGGGAAGGCCTGAGATCATCCTGATGGTGGGGAGAAGGACGTGTAAAGGGATTGTACATCCATGGTAAAGAGGAGGTGGCTGGAGCTCACAAACTGGAAATTCTGAAAGTGACATAAAATATCAGAAGGGTCGTGGATGTAAATGGGAAGGAATTGAACAAGGGAAGAAAAAAGTGAGTTGAGGTAGGAAGAGATGAGTTCTCTGAGGCAGAAACAAGCAGAAATAATGGGTCTACCAGAGCCATCTATTATTATTGCAATATTTGCATTTGGTTTAACATTACAAACTGCAAGTGGAAAACATTTTTTATGTGAAAAGTACATGGAGACTGTTATTTTCTGAAGCTATGATTAATCCAAGGGTCTAAAGTTAAATTAAAAATCTGCAATATTTTCAATAGTACAGTTGTTTCAAAATGAGTACTCAGAAACTCATTGAAAACATGGGTCTAGGCCCAAAACATCAGCCTTCCTGCTCCTCTGATGCTGCTTGGCCTGCTGTGTTCATCCAGCTCTACACCTTGTTATCCTTGACATCATCCTTCCCTTCTTGAGTAACTCTGTAATCTGCATTTATACATCTGCAACTAATTATGGATATTTCTTTCGCTTTCAGTCAACCGCAAGATTCACCTCCATAATGGCATTCTTGAGCTTCTTGTGTCACTCAATGGGCTGATTTGGACCAGAAATCAGTTAAGTATCAATTCTGGTGAGTTTCACGCAGGGTTCCTCTCTGTGACTCCTAGTGCAATTTCTCATGCTATTCTCTGGAATTTGCCTCATTACCTATCCATCACACTTCTATGGCGCCCCACTCATCCTTTTTTCCCTCTTACCAGAGGTGGAACTCCTGCTGGAACTTCACAGAATGTCTAGTGCTGTGCAAATTTTAATGCTCAGCTCTACGCCCAGTTGAACACTGTCAGCCAAGAGTTTCCCTTCTCCACGCATGTAAATCAGAGGGAAATAAGAAATAAATGATTCTTGGACACATAGGTGGCACGGCACATACTTAATTGCAAAAACAAGTGCACATTGTAAATGTGTTGCTATATAAGATGTAAGCTGCACAAGTTATTTGTTCTTACTGTCATTCTATTTTAAAACAGTCTCTAAAAGAGTGCTCTCTTCCCCAAATGCCTGGTGTAGCATAATATCTTCTCATTGTTCAATATGGGAGCATCACATGGTAAACATGCAAATGATTGTAAGCTGTCACTTTTATTCACAACACAAGCAAAGAAGAAAAAAAACAAACAAAAGTTTAATTTGTTTCTGGGTACAAATAAGAACTGTGTGCCTTTGAATAACAGTAACTTTACTGTCAATGAGTAATTATTGCAGCCAGATCCCATCTATTGGAACTGAGTTTTAGTCAAGTCCTGCCTGTCTTGCTGTGCCCAGTTCTCCACTGTCTATCATGTAGAAGGGGATATTACTCCTGCTCAATGCTCTCTCTTCCAATTCAAGTCCATCTACACCACTCAACAGTTATGTGTTGAAAGATCAGCATCCCTTGCCCCCCATATCATATTTAAAATTCCATTGTGAATCTGGACAAGCACTGTCAGCCCAGAACTACCCTTAATGGCTCCTTAGAAATGGCAAACAAATAAAAATCTGTGCCCTGCATAATGGAATGGCACTTGGAGGTCCTGGTGATAGGATAGTGCAGAGCGAGATCTCATCTTCCACCAGGACCAGCAGGAGGTGCCATATCATCAGACTCTGCAGGCCTGGTCTGATGCTGCCACCTGGTCGATGAAATCACAAATCATCTGGAGGAATGGCCAACAGTGAAGGCAGAAAATCAATGCCCTTCTCTCTTGGCCAGGGTCAGTGTCACCATCTTCTCTCTGCTACTTCACACTCAATCCATCTCTGCAACTGCATCCACCTCCAACAAAGCAAAAGCTTTGCTACTTTCACTATTGCCTGCAACTTCTTTTCTGACTCACTGTCACCCAGTCCAATGTCCAACACCATTAACTCTGCTGCATCTCTTCTTCTGTCTACTCACTGGCTCAGTTTACCTTCTACCTGTACCAAATGTAACAGATGTGTCATCCAAAATCTTCCTTAATTTATGCTTGTCAATCATTCCAAGAGGAAAACAGTCCACAGTAGGGGCAAAACACTTAAGATGAGTGATTTGCTGATGAGCATTTAGTTCCTCACTTATGTGGTCATCATTGTGATTCTGACTGTCCCAAATGGCTAATTGCCTATACACAAACTGTAGACTGGTATCAGAGGCTGATCTTGTCTTATTGTGCTGGCACTCTTCAGCGAAAGCCATTTCCCTTGACTTGACTGACGACTAAAACAACCATGATAAGCTTCTTGGCTTCATATCTGTGCAAATTGGCAAAACAATACCGCTGTACTACGAGCCTACGAGCATCTCACAAAAAGGCAAGGCAAGGCAAAGCAGAGAAAACATCCAGGTAAGCTCAGATTGAGTGCAGGGTTGGATTAAAACAAGTCAGCATGGATTTAGTAAGGGGAGGTCATGCCTGGCAAACCTGTTAAAATTCTTTGAAGAGTTAACAAGTATGTTAGACCAGGGAAACCCTGTGGATGTTATCTATCTAGATTTCCAAAAGGCCTTTGATAAGGTGCCTCACGGGAGGCTGCTGAGCAAGGTGAGAGCCCATGGTGTTCGAGGTGAGCTATTTGCTTGAATTGAGGATTGGCTGTCTGACAGAACGCAGAAAGCTGGGATAAAAGGCTCTTTTTCGGAATGGCAACTGGTGACAAATGGTGTCCTGCAGGGTTCAGTGGTAGGGCCGCAGCTGTTCACTTTATATATTAATGATCTGGATGAAGGGACTGGGGGCATTCTGGTGAAGTTTGCCAATGTTACGAAGATAGGTGGACAGCAGGTAGTACTGAGGAGATGGGGAGGCTGCAGAAAGATTTAGACAGTTTAGGAGAGTGGTCCAGGAAATGACTGATGAAATTCAACGTGAGCAAATGCAAGGTCCTGCACTTTGAAAAAAAGAATACAGGCATGGACTATTTTCTAAACGGTGAGAAAATTCATAAAGCAGAAGCACAAAGGGATATGGGAGTGTTGGTACAGGATTCTCTAAACGTTAACTTGCAGGTAGAATCTGTGATTAAGAAGGCAAATGTAATGTTGTCGTTTATCTCAAGATGGTTGGAGTATAAAAGCAGTGATGTGCTTCTGAGACTTTATAAAGCTGTAGTTAGGCCCATTTAGAAAACTGTGTCCAATTTTGTGTCCCACACCTCAGGAAGGACATGCTGGCGCTGGAGCGTGTCCAGTGGAGATTTATAGAATGCTAAGTTTAACGTACGATGAATGGCTGAGGATCCTTGGATTGTATTCATTAGAGTTTAGAAGGTTGAGGGGAGATCTAATAGAAACTGACAAGATAATGTATGGTTTAGAATGGTGGATGCTGGGAGGTTGTTTCTGTTAGGCGGGGAGACTAGGACCTGTGGGCGCAGCCTTAGAATTAGAGGGGCTAAATTTAAAATGGAAATGAGGAGACATTTCTTCAGCTAGAGAGTGGTAGGCCTGTGGAATTCATTGCCACGGAGCGCAGTGGAGGCCGGGACGTTAAATGTCTTCAAGGCAGAGATTGATAAATTCTTGATCTCACAAGGAATCAAGGGCTACGGGGAGAGTGCAGGGAAGTGGATTTGAAATGCCCATCAGCCATGATTAAATGGCGGAGTGGACTTGATGGGCTGAATGGCCTTACTTCCTCACCTATGTCTTATGGTCTTATGGAGTGATGGCTGTGATAGTGAATGAAGAGCCAGAAATGCAGCCTTTTCCAGTCCGTAAACATGTCCTGGAACATGGTGTCCCTGCTGTAGCATGGCGATGATCATTACCAATGCAGCCTGAAGTGCAACACTGAATTTCAAAAGCAAACTGTAAATGGATCAGAGATATGTGTGAAATATTTTATAGACATGTACATGTCAGTGTCCATGGTTGTGAAAGCATGTGGCTAGTGCCCATAGATTGTGCCCTGAGATGTTGGTACTTAGTGTTCAACATGGGAGTTATCAGAACAAGCAGCAAGCCATACTTGCCAGTTACCTATACTGGCTTCCACATCAGGAATTCTCAATGTGTAGCTTGTTCGGTGCACTTGGGATTGGAAGCTGACTATTGATGAGGTAAGGTAGTTAATAAACTACATCCCCCTTCTAGAGATAGTAAGAACTGCCGATGTTGGAGTCAGAGATAGCACAGTGTGGACGTGGAGGGACACAGCAAGCTAGGCAGTATCAGAGGATCAGGAAAGCAGGCTCGAGCCCCTCTCTCTCTACTTATTTCAGAGACCCCTTCTCCTCACCCATTTCTAAAGAAGGGTCCTGACCCGAAATGTCAGCTTTCCTGCTCCTCTGATGCTGCCTGGCCTGCTGTTTTCCTCCAGCTCCAGACTGTGTTATCTAATCCCCCTTCTAAGCTTGCCAAACTGCTCTGTAAATGCATAAAAGATGCGGTGAGATGTTCCCAATGTTGTGTTAGGCCTCGTTGGGCTCCTCACCAGATTCTGCAACAAACTTTGCCATTGCCTATGCTGCTCACACTTCTATGCAGCACAACATTAAATGTCTTGTTTACAACAATGATTTATTTGTTCATGTATAACCGGGGAGGAACATTTACACCACTTAATGGAATAGTTTAATTGGCCGCAGAAAGCCAACTTGATTATAAATCTGGCTAAGAATAAATTGCCAAGGCAAAGGTCACATAATTGTGCCACACCATTGGATAAGGCCAATTCACACCTCAAGAAGTGAAATATGAGCTTTCCTGGACTTCCTTGTGCCTAGGACAAAACATGAAATTTTGTGTTACGCAGACATGAGTGGGTTTTATCATAAGTTTGTTTCAAACTTCAGCATTATCATTCCACCTTTAATAAATTTGTTGAAGTAGACAATTTGAATGGTTGCAAGTTTGCCAAAGTGCCTTTGAAAAATTGAAAGCTGGACTGACAACCAAACTATTTTCAATGGTTCCAAATTAAACAATGCCATTCAAACTGGCTGTTGGTGCCAGTGAAGCATGTCAGAAAAATATTCAAACATTGAAAAGAGACAGAGTTCAGAATTGTAAATGGCCCTATATAGCATAGGATATTGTGAGAAATTTGGCAAAGTTCCACAAGAAGTCCAGCAAGGTTGATCTCAATGTTGGGAACAATGCATTGTCTCTGCTAAGCAGGTTCCAGGCTTCCAAATAAGATTCTCACCAGTGGGCAGTAGGTATCCTATTAAGGAAGTTATTGTTTGCAGATATCATCTCATTATTATGTAGCTTCCCATACTACAACCTGCTGTGAGTAAACTAGATATAGAGCCATAGCGTCATACAGCATGGAAACAGGACCTTTGGTCCAATGCCTCCACACTGACCAGACATCCCAATCTGACCTAGACCCATTTGCCAGCAAATCCCTTTAAATCCTTCTTAATCATATTCCCATCCAGATGTGTTTTAAATGCTGCAGTTATACCCACCTCCACCACTTCCTCTCACAGCTTATTCCAAATATATAGCACACCCTGTGAAAAAGTTACCCCTCAGTTTAGTTTTTAAAGCTTTTCCCTCTCAGTTTAAAGCTGTGCCTCTACTTCTGGACTTTCTCACCCTGTGAAAAAGACCATGGCTATATACCCTATTCGTGTACCTCATGATTGTATAAACCTCTTCCTCCGATGCTCCAGGGAAAAGAAGCTCAGCCTATTTTGCCACTCCCTTTAACTCAGACCCTGCAGTACTGACAATATCCTTGTAAATCTTTCCTGAATCCTCTCAAGTTTAAAAACATCTTTCCTAGAACGGTGACCAGGATTGTATGCACTAATCTAAAAGTGGCTTCACCAATGCCTTGTACCATTGCAACATGATGTCCCAGCTCCTTTATTCAACATTCTGATAAAAATGTTGAGAATTCTCGACATGGAAGAGGTGGGGACGAACTGGGCTGGTTTTGGGATGCGGTGGGGGAGGGGAAGATTTTGAAGCTTGTGAAGTCCACATTGATGCCATTGAGCTGCAGGCTACCCAAGCGGAATATGAGTTGCTGTTCTCCACCTATCTGGACTCCATTTTCACTCCCTTGGTCCAGGAACTCCCCACCTACGTCCGTGACACCACCCACGCCCTCCACCTCCACCAGAACTTCCAATTCCCTGGCCCCCAACGCCTCATTTTCACCATGGACGTCCAGTCCCTATACACCTGCATTCCTCATGCCGATGGCCTTAAGGCCCTCCGCTTTTTCCTGTCCTGCAGGCCTGACCAGTCCCCCTCAACCGACACCCTAATCCGCCTAGCCGAACTCGTCCTCACCCTCAACAACTTCTCTTTCGATTCCTCTCACTTCCTACAGACAAAAGGGGTGGCCATGGGCACCCGCATGGGCCCAAGCTATGTCTGTCTCTTTATAGTTTACGTGGAACAGTCCCTCTTCCGCACCTACACAGGCCCCAAACACCACCTCTTCCTCCGTTACATTGATGACTGCTTCGGCGCCACCTCTTGCTCCCCAGAGAAGCTCGAACAGTTCATCCACTTCACCAACACCTTCCACCCCAACCGCAAGTTCACCTGGACCATCTCCAGCACATTCCTCACCTTCCTGGACCTCTCTGTCTCCATCTCAGGCAACCAGCTGGAAACGGATGTCCATTTCAAGCCTAACAACTCCCACAGCTACCTAGAATACACCTCCTCCCGCCCACCCACCTACAAAAATTCCATCCCCTATTCGCAATTCCTTCGCCTTCACCGCATCTGCTCCCAGGATGAGGCATTCCACTCCCACACATCCCAGATGGCCGTGTTCTTCAAGGGCTGCAACCTCCCCCCACACAGTGGTCGAGAACGCCCTTGACTGTGTCTCCTGCATTTCCCGCAACACATACCACACACTCTGCCCTCGCAATAGCCACACTAAGAGAATCCCCCTCGTCCTCAGATACCACCGCACCAACCTCCGGATACAATGCATCATCCTCCGACACTTCCGCCATCTACAATACGACCCCACCACCCAAGACATTTTTCCATCCCCACTCTTGTCTGCATTCCGGAGAGACCACTCACTCCGTGACTCCCTTGTTTGTTCCACACTCCCCTCCATCCCCACCACACCCGGCACCTTCCCCTGCAACCGCAGGAAGTGCTACACTTGCCCCCACACCTCCTCCCTCACCCCTATCCCTGGCCACAAGATGACTTTCCATATTAAGCAGATGTTCACCTGCACATCTGCCAATGTAGTATACTGTATCCACTGTACCCAAATATACTGTATCCTCTACATTGGAGGAATCAAGCGGAGGCTTGGGGACCGCTTTGCAGAACACCTCCGCTCAGTTCGCCATAAACAGCTGCACCTCTCAGTGGCGGACCATTTTAACTCCCCCTCCCATTCCTTAGACGACATGTCCATCATGGGCCTCCTGCAGTGCCACAATGATGCCACTCGAAGGTTGCAGGAACAGCAACTCATATTCTGCTTAGGAACCCTGCAGCCCAATGGTATCAATGTGGACTTCACAAGATTCAAAATTTGCCCCTCCCCCACTGCATCTCCAAACCAGCCCAGCTCGTCCCCTCCCCCCACTGCATCCCAAAACCAGCCCAGCTTGTCCCTGCCTCCCTAACCTGTTCTTCTGCTCACCTATCCCTTTCTCCCACCTCAAGCCGCACCTCCATTTCCCACCTGCTAACCTCATCCCGCCTCCTTGAACTGTCCGTCCTCCCCGGACTGACCTATCCCCTCCTCACCTCCCCACCTATACTGTCCTCTCCACCTATCTTCTCCTCTATCCATCTTCGGTCCACATCCCCCTCTCCCTATTTATTTCACAGCCCTCTCCCCATCCCCCTCTCTGATGAAGGGTCTAGGCCCGAAACGTTAGCTTTTGTGCTCCTGAGACGCTGCTTGGCCTGCTGTGTTATCCATCTTCACACTTTGTCATTCTGCATCTTGATCTTGTTTACTTGCTGTCACTCATTCTGTGCCTGCCCTGATACTTGCAGCATCTCTGCTTTGCATTGCCTTGCATTTTTGTTTGTTATACTTCCACCCAAGATACTAGGCTCACAGTATTGCAGCATTTTCATGTGGTTTAGTACGGAAAGCTGGGAATCTTGTTGTGGTTGTTTGCATCCTCAGTCAGTCAGGGAACCTTGGCAGCCTCTAATTGTCTTTCTACTCTATTGAGTACTGATGGATCTTCGGTCCGCCTCCCCCTCTCTCCCTATTTATTCCAGAACCCTCACCCCATCCCCCTCTCTGATGAAGGGTGTAGACCCGAAACGTCAGCTTTTGTGCTCCTGAGATGCTGCTTGGCCTGCTGTGTTCATCCAGCCTCATATTTTATGATACTGCAGCAACCTGGCTTGCACCCTCAGACCACAATGACAATGCCTGGTATTGTGGTCTCCACTGCTGGTCCTGTGGAAGATGATGTCCTGTCTCTGCACACACCCATCCAGCATGGCGTCCAGGTCCCTGCCTGCACAGTGGGTGTTAAATTTCCTTTGTCTACCATGTTTGGGGAGAATTTCAGAACAATCAAAGGTTTTCCGTGTGTACAAAGACCTTTTAAAGATAATGTCAATGTGAAGTCTATTGGTCACTTCTTGGATATCCCAGCAGTGGAGCATTGTTCCAGGAATGTTGCATGATAAGTTGGACCTAGTATTGAGCATAAAGGACACAATATTAGTTGTCCCTGTAGATAATGTGGTGAATTTGGTAAGATATCGCATGTGATCTTGCTAGAACACATGGTGAAAACCCCTCTAAAACATTGAACAAAACTGACATAGCCAAAGAAAGTAAGATTCAAGCCACTTAGCCTTGTAATGGTTCAACATTGTTTTGAAATATACATTGGTAAGAACATGGAAGAGACTGGTCCTTGAATTTTGTTTGCAAGATATTTGAGACAAGAAATTACAATTGTTTTGGCTGAGCTTAATTCTTCAACCATACAATTTGAAAATAGCTCAAGCGCCTGGAAAATGTTATAATTGACACTTTATTAAAAGGACCCCAAGTGATGTAATGCCCATGGACTTATGTAAAATAAGCTTATTCTGTAACTCATTGTATGATTAATGTCAATATTTTGTTACAGCTACCATAACATAGGAGTAGTGATAAAATGTTTTGATGTGTAATGAAAATGCCTCTTAAAGATAAATTTCCATTCTTCCTTTGGTGGAGGTATGGTAAATGTGTGATTTATCTAGGTTTTGAAAATCATTTACTTTAGGTTTTGAATTTTGAGCTGGTTTATTGTGGGCTGTGGTCTGTATATCTGAAGGCGCTTACTAATTACCTCGTAAATTCTTCTGCAGTCATGACAATTTATTTCAAAAATAAATTATTTGAGGGAGAGTTCCTAGTCTGCAATGGGGTTTTGCTTTTATTGTGGTAATTTACAGTGACAAAATAAACAGTGTAATGCATTAGGCTATTAGTTCAGAAAGACTCAAGATTGTGTTTCTTATTGATCAGATGAAGCCCTTAGGTTAGGAAAAGGGTTGAGCTTCATTTTGGCTTTGCAGTTTTATTTGGTTGAAATTAGTTATATTGGCAGTTGCTCCTAATGAAGGGAGATTGTTTTGTACTGTTAAGTAACTGTTTATTTATTCAGGATGTGGACAATGCCAGCTGACCAGCATTTATTGCCTGTCTGAAGTTGCCCTTGGAAGCTGGTGTTGAGCTGCCTTCTGGAACTACTGTAGGCTATTTGGTATAGATACACCCACAATGCCTTTAGGGAGGAAGTTGCAGAATCTTGTTCTTCCAATGTCACTGCATCAAAAGCAAATTTTAAGGAAGAATACCTTAATGTAGGGAATTTATTTTTCAAAGTCTCAGACCGGAAATGATCAGTTAAGTTCTTAAAGGAGTTACGTAAAAGTAAGAAAGTGTAATATCAGTTATAGAGTCATAGAGTCATACAGCATGGAAACAGACCCTTCTAAGGTTTTACAGTAGATTTTTAGCTTGGGTTATGGATGTTCTGGTTGGTTGGCTTGCTGAGCTGATTCATGGTTCCGCAGGCTTTCTATTACCCTGCTGAGTAGCATCATCAGTGCAGCCTCCAATGAAGCGCCGTGGTGTTTTCCCGCCTGTTATTTTAAAGTCTAGGGTCCGTTGAGCTGGGTTACCTCACTTCCGGCTTTCCTTCACAATGGAATGTATATAGGGTCTAGGTCTATATGTTTATTGATTGTTTTCTTAGTAGAGAAGCAAATTTCTAACAATTCCTGTGTTTGTCTCTGCTTCACCTGTCCCAGGATTCTGGTGCTGTCCCAACTGAATTGATAGTTTTCCTTATCCTTGTGGATGGAGATGAGTGAGTGCCTTTTTGTTGCCAATTGATGTTCATGTCCACTTGTGGCTAATTTCCTTCCTGTCTGTCCAATGTAATGTTTGCCGCAGTCCTTGCAGGGAATCTTGTATATGACCTTGGTCTTGTCCATAAGGGGTAGTGGGTCTTTTGTTCAGGCGAGCAGTTGGCATAGGGTTAATGTGGATTTGTGTGCAACTCCGATGCCCAGTAATCGTAGGAGTCTTGTGGTGAGTTCAGATGCATTTCTGATGTAAAGTAACGTGATGAGAGTGTTGGGGTGTGCAGGATCTTCCTCATGTTGTTCATGTAATAGGCATTTTCTGGCCCAGTTTTTTGGATAACTCTGGACTAATAGCTGAAGCGGTGATGCAGACTTGAAAACGTGGCCCCTCCGCTAATCCAACTGAAACTATGGATACAATACATGGACAACACCTCTGTCATTATTAAAAGGACCAGACTAGACACACAAACTAATAAACAACACTCTCATCAGGATTGGATTCACCAGGGATGAAGACAATAACAAACAGCTCCCATCCCTGGATGCCATGGTAGAGTGCCGGACAAATGGGGAATTCCTAACAAAGGTATACAGGAAAGCCACACACAGACTAAGTACTGAATTTCAACAGCAACCACCCTAACACACACAAACAAAGTTGCATGTGAACACTATTTAAACGGGCAACAACAACTGCAGCAACACTGAACTACTCCAAAAAGAAGAATACCTCTTCCAAGTATTCAAGGACAACAGATACACGAAAAACTGGGCCAGAAGATGCCTATCACACGAACGACACCAGGAAGATACTATACGCCCCGACACACTCATTGCGCTACCTTATATCAAGAACACATCTGAACTAACCACAAGACTCTTATGACCACTGGGCATCAGAGTAGCCCACAAATCCACATCAACCCTATGCCAACTGCTAACCCGAACCAAAGAACCACCACCCACTATGGACAGGACCAATGTCATATACAAGATTCTCTACAAGGCCTGCAACAAATACTACATTGGTCAGACAGGAAGCAAATTAGCCACAAAAGTACAGGAACATCTACTGGCAACAAAAAGACACAACCAATACTCACTCATCTCCATCTACAAAGATAAGGAAATCACCAATTTGGTTGGGACAACACTAGGATCCTGGGACAGGAGAAGCAGAAGCAAGGACAAGAATTCCTAGAAGCCTGATTCTGCACAAAGAAAGGCATCAATAATCACATAGATCTAGGCACCATATGGACTCCATTGTGAAGGAAAAACCGTAAGTGAGGTAACGCAGCTCAATGGGCACCAGAGTTTAAATAACAGGCAGGAAAACACTAATAATGTTAATCAGCAGGGTAATGAAACGTCTGCGAAACAACAAACCAGCTCGACAAGCCAACCAACCATAACAGTCCCTTCAGTGCAACATGTCCATCCGACCAAAGTTCCCCAAACTGAACTAGTCTCATTTGCCTGCATTTGGCTCATGTCCCTCAAAACCTTTTCTATTCATGAACCTGTCAAAGTATCTTTTAAATGTTTGTGTAAATAATCAAGGAAGAGTCTATCTGATTCTCAGCATCATAGAATTGAAGGCACAGCTCAGCTAAAACTTAAATAACAATGTGTGGAGCTGGATGAACACAGCAAGCCAGGCAGCATCAGAGGAGCAGGAAAGCTGACGTTTCTTCAGAAAGGGTCCGGACCCGAAACATCAGCTTTCCTGCTCCTCTGATGCTGCCTGGCCTGCTGAGTTCATCCAGCTCCAAACCTTGCAATCTCAGATACTCCAGCATTGGCAGTTCTTACTATCTCTATGTTAAATCTGTCGTATGATAGAGAAGAGAATTTTTCTTCCTGGTGTTTGTGTACTGTAAAGGGATCCTTTTGGGATTAAATAGAATTGTATTTTACCAGGTGCTTCAAAATCATTAAATCTGGGCTAGATGTAAATACTTAATTTATTCTGTTTTATCTTCATTTGTGTTTGTGATATGAAGTTAAGTTTCATTATTGATTCAAATCTGCAGCATAGCATGCCTTCATATTTTAGTGAAGGATCCCTTGTTAAAACCCAAAAAAAACGTAATCATTAATTCAGTAATCAACATTAGCTGGGATCATAATGGGACCACATTCCAATGAAAGCAGCACAAACCATGTCATGCAAATACAGCAAGAGGTATTATTATGGTATGATATAGGATACATTGTATCCCTTACCCTCACAATATTCCAGAAAGGCACCCTTGCATACAACAGCATGTTAGTGAATACTACTCTTTTGCTGTCTATGAAATTTTGGATTGTTTTGTGATTTGTGGCCCACAATGTATCACTTTTAGGGTCAGCTGTGATTACTTCATGACTGAAATTCAAACAAACGTGTGTCACAGATAGGGCTGCCACTGAGCCATGAGGTAAACATATGTCTTTATTAGTCAAATGTATTTTGAATCTTTTATTGTGGAAGCCCATAAGCTGTGAAAAATCAGTCTTTGATTTTTGAGTGGCTCTGTTCTTGGCAATTTACAACTGAACAGCTTTGACCAACTAATTGCACTTTATTGAAAGAGTATAGTAATAAAACTAAAAAGAAGTTTGTGAATAAAGACCCCATAATAAATAATGATAGCACAGTGTGGAGCTGGCGGAACATAACAGGCCAGACAGCATCAGAGGAGCAGGAAAGTTGACTTTTGGGTTGAGGCTCTTCTTCAGAAATGGGAGGGGGTGTAAAGGAGCTCTGAAATAAATAGAGAAAGGAGGGGTGGGGCTGAGGAAGGTTGGTGAGATGGTGATAGGTGAGTGCAGGTAGGGAGTGGTGGGGATTGGTCAGTGAGGTGGAAGGAGCAGATAGGTTGGAGAGAAGATGGACAGTTTGTGTCAGCTTAAGGAAGCGGGAATGAGAGGGAGGCTTGGTCATGTGATGATTGGTTTCCAAACCTCTGCTTGGTCTCACCGATGTCGAGGAAGCCAAATTGGGAGCAGTGGATGCAGTAGGCTACATTGATGGATGTGCATATGAACATCTGTCTGATGTGGGAGGTTTGTTTTGTGCCTGGGATGGAGGTAAGGAGGGAGCTATAGGAGCAGGTGTAGCATTTCCTGTGGTTTCTGGGAAAGTTGCTGAGGGTTAGTGCCTAAAATCTGAGGCTTGTTGGAATGGAATGTGATATACTCCATTGTGATGCAATGGGAGCTGACAAGGGAGCTGTGCAGAGACCAGTCCCTATGAAAGGCAATAGGGGTGGGGAGGAAAATATCTCTTTGGTTGTGGGGTTAGATTGCAGGTGGTAGAATTGGGGGAGAATGATATGTTGGATTCGGAGACCGATAGTGTGATATTTAAGGTCAAGGGGAATTCTGTCTTTCTTTCTATTGGGGGAAGGAAATGTGAGGACAGAGATGTGGGAAACTTAAGAGATGCAGTGGAGGGCATTTTCCATCACTGGAGGGGGACAGTTGTGGTCCTTGAAATAGGAGGACATCTGGGATGTGTAGGAATGGAGGCTCGGAGACCATTTTGTAGAGCACCTGTGGTCTGTTCAGTCACAAACCATTTCAACTCACCCTCGCCTCCCACACCCGACTCACTGGGTGACATATCCATCCTGGGCTACTCCAGTGTCACAATGACACCACCCGTACACTGGAGGAGTAGCACCTCATATTTCACCTCAGGAGCCTACAACCCAATGGCCTAGATGTGGATTTTACCAGTTTCAAAATGTCCCCACCCCCAGCCTCATCCCATGATCAACCCTCCCTCCATTCCTGCCTCCTTGACCTGACACAGCTTATCCGTGTTTCATCCCACCTCACTGACCAGTCCCTATCGCTCCCTACATGCACTCCCCTATCACTATCCAACCTAGCTTCCCCAGCCCCACCCGTCCTTTCTCTATTTATTCCCAAGCTCCCATTCCCCTCCCCATTTCTGAAGAAGGGCCCTGACCCGAAATGTCAACCTTCCTACTCCTCTGATGCTGCCTGGCCTGCCGTGTTCCTCCGGCTCCACACCATGTTATATCGGACCCCAACATCTGCAGTTCTTACTATCTCATAAAGAATAGTGATGTTAGCTTTGGTTGCTTAACTCCATTCTATTTGAAACACAAAATGTCACTTGCTCAATAGTGCCTAAAATCTGAGGCTTGTTGGAATGGAATATGATATACTCCATTGCGATGCATTAGTACTTGAAATTTTGTAAATTTGTGAAAATGTGTATTTCAACAAATAAGGCTTTGGTTGTTAATGGTTTGTTTAGTTTGTTGATTGTTTCAGCTTGACTGAAATGTTGTGCGGTTAAGTATGGCACAGATAAATGATGGAGAATATAATTTTCACGCAGTAATCCTTATAAAGGTCGAGCAGTCAATGAATACTGTTCTCCTCCTCGTTGATGGCTTGTATCTATTATCAGAGGAAAGAAAGAAATTATTGTCCAACTGAAATAATCCAAAGAAGCAGAAGCAATAAATTGCTTTGAAATGCATTGGCTATTGTTTTGTAAACAGCAATAAGTGTCACATGCTATTGCACCTTATTCAGTCACTTTATGCCATTTCAATTTACTTCTATCATTTCATTTTTCACACCTAAAAATAGGGCAAAGTATCCCCATTTTCTTCAAGTGTGGGGGCGAGTGTGTTAGGTGGCCAATGGCATTCCATCCCATTGCCGAGAAAGCTCACCATATTGCCTGCCCGCCCTCTCCCCAAGTATCTGCTAAAGAAGCTGCGAAAGACTGGTGGGGAACAAAAACAAAGTTGTTGAGAAAACTTATTCTGAGGAATGCTCACCGGATCCGATACGTTAACTCTGTTTGCTCCCTCACAGACGTTGCCGGACCTGTTGAGCTTTTCCAGCAACTTTGTTTTTGTTCCTGAATTACAGCATCCGCAGTTCTTTTGGTTTTTAAAGACTGGCCGGGGCCTGTTTGTTGGGACAATCTGTACATGAGATGGCAAGAACCTCTTCACATTTTCATCATGGGGTGAGTGAGGGGTGAAAATGGAGACAAGGGCTGAGGGTAGCTTTTAGAACCAGCTCCCTTTCCCCAGATTAGGTCCCTCCTGGTTTCTCAGTTAGGGATTTAGCCACCTTTCTTTCCCACCAGGGAGGCAGGTGATCAGCGAAGTGGCGAGTTGAAGCTTTTAAATGTCCATTGGGTTTAGAGGGTCGTCCATGAACTCTTATGCCTAGAACTTTATTATCGGCATTGTGAGAGGGGGGTGAGTTGTTCTCTAGGGCCAAGTTGCTCCATAATTTTCTCTTCTTGCTCCCTCAAGGGAGGGGACAATCGTACTCATGGACACTACGCCACAGCAACATTCAGCTTAACTGAGCTAGACTAGCAGTTAGGCTGCTCATGAGCCTGTTCTCACCCTTCTTCAGCTAACCCTGTCATCATTGTCATGAAAGGTCTCATGCAGTCATCATCTCTTCCCCTCTCAAACATTTGCTCTTGTACAATTCTAGTTCAGAGTCAGAAAGCATAACATAAATGTTCCTGTTTCAAGTGTGGTCCAGCTTTTCCAGTAAGCAATGATAGATTGGTGCTCACACCAACATAGGGCAATTGTGGAGAGTTAGGTCGCCCTACGGCCCATTGCAGCATCATTGGCCAGCTTTTTTGTTTGAGAGATTGAGAAACAATACCAGGTGGTTTGATGAAGCTTGAAGGGGAGAAGCAATCCGAAAGAAGTTGTAAAGAAACTCTAGCCATCTTCTAAGTGGTCTTGTTGAGCTGGTAAAGGCACTCCATGCCGTTGCATATGGGTGAAGTCTATTTGCTGGCAGGAAATTATAGACCAGTTAGCCTGACCTCAGTGGTGGGAAAGATGCTGGAGTCAATTATAAAAGATGAAATTATGACTCATTTGGATAGCAGTAACAGAATGGTCAGAGTCAGCATGGATTTACGAAGGGGAAATCGTGCTTGACGAATCTTCTGGAATTTTTTGAGGATGTATCTATGAAGATGGATAAGGGAGGACCAGTGGATATAGTGTACCTGGACATTCAGAAAGCCTTTGATAAAGTCCCGCATAACAGATTGGTGAACAAAACTAGGGCACATAGTATTGGGGGCAAAATACTGAGTTGGATTGGAAATTCGCTGGAAGCAAAGAATAGTGATGGAATGGCAGGCAGTGACCAGTGGGGTACCACAAGGTTCAGTGCTGGGACCGCAGCTGTTTACGATATATATTAATGATATAGATGAAGACATTTAAAGTAATATTAGAAAATTTGCTGATGACACAAAGTTGGGTGGCAGTGTGAAATGTGAGGAGGATGTTGTGAGAATACAGGGTGACTTGGACAGGCTGGGTGGGTGGACGGATGCATGGCAGATGCAGTTTAGTGTGAATAAATGTGCGGTTATACACTTTGGTGTCAAGAACAGGAAGGCAGATTATGGTCTCAATGGAGTCAAGTTAGGTAACAGGGAAGCACAATGAGATCTAGGTGTTCTTGTACATCAGTCAGTGAAAGCAAGCATGCAGGTACAGCAGGCAGTGAAGAAAGCTCAGAGCATGCTAGCCTTCATAACAAGATGAATTGTGTCTAGGAACAAAGAGGTCCTTCTGCAGCTGTACAGGGCCCTGGTGAGACCGCACCTGGAGTATTGTGTGCAGTTTTGGTCTCCAAATTTGAGGAAGGACATTTTTGCTATTGAGGGAGTACAGCGTAGGTTCACGAGATCAATTCCTGGAATGGTGAGACTATCATATGTTGAAAGATTGGAGCGACTGAGCTTGTATAAACTTGAGGTTAGAAGGATGAGAGGGGATCTGATTGAGGCATATAAGATTATATAGGGATCGGACACTCTGGAGACAGGAAGCATGTTTCTGCTGATGGGTGAGTCCAGAACCAGAGGACACAGTTTAAAAATAAGGGATAGGCCATTTAGAACAGTGTTGAGGGAAAACTTCTTCACCCAGAGAATGGTGGATATATGGAATGCTCTGCCCCAGAAGGCAGTGGAGGCCAACTCTCTGTATTCTTCCAAGAAAGAGATAGATAGAGCTCATAAAGATAGTGGAATCAAGGGTTATGGGGATAAGGCAGGAACAGGATACTGATTGTGGATGATCAGCCTTGATCATAATGAATGGTGGTGCTGGCTCAAAGGGCCAAATGGCCTACTCCACCACTTATTGTCTATTGTCTATAATTCCATGAACCTTAAAATCACAATGAGGATTCAGTGTGTTTCTCATTCAAAGTGGCCTCCTAGCCTAAATAGGCAAGTGGTTCAGCCACCCATCTTAAGACCCTGCCCAAGATGGGCACTATCAAGGAAGAATTCATAAGCCCAGAGATGTGAGCACTAAGTTTCAGCTGAAACTCCAGTGCCAGCACCAAGGGAGTACTCAGGGCTCATTAACCATAAGCTCTGTCTTCCCAGATAATTGGCTTCCCATTATTGAAAGAGTAGGAGGGAATTTCTTCCAGAGTGTCCTGGCCAGTATGAAGCTCTCAATCATCATCTAAAAAGTATAAGTTATCTAACTTGATTTGATTTATTTAATGTCACGTGTACAGTGAATAGCTATGTTTATGAACAGTACAGGCAGATCATATTAAGCAAGGACATACAGATCACAGGGTGAAAACATACTTAGTTGTGGCATGGCGCACTGACTGCTACATCGCTGAGGCCAGGCGCCAACTTTCTGACACCACTTCCTATTTCCCCCTTGATCATGACCCCATCCCTGACCACTAAAACATCATCTTCCAGACCATCCATAACCCCATCACCTCAGGTAACCTCCCACCTATAGCCTCCAAACTCACCAGAGGAAATCCATGCAGACATGGGGAGAATGTGCAAACTTCACACAGACAGTCGTCCGAGGGTGGAATTGAACCTGGGCCCCTGACAGTGTGAGGCAGCAGTGCCAACCCCTGAGCTACAGTGCCACCCTGGATTGAAGGGTGGCTACCATGATGGTCTGGTTTGTGCACACAAACTTCTGTCGTTCCTTACTGTCCTGGGCAAAGCAGTTACCATACCAGCTTGTTGTGCATCCAGACTGTATGCTTTCAATGCTGCATCTACACAAGTTGGTAAGGGACCTTATGGACTAGCCAAGTTTACTGAGCTGCCTGAGGAAGAACAGCCATTGTTGTGTCTACTTGATCACCACATCTACATGGGAAGGACAGGTGAGGCTATCATCATTCTGAGGAATTGACCCTTTCCACCCTCTCAACCTCCCCTCTGTTGGTGTAGATGGAGGTATGTTCTCCTCCTTTCTTTTTGAAGACAATGATCAGTTCTTTAGTTTCCTGATGTTGAGAGGCTGCTTGTTCTCACTGCACTGTGTCACTTCATTAGATATCCATTTCCCCACAGTGGTGTCACCAGCAATCTTGTAGGTGGCGCTCGTTTAGAATTTGGCAACACAGTCATGAAGTTACAGGGAACGCTATAGGGAACACATCCTTGGGGCACTCCAGTGTTGAGACTTATAATGAAGGAGGTACAGTTGTCTATCTTCACTGATTGCAGTCTGTGAGTCAGAAAGCTGAGGTTCCAATTGCAGAGGGCAGAGCATGAAGCCAAGGTCTCTGAGTTTTGAGACCAGTCTGGAGGGGATGATAGTGCTGAAGGCAGAGCTGCAGTTGATGAGCAGGAGTCTGACATAGGTGTCCTTGTTGACCAAATGTTCCAGGGATGAGTGCTGGGCTAGGGAAATGACAAGCACTATGGGCCTGTTGCATCAGTAGGCAAATTGTAGGGAATTGAGGCAGGTTGGGACACCCAAGCTGATGTAGCCCATGACCAGCTTCTTGAAACACTTCATAATTATAGTGGTCAGAACCACTGGGTGGTAGTCATTAAGGCACATCGCACGTGCTTTCTTAGGTACGGGGGTGATGCTGATCTACTTGGAACAGCTGGGGACCTCAGCTTCTATGAGGGAGAGGTTGAAGATGTCCGTGAATACCTTGGCCAGTTGGTCTGCACAGGATTTAACTGCTCATCTGGGGTCACTGTCCAGGCCGCCACTTTCCTTGTGTTGACTCCCGGAAGAACGATTTGATGTCTACAGCAGTGACAGTGGGCACAGGTGTGTCTGAGGCTGTCAGGGCAGGTGTCAGCACAAGGCAGGCATCCTGCTCGAACTGAACATAAAAAACATTGAGCACATCAGGGAGGGATGTATCTTTGTCCACTGATCTACTTCTTTTTGTATCACATATTGTTGTTTAAGACTTGCCACAGGTAGCAGGCATCTGTTTGGTTAGTTTGGACCTCTAACTTGGTCTGGTCATGCGTCTTAGCATTTCTGATGGTTTTGTGGAAGCCATATTTACTGTGAACAAATTGGGCGCCCCATTCCTGCATTAAAGGAATGTCTACATTTCATTAAATTTACCCTTGGCTGCATGTAAAATGCTTTGGGATAGTCAAGATGGTGGAAGCTGCAGCATCATTGTATACAACAGTTAATGACCTGATGCCATTTTGAGATCTTGTTTATGGGATGCCGAGGTTCTAAATTCTGCCCTAAGACATCTCCATGGTGCCCAAGGTACCATTCAGTTTTGCTTCCATAAAAAATATTGTCAACTGTAAATCCTTAAAGTAGAGATATTTTCATAATGGATATACTACTTTCATAGGAATAACAGGGGCATATTTATCACCTCAAGCCTCTTCTGTCATTCAATTAGATCATAACTGAATCTGTATGTTAACTCCATCCACCCAACTTGCTTCCGTAACCCTTTGATACTGTAGGATTAATAAGAAGACTAACATTTTATCATTAGCTTAATTTAATGATTTTTAATAATAAGATAATAATGTTCATCGATTTAATATTATATTCAAGTTAAGTATAGCCAGTGAAGATCTTTCACGCTGTGACATCATGTAATTCTGCTTTAGCGTCATTTGACAAAGAAATGCATCATGGTATTGTGAACAGAGTGAAGACAATAACCTAGTTTAGATTTACAGCTGTAAGATATCTATTTATTTTCAGATCCAGATTTCCAAGTTCAAAATGAAGAGATCGTGTAGATATTTTCAAATCAACCTATTCAGAGATGTTATTACACACATTTGGAGCAGCTGAGACTTAAATCTAGGCCTCCTTGCTCAGAATCAGGGATGTTACCACTGTGTTACAAACATTCAGAGAGTTTGTATACTCCTAGCTGAAGAAGATTTGTACACAATTGCATGATAACAAAGTGTGGAGCTGGATGAACACAGCAGACCAAGCAGCATCTCAGGAGCACAAAAGCTGACGTTTTGGGCCGAGGCCCTTCTCTCTGATGAAGGGTCTAGGCCCGAAACGTCAGCTTTTGTGCTTCTGAGATGCTGCTTGGCCTGCTGTGTTCATCCAGCTCCACACTTTGTTATCTTGGATTCTCCAGCATCTGCAGTTCCCATTATCACTGTACACAGTTGTGTCCTTGCATTGGCGTGTTAGAAATGTAGCAATTGACTAGATGTAACCTTTGGATTAGAGTTAATGTGGAAACAATGTGTTTAGATTGGTAATTGTGTAATATGTTAGACTTCAAAACAATTTGTAGAGATTAGTATTTTTGGTATTATTTTTGCCTTTTAAAGTAACAAACTGTTTCTAAGCATTGAAACAACAAAAACAAAACCAATTAGAACAAATGACTCATAGGGAGAATAAAATACAAATGGTTGAATGTAACAGATGGTCAAAAGCAAGAAAAGCAAAAAATAAATGCAAATAAGTGTCTGATTTAATCATAACTTTGTCAAACTAGGTGACATTGATATCCTTGAGTTCATGTCTCAATCATTAGGTTCAGAAATGCATGTGCCTCTCGTTTTCTTTAAAATGGGACAAACCTTTCAAACTATGCTCTCGCCTCAGTAAAGTCAAAATAACAATACTTAATGAAGACGATGGGCTCATTGGTAATTGATAACGTAGGCAATCGATCAGGAGATACTAGTCAGTGATATCAGTCAATGTCCATCACCCTTGAGAGCAAATTAGAGATTATTCATGCATCTGTTAAACCAGTTAGCAATGCCTTGCCTAGAAATTGATCATGTTACGGATTGTGGCTTGGGAAGAATTAATACGTAACAGCTTTCAGTGGTCAATGTGTGCATGAGAAAGTTTTAAGGTATCCTACTGGCTATTTGGAAATGGAGGGCCCTCAAAGTATTGGAAAAGTATTTAGAAAGTGAGTGTTAGCCTGCAGCCTAAGCTGAGTTGGAAATCAAGATCTGTAATGTGCCCGCTGTAGTAACGCCGCAGCCCTGCTTTAATAGATATTACTTACAACTTCAGTAAAGTTTCCTGAATTACTGCATCAGATTGTCTCTTGTTCTCTTCTTGTTTAAGGTCACATACACTTTGGATCAAGCCAGTGTGAACTGCTACAACTGGTAATTGCCAAAGATGAGCAACTATAAAAATGCAAAGACTATTATTGAGAATGGTCTGACAGAATATTCTTTCATCATTACTATACAAAGATGAATTTGGGATATCACAACAAGGCATTTTCAAGGGAAACCAATTCCTGACATTGAAAACATCATCCAGGATATCATGCCCATGTAACACCAAGGATATACGGGTACGAAACACATCAGATGAAATCTCCGTATCAGCCAGGATGAATCAGGATATTCAATGATATGTAAATACATTTGAGTTATATCAAATGTATCAATTCCAGCAGTGGAGGGACCTCGACATCCACATGATGTTGTTTGTTCTCAGTGGGTGAAGGGAGTAATTTTTACATTGTTCAACATTACATTGTAGTAAAAGATTACTTCTCCAAATGTTTCATTGTTCAACAACTTAGCAACACAATGAAGGTAACCATCTTTGACTATGATGACTGCTGTTGTCAGTCTGTTTGCTGTTTCAGAAACTGATGGTGTACGGCAACAGTTCACTGGCAAGCAATTTAAACATACATGTACTAAGTCAGGAGTGACCCATATCACATCATAATCCCATTATCCAGCCTCAAATGATTTAGCTGAACATATTCTGCACACTGTTGAATTAATAATTATCATGCATTGAACAACAAACCAAGGATTTTGCATTGTCTTATTACATTTTCATGCAACGTCAATGGAAAATGGGCTACGTTGTGGGAAATTTGAGTAAGAAATGAGTCAGCCTGTAAATCCATGTGAAGTCCCATTCTGGTTTAGAGTGAGGTGAAGGGTTTTATTTAACTTCATAGGCAAAAATCATATAAATCATTTAAAATCATCTTCATTTGATTGAGTCAAAAAGTAGTCATGTTAAAAGAAAAATTAGTTCAACCATAAGTACAGTCAGATGCTGACGCAGCTGACAAATAGCTTCTGTGAAAGTGCAATGTGGTTGATCCAACATCAATCCTGAGGCTTTATCTGGAAATGGAATGACAGGATGACCCCCATACCACAACGAGAAAGACAAAGCAATTGGGTTTAGTCAAGGATGGGAGCGAAGGACATGCTTCAGAGAGGAGACAGGATGGCACCTGGGAGGAGAGGGATGTTTGAGACTGGGGTAGCAGGTGCCTTGCCAATTTTGGAATATATATGAAAGAAAAAGTGTTTATCTAAAACAGACATTTTCAGAATGAGTGACGTACTGTCTTTGAGTCTTACAAATGTATCACATTGGCTCAATAAGCAATTGTATCTTGAGGTTCCTGAATTTATTTCATAAAATAATCTACCACCACAATTGGTATCACAATAGGGATATTGTATTGGATCATCAGAAAGATTCTGCAAAGAGCGAGTACATTTTATTTACCATTATTAGTCATTGCAGTAAGCCTGGGAACAATCTGCTTGAGTATTAAAAGAAGTTTACAAAATCATGAGGGGATAGGCACCTATGGTAGGTGTCTTTTTCCCTAGGATGGGGGCTTTTAAGACTATGGGACACTTTTTTTTAAGTTGAGAGGAGAGAGATTTTTTTTTAAAAAATCAAAATGAGAGATTTGCACAGAGGGTGGTTTGCGTGTGAATGAACTTCCTGAGGAAGTAGTGGATGTGGTTTATAAGACATATGTATGAGTGCATGAATAGGAAAGATTTGGAGGATCATGGGTCAGCAGCAGGCAAATGGGACTAGTTTAGATTGGGGTTATGTTCGGCATGGACTTCTTGGACTGACGGGCCTGTTTCCATGCTGTGTGACTCCATGACTAGAACATAACATCATCTGATGACTTGACCTCTGCCCCACTTTTCAGCCCAGCAGAGAGTTAGCTTTCAGCTGGCATCTCTCATGTAATTTCATCATATACTTTCCATATTGCTAGATGTGTGACTTTGGAAAGTTGGCGATATCCAATTTGGATTAAAGGCTTTGCCTTTTGAAGACTGGCCTTGACCAGTCAAGTTCTGTATTATCTTCTGAGACAAAGTGTTTTGAGAATGAAAAAATTGACTCTGTCTCTTGGGTTTCTGAACTAAAAGAGTTGCTTAAATTCACCAAGACCTGAAGGTGTAAAGGTCAAGGGAGAATTAACTGTCTGGATACGAATCTGGCTCAAAGGTGGAAGACAGAGGGTGATGGTGGAGGGTTGCTTTATAGACTGGAGGCCTGACACAAGCAGTGTGTTACAAGGATCAGTGCTGGGTCCACTGCTTTTTGTTATTTACAAAGGGCTTTACAGTATATCCTTGAGCAGCTGAGTTAAAAGTCAGCCTGAATAAAAGGGAACTTTCCTGCTGTCTAAGGATTCACTAAGACTGCCAAGTCTGTGAATGTTCAGGACAGGCCAGAGAGATTATTTAATTATTGTAGGAGCCTTTATGGAGAACTTTATTAAATCACTACAAGATTTGATAAAAGGAGGTTGAGATAAAGAAGTTGTTTCAGCTGTACTACTTTAAGCAATACATGTTCAGTAACAAGAACTAATATACACATTAGTAGTTCTAGAAAGCTGACAAGTTCAGCAGGGAACATATTATTTAAATTTGGGATATTTTGACAAGTGAAATACCTGAAGAAATTTAGCAACTTTTTACTTTTGGAAACCTGAGATACCTAATTGCAAAACAATTAATTAACAAGGGATAGTAAGAACTGCGATGCTGGAGCCACAGATAAACAAAGTATTTACATCTAACCCAAATTTAATGATTTTGAAGCACATGGTAAAATACAATCCTATTTAATCCCAAAAGGAGCCCTTTACAGTACACAAACACCAGAAAGAAAAGTTCTCTTTTCTATCACACAATAGATTTAACATAGAGATAGTGGGAACTGCCAATGCTGGAGAATCTGAGATCGCGAGGCATGGAGCTGGAGGAACACAACAGGCCAGGCAGCATCAGATATGTAGGAAAGTTAATGTTTCGTTTTGGGACCCTTCTTCAGAAATGAGTCCCAACCCGAAACATCAACTTTCCTACTCCCCCCATGCTGTCTGGCCTGCTGTGTTCCTTCAGCTCCGCAATTAGTTAACAACAACTGTTAACGTTTGTGATCAAACAGAGATGTTTGACTTCCGTTTTTGGAAAATTGTGAGACTATTTTAACTGCGTAGTGACAGGAAAGTGAACTTTGAATGTAAATTACCCAACCTGGAAATGGTTAAATGGGATATTTTGAAAGAAAGTGTAGATGGAACAAATTAATTCACAGCTCTCGCTTAGAGGTATGTGTGTACTTGAGCACGAAGTTTTGAGAGAACTGGATTGGTTGATTTGGCTGTCAACCAAACATCAGAACCAAGTGGAGACAGTATGTGTGCCCTCAAATTTCAGTTTTTTTATTGTGAAGAGCAATAAACTGTACTTTAAATGATGAGGCAGTGACACATACTCTGCAAAGAAACTGGCATTAAAACCACCAAAAGAAAAGTGATACAGGTTAAGGGAGAACTGTCAAATCTGTTCAGTTCATTTGGTTAGCTAAGTGAGACACTTGTGTTTTAAGCACCATTCTTAAGGGATCTTTGAAATAAACTAAAATGTTGGGTGTTAATTATCATATATAAGGTGTTACTACATTCCAAGTATGTAAAAGCACTCCATCTAAATGAAATAATGAATAAAAATATGAAAGAAAAGGAAGATGATTGTAATCAAGGATGTAGTAGAAGCTGCAATGACTGCAGTAGCAAATGGTCCTGAGGAGCTAAATGTGGTAAAGTTGTACAGAGACGTTAGGTGACCTGTCGAACATAAAATAATCTACCGCAACAGTGACTATCCACAGCACAACAATATATTCAGAAGACAAGTGTGAAGCACTTTGCCCAGCAAATGATTGCTTCTGGATTATAGGTCATTCTTCTCCAAAGATGGAGATGAATAAAAGATGTACTTCTCAAGATAGATCTATGATCACCAGATCAGGACAAGTTCCCAAACCATTAAAATATTATATTGATACTTCAATTGTTAACTCTATTAACCGTGCTTCATCTGCCTGTATGGTTACCAAATTGACAACACTTGCCTGTACCCAACCACATAAAGCAATTTAGGGTAATTTCTATTAGCTTGGGAAAAGGGTGATATTTTCTGGCATTCATGTGTTATGTCTCTCAGTTAATATATCAGTACACATTTGAGAGACAGGGTCTTGGTATCGTCACTGAATCATACAGTGTGTCCTGAGGATTTTCAGGTCTAGGGACAATTAACAACTTGGATGCAGAACTGGCTTGAAGGTAGAGGACAGAGGGTGGTGGTGGACGGTTGCTTTTCAGACTGGAGACCAGTGACCAATGGTGCGCCACAAGCAATGGTGCTGGTTCCACTGCTTTTTGCCATGATTATAAATGATTTGGATGTGAAAAAAGGAGGTATGGTTGGTAGATTTGCAGATGATACTAAAATTAGATGTGTAGTGGACAGTGAAGAAGGTTACCTCAGAGTACAACAGGTTCTTGATCAGATGGGCTGGTGGGCTGAGGACTGGCAGCTGGAGTTTCATTAGATAAATTTGGGGTGCTGCATTTTGGAAAGGCAAATCAGAGCAGGACTCATACACTTAATGGTCAGTTCCTGGAGAGTGTTGCTAAACAAGAGAACTTGGAGTGCAGGTTCATAGTTCCTTAAAAGTGGAGTCGCAGGTAGATAGGATGGTGAAAAAGGCATTTGGAATGCTTGCCTTTATTAGTCAGTGTATTGAGCATTGGACTTGGGAGGCCATGTTGTAGCTGTACAGGACATTGGTTAGGCCACTTTTGGAATACTGCTTGCAATTCTGGCCTCCCTCCAATAGGAAGGATGTCGTGAAACTAGAAAGAGTTCAGAAAAGATTTATGAGGATGTTGCCAGGTTTGGGCGGTTTGAGCTATAGCGAGAGGCTGAGTAGATTTGAGTTGTTTTCCCTGGAGCACAGAGGCTGAGGGATGACCTTATAGAGATTTATAAAATCATGACGGGCATGGATAAGGTAAATAGACAAGGTCTTTTACCCGGGGTATGGGAGCCCAAAACTAGAGGGCATAGGTTTAATGTGAGACGGACCTAAGGGGCAACTTTTTCACGCAGAGGGCAGTGCATATATGGAACGAGCTGTAAGAGGAAGTGGTGGAGGCGGGTATGATTACAACATTTAAAATGTATCTGGCTGGGTATATTGAATAAAAAGGGCTCAGAGGGATATGAGCAAAATGCTGGCAAATGGGACTAGATTTGTATAGGATATCTGGTCAGCATGGACAAGTTGGGCCGAAGGGTCTGTTTCCATGCTGTATATCTCTGAGTCTATCTCAGACCAATCTTAATGGGCTTGCTTGAAGCATGATGCTCTGCTGGAAGCTCGGTATTCATTGAAACTGAATAGCTTAATGTCATCCCAAACACAGAAGCACCTCTGAATAAAATATTTGTATATATTAGTGAGTTGTTATAAACATATGATGGCTTTTTCAATACCATGTTACACACATTGCAATTTCATATGTTTCAAGGGATACAACAAAACATTGTGACATTAGGTAATGGTAGCAAGCACATATCACAACTCCCCTAGAGAATGAGGAGAGAGGTTATGAGGGTTTCTTTATGCTTCAGGTTGTTGGATCATGAAGTTCTTTGCTCACATTTGAAGCTGGCACCATACAGACTCGTGGCTGCAGAGTGTTTAACTCTGCGCAGTGGATGTCAGAAATAGCACTGTCCAGCAATGACATCTTAACGGGCACCAAACACACTAAAAAAAAGATACATGCATGAAAACAACAGCTTATTGGTAAGAAACAAATGAGTTGTTGTATGATGTTGTGAATAGTAGGCATTCTTGCACTTACAAGGTTCCCTTTGTCTATTCCATTTACATGATTTTACTTCTTTTTAAGAAGTGAATAGCTCTGCAATTAAATAAAATTTAACATGGTGAGTGAATGGCTATCGACAAGGGAGATTTGTGGATTCAGAAGTTCCAACAGCATTTGGCAATACACAATACTTACTTTGGGCTTAGGTTGTCAACTCGACTAAGAAATATTCCTGGATGTTTCAGAAGTGACCTCTTACCTTCAAAACACCTGGCCATCGTACTCCCACAAGTCACCAAAAAAAAAATGCAGCTTCAAGCAGAACATCTATGTATGCCAATTAGAAAGCAAATAGACACTTTGGCTGGCATTTTATTGGGGTCTAAACAATGTGGCAAGAAATATAGCAGAATCATGTGAAAAGGCTAACAATGTTTATCTTGATATTGGAGAAAAACTCACTGTATTTTTTAACCACATTCTGGGCACAGAGGCATGCTTTTTTTGAGGCAATGGTGAGTTCCCTATTAAGAGGACTTATTGTATTATAACCTGATTAACTCTACAACTCCTATCATTAATGTGTAGCTTTCTATTGTGCTATCTGCCATGAGAAAGCTAGGCATCAAAAATTCTTGACATGGAAGTCAAATCAGGTCCATGACAATTTCAGCTCATCTCCTGCTCCACAGGACACTGGGCACCAACATCTCAGGACATGCTCCATGGGCACTAACTGCCCACATTCCACGTTGGTTAATATTAACATCCAACAATGTGCCACTACTTACATGCAATGGTAGTAGTTGTATTCAATATACAGGATGCAGTACACAACAACTGATCAAACATCCATCAAGAAGAAAATCACAATCTCCCCATCTAAATCAATAAAGGCAGCAGATGCGAGGAAACACCACCAGCTGCAAGTTCCCCTCAAAGCAACACACCATTCTAACTTGTAACTATACCTTCACTCCAGAACTGAAGATCTCCCATTCAAGCACCACCATTATTCAACCAATAAATTGACTGCAGTGGTACAAGGAAGCAGCTCACCTTCTCAAATGCCACTAGGGAGGGGCAACAAGGGCTGGACTGGCTCAAAATAATTATATCTAAACCTAATCTGTTGAAGAATTAAAAAAGAAATCCAAGAAGTCATCAGTCACGCTTATAAAACTGTCGGTCCTGTATTGATCCTAAAGAGATTGTGACATCTTACAGTTTGTGTTGCATGTTTCGCAAGAAATGTTTCTGCTGATTTATTTCTTTTGTTGGCTAGTTGAATGAATCAATTAGCATCAACAGATGAGATGAAATGTTGGTGTATTAGGATGTTGCCTGCAGGACACCCTTTCAAATATTCCTTCTATGTCTATATAATCATGCCTTTCAAAATCTGAGAATCGGGATTGCAAAGGTTGGGACACAATGGTGCATACTTGTGCCTTTCAGTGCTGATAAACCATAGTTTGTTGTGTCATGGGGATTCTTTTGGCAGAAGGCCATCAATCACAACATATCACAAAGATTACAACTTCATATGGCCTAAAATGCCTCTACTTATTCACCATCAATAACAGGTGTGTGCATGTGCCTGATTCTCTGAGTCTATCTTTTGTGTCCCTAGATGTGACAAATTGTCTAATTCTAGAAGTCTCTGCTCCCACATCTTCAGCACATAGTTGGGAGTATTTTCCTTTACAAGACAATTGTGAGACCACTGGATTTTGGAACTTATATGTTTGCACATGCGTGTAGAACTGTTATTTTGATAGCGCTATCTCCCTCAAACACATGCTAGCAGTAAGTCTGCAAAATTTCACTGTCACTGGACCCAAAATGTTAACTCTGGTTTGTCCTTCACAGATGCTGCCAGAGCTGCTGAGATTTTCCAGCAATTCCAGCAATTGGACTCAATAATGTGTTCGATAAATTTAGATTGTAACCTCTTCCACCACTTTGTTTCCTTTGTCTTTACTTCTTGCACCCTGCCTTTTTTGTTTAACCATTTCTGCACTTTTGACTGCCAAGTTATTATGGGTCCTGCCATTCCCACCTTCCTAGGCAGATTTTCTGCTTCATTGCTTGTCTAGTGAACACTCATTGTGGTCTTACACCATGAAACATTTTGTCATCCCACTATCCCCTCTATCATAGCCCTTTTGTTTTCTTTTATGACTGATTTTTCTCTAGCAAGTTTTGAGAAGATTTGTAGCTCAGGTTGAGGTTCTAGATGTGAGTTTGCTCGCTGAGCTGGAAGGTTAGTTTTCAGACGTTTCGTTACCATTCTAGGTAACATCATCAGTGAGCCTCCGACGAAGCACTGGTGTTATGTCCCGCTTTCTATATATCTGGTTAGGTTTCCTTGGGTTGGTGATGTCATTTCCTGCGTTGGTGATGGCATTTCCTGTTCTTTTTCTCAGAGGGTGGTAGATTGGTTCCAAATCAATGTGTTTGTTGATGGACTTCCGGTTGGAATGCCATGCTTCTAGGAATACTCGTGCGTGTCTCTCTTTGGCTTGTCCTAGGATGGATGTGTTGTCCCAATCAAAGTGCTGTCCTTCCTCATCTGTATGTCAGGATACGAGTGATAGTGGGTCATGTCGTTTTGTGGCTAGTTGATGTTCATTTCTCCTGGTGGCTAGTTTTCTGCCTGTTTGTCCAATGTACCGTTTGTCACAGTTCTTGCAAGGTATTTTGTAGATGACGTTCGTTTTGTTTGTTGTCTTTATAGGGTCTTTTAAGTACATTAGCTGCTGTTTTAGTATGTTGATGGGTTTGTGGACTACCCTGATGCCAAGAGGTCCGAGTAGTCTGGCAGTCTGATTTTCCTCTAGTTTTCTATGATGGCTAATTTGTAGGCGGAGCCTACAATCAGTCACCACTTTGACAGAGATTAAAGACAACCCCAGTAAGATTTGATTCTAAATGCCAGCGCAGTTGGATTAATAAGATTGTCCAAATACCACGTAGAGCCAATGTATCATTTTATACACAGGATGACTGTGCACAAGGCTTCAATGATTCCTCCTCCACAATATTAACAGCAAGTGATGTTTATCATTTTTCAGCAATGGTGATGGTGAGATTAATGGTCATCCCTTTCTAGGTATAAAATCTAAATGTTATTCACTTTTTGGTCCTTTTTTTTGCCAAATGAATGACGCTTGCTATTATTATGTGAAACATCCAAAACTTTGGGAAGAGAAACCATGTAAGCTGAGATGTACTGGGAGTTGTTGGAGAATTTTTGACTCTTGCTATAACATTCCATTTTAATTTACCTGTCCAACAAATTCATCCGCTCACTTAGTTTCTCTTTCTATCATTGCATTCATTAAAGGCATTTCCTCAACCTTTCCAGGAAAATAAATAGTTCCTCCGCCTTCTGGTGACACCCCCACATGACCATCCTTTTTTAACGGATCTATGATTGTGTTCCAACAGACAAGAAGTGAGCCTGATCCAGTCATCTCTCAATGAATTATCCAGTAGAGGGCAAAAGAGTTCCAAGAACATTCACTATTAGATTAAAAGCAAGTTTATAAACCCAGCATTGCTATAGAATTCACATCAGACCGGCAGACCATTCATACAATGTCCATCAGTAGGCTAAAGACCGTTTTGAGGCTAGAGAATCTGAGTACATTGTCACCAGCTGGAATAACATTACCATTTGATACATGTTTTTATTTTTTTTTAGTTTATTTTTGCATTCTCATTGATAAGAGGGCATTTCTGCGAATTTGATTTTCATTTGATGACACGATCATCTCAAGACATGTTTAACTGATTATGCCTTTCTGAACTACATTGGTACACTCTTAAATATGAGTTGTTATTGTTAGTTGAGCAAAGACAGGTCATCCAGCCCACCAAATTTTGAATGGTATAAATTGTGAAATTCAAGAAGAAAGGAAGGTTAGGCGTAATTCTGATAGGGTGAGTTAAGTTAAAGTAGGCCAGGAACAGAAACACCAGCACCAGTGTATTGACTGTGTAGTTATCATAGTATACATTCCATAAATAAGACTAATCAGACTTCTTGAAAATAGGCACTGGATTTAAAATTTGCTGCAAGGAGTCCAGTGACTATCCCTGTAGTTTCCCCTTGACCAAAAAGTCAAGCTAGTTGACATATTATCTCAACATCCATCACAAAGAGAGCCGTTTACAATTCAAGCAGCCCTTGGATAACATAATGGACCCTTTTAAAAGGTGTGGCAATTTAAAGGTTTAGAGGCTAAAAGATGAACAGGAGACTGGAAGCATCTAGGAAGGGAACTTGGCATAATTTGTTTTGTGGGACATAGTTTCATCAAGAGTTAACTTAGCAGCCATCTTTGTTCATTTTGCGCAGGACTATTTTAAAATAGAACAGCAAGGCCTCTGATACAAAATCAGAGAGACAGTTATTAGCTCAAGAGAGAAAGGCTTTTGGAATTCAACAACAGTTCTGCCAAAAGAGTCTAGACTGTGTACAAGTGCCATAACTGTTTAACCAGTGAGGAACAAGAAAATATTACTCTCTCACAAAGTCTGCTGTACCTCTATAAGCAATTCCCCCTGTGCATAAACTATTTAAATATGGAAGGGATCAATGTTGCTGAATTCTGACTTCATATGTGCAATCCCTCCGTTACCAGAAGGAGAATCTAGAAACAAGTAATAGGGCTTCAATTAAAAAAAGGGCTGATTTTTACTTTTACAGATAATGGGAACTGCAGATGCTGGAGAATATAAGATGACAAAGTGTGGAGCCGGATGAACACAGCAGGCCAAACAGCATCTTAGGAGCACAAAAGCTGACGCTTCAGGCCTAGGCCCTTCATCAGAGCTCTGATGAAGGGTCTAGGCCCAAAACATCAGCTTTTGCACTCCTAAGATGTTGCTTGGCCTGCTGTGTTCATCCAGCTCCACACTTTGTCATCTTGATTTTACTTTTAGCTTAGTATCAACTTCTAATCTTTGTTTCTGTATTTTAGCTAATAATTGCACAGTAATATTTAGTTAGCATATTTATAGCAGTAGGAATATCAGAGATCAATCTTTAATCATGCCTAAAGTTAAAGCTTTGCTGCTGGTTATTATTGCGTTAGAATGCTCAATCATAACTAAAAGGGGCAAGATAAGCTAAAATAAATTGACAGTTCACTAACCATGCTTTAAATGTACATGGCATGGTCACAACAGTCAGTGATTTCAATTTCCATCTCAACACGTTATATTCTCTCTCCTCTAAACGTACTGCCTTCTTATCCACTTTATACCTTTTTGTCCATTTCGATTCTCCAACCCACATTCACAGCCACTCCCTTAATGGTGCCATCTCTCACGCTCCAGCTACACATTTCAATAAAGCCAACTTTGTTTATTTGCTCCTAACACTCATCTCACACACATTGTCCTTGCACCAAACTCCACTCCTCCCCAAACAGACCTTTATCTGGACATCAATGCAAAAGGTCATCCTAACAGTTCACTTACTACAACACTTCCAAAATTCCAACTCCTGTCCTTTTGGCCATCACAGAATTCAGTGCATTTTTGTGGCTCCCAATCAGTTCAAACATCAGCCATTCACCAATATGATCCTCATTTCAGCTCCATTAAGTCAAAAGAAAGTAGATTTGAATGGGTATTGCAGATAACAGGTTTAAACGTTCACTGTCAGATCTGGATGGACTACATAAAGCAGCCCAGATTCTGTTATCATCTTCCAGCACGACTCACAATTCTAATATCCCCTGGAACATAAACAAAACACCAATTCCATTTGTCCACTGAAAACCATCTGAAAATCCCAATCTCTATGTCTTCATTTCCAACAATTGCCACAAAAAATGAGACCATCCAATCAACTGTCTCAGTTTCTACCTTACCCTTGTCTGCAGGGGGCCAAAATACTTCAAAAAAAACTCATCCACTCTAGTCCTGCATTCTCATCTTTATCTAGTTTTTCTCTTATTTCCTTTACGCCCTTTCTGAGCTCACCCTGTTCATGATACAATTTCCACTTCCTGCTTCCTCAAGCATATTCCCATTAAATTGCTGACCACCCATCAATCTTCCTGGTTTTAACGCCAATCTGCCTATATATACAAAGTATTTATTTGGCGCATAGAATTCTTGGTCCAAGACCCTGTGAGTATAAATTTCTTCAGTTATTTTGCTCCATCATACCCAAGATATTTCTGCATGTAAATGCATACAGTGTTAGGGGTGAAGTTCCTTGATGTTGATTAGGTTCATGAGGAATTGTAGTTGTTGCAGTTAAACATTTACAGTTTTAAGCCAACAAACCCACACAAGAAAGGCAGTTATACTGACTGTCACCAACAAACATGACTGAGGCAAGCAAGTGTGACTGAACTCAAAATTGAGCTCAAATCAAAAGGCCATCCTTTATGGTTGTGTTCTTGTCACATGAAAGCATTTGGTATCTGAGTTGTACGCACTCCTCATCTTGATGAAAGGTCAATGAGCTGAGCGTTTTAACTCATTTTATGTTTCTAAGTGTGAACCCTGGCAGATGTGCAAGAGTCAGTACCACTGCAGTGCCAGTAGTGCTGGTAGCTGCAATGGAGTGAGTGACATTGATTGTACATGAGCGACGTGATGGCGATGCCGAGCACCTGACCTCCTATGTGACTGCCCTGTGTATGGCAATCTTACAATGATAATGCATAGTCATAGGGATATGATGCAATGATTGGACAGTATTACATGCCCTAGATTAGCACAGCTGATCATTCACACTGGCACTGGAATCAGGTTCTCTTGAGCTGACCATAGGCACTGATCTACCTCTTCTATCCATCTCGCCTTCGTCAATCGGGATGGCCTCCTGTAGCCATGCCAAGGGAAAAGGACTTCTCTTGTGCATAGCTTTTGGGAGAACCTCTCAGGAAGCATTGCCGAAGCACAGCACCTCTTTTTGCTAGATTTCTGGTGTATCCAGGGGTGGGTAGGGTGATGAGCAGAGGTTGAAAAATGCTCCTGGGATGCATAAAGTGAAGAGCTAACCAGAAGCACTTTAAATATGTCACAAGGATGCTGGAACCTGAAGATCCTGGCAGGTTTTAGAACTTGCTGCCCACAAAATCTGATCTTTTAACTGTGCTTGCATGTGTAGTGAGTTGAGAAGAATCTTAGCATGTTAAGAAACCTGGTCTGTTCCCGAGAGGAAGCCTGTCTGCTTTTACTCTAGATCCCATCTTGACTCTTCTGCCAATTTTCCTAGTTTTTCCTTGTCAACATTGTCCAATTCCCTCATGATTTGGAACACCTCGATCAAATCTTCTCTCAACATCATCTTCCCTGAAGAGGACAACTGCATGTAACTAACAACCCTCAAATCATAAATTCCATTCTTATAAATCTTTTTTGGCCCTTTTCCCAATGCCATTTCATCCTTTCTAAATTGTGGCGCTTAGAATGCAACACAAAATGGCAGTTGAGGTTCAAGCAGATTAATTAATGCCCAGTCAAGGAATAATGACCAACTCATACTACACAATACAAGCTTCAACATTCAATCATGAAGGAACACATATCACACTAGGTCATGAAATATTAGCCTCAATTCATCAATAAAATCCTGCTTGAACCAAGTTCCCACCTTGCAAAAATTGTTGTCATTTAATTCCCACTTCACTCCGTGATGCAGCCTGTTCTCAAATGACGATCCCTAATGTGGAGTTTAGTGGAGGTACAGATGGGTCTCAGACATATGCCATGACGTAACTGTGACCTCAGTAGCATTGATAAAGGCTCTACCAGAGGATTGAAACTACAGCACCTCTAGACAGAAATGTCTGCTTCCATATCATCGTGTACGTATTGTTAATTCCTGTTTGAAGAAACATCTTGAGGTGTAGCTTGAGCTTAACTGAAGAATAAATGGAACATTACCAATAAACCTAAACATGAAGCATGTAATGTGCATATCAAATTTAATATTTAATGTATCTCTTCCTTTAAATAGCATTAGAAAGTATGAACAATTTAAAAAATAGTACACAATCAAGTTTTACTGTCTATTTTACAACGATTCGCCTGCCTATATTTTTTTCCATTTCATTAGAAACTCCCATGCCTGAGTGTAACCATACTATTTACCACTGGTGGAGCCATAAGACCTCCTTTAAGCGAGGCTGTTTGTTGCATTTTGACAAGTTCGAGCATGTGGCTTTTATTATAAAAGTAGCTTTAGGAATTTATAGGTTAAACAAATTCAGAGGAAATGCATTCAGAGGTAATATTTTATATTTACAAGTGTACTGTTGAATGTACAAGGCTGTTGTTTATTGCTTTCCACCACAATCATACTCTTCTAAAATTAGTTTCTGACACACTGAAGGATCAGATAGAACCACTTCCCTTTGGCTCACATGCACAGGAGGAGGCCACGTGGTCTCTTGAGTCTGGTCATCATTCAAGAAGATCATAGCTGGTCTCCATCTCCATTCAAACCAGTTACCCTTGACTAATAGGTTTAACATAGACAATTGCAATGACATACTTTTTTGAAATGGCTCAAGTTAGTCAGTGTAAGTCTGCTGAGAAAGGATCATAGGTGAATTAAGAAAAGCTGAGTTTATGAAAGAACTGAAAATAGTAACATTTAATGACAATTACAAAGGTTTAACTGTCTGAATGATTGTAATCATGTAAGACCTCCCAACACACACACACACGCGCTCGCGCGCACACACACACACACACTTGCACACGCACACACACACACAGCCAAGGCAGGGGTTACTCTTGTGCTAAATGCTTAGGCTCATGTGGCCATGTTTTTATTTCTTTCCCATCACTGGTTGTGATGAGGTTCTGTGTGCTATGTTTTTCTCGTTGTGGTGGAATGGGCATGAAGAAGAAATTGGTGGCGTTACTGAAGAACTGTGTAAAAAACATTAGAATCAAAGCAAAATAGGAAAAATATTGATCAAGGCTCAGGACTTTTTGCCAAAGCCTGCAAAGTAATTTTTAACATATATGCTGGAACTGTGAGAATATTGTTGGCTCATTGTTATATTTAGTATGTCTTCTTCACTCTGGTATTGAAGGAGATAAGTTGGGGAGACCACGTCCCAGATAGCTTTCTGTATTTAATCAGATATGGTCTTGAAGAAGGGGTGCAAAGAACATATAATTGGTGATGGCTTCAATCAATTAAGTGTCTGAAACCAGGTATTACCTTGTTGGGCACCAGCACAGCAAGGAAGGAATATAAAGAAGAGACTTGATACAAAACTCACTGCTGCAGACAAGTTTGGAAAGATTGGTCACTTGTTCCAGATGATGCGCCAGCATTGACCACCTCAGACTTGCACTGGCCCGCAGGATTTCTAAGCAAGCTTTATTGCTCAGCATTTTAATCAAGGTGTACCAAGTTAAGTAGAACCATGCCCTTAAGACACCAGAAGGGAATTTATACTTAATCCTACCTTGCTCAATTTGAATGCAACAGTTAACATATTTTTGTTAAAATGGATCAGATAGAAAATTAGGACAAGTATTAACTAATGCTTGAAGAATAGACAAGAGTGGAGGCAAACTCCAAACATTGTGCTGAGGGTTTTTATGTCGCACCAGTAATTACACTATTCATAAAGTGTTCGATGCTTCAAACAAATAAAGTAAATTCCATGTCCTTCTTTACCCATCATAAAGAAATTTATCATATCTCCCAAAGTGTACACATAATGGGATCAACCATTCAACTGTCAGAGTTGGCTGTGGCTCTTCCTCAGATCTGCTTTGAAAAGTAGCGGCCCAATGAAGCGCTTTGTGAGAGTGGTTAACCAGTGAAAGGTTGAGTTTGAAGCAAAATTCCTGGAGTCATTAAAGAAACAATTGGATGCCATTATACTTTACTATCTTGTAGGAAGGATGATTATGATGAGCTGAATGACCATCCTGATCTATGCTTATCTGTAGTCTGAAACTGTCAACCAGTGATGCTCTTATAGGGAACAGGAGCTTTTTCTCAATGATGCATTAAGATCTGAATAGAAATGAATATAAAAGTGCACTTTACAAATTTCTAAAACTTAGACTATTAAGCTATGGAGATTTAAATTATTGAGGAAGAACAGGACTGCATGAATATTCAGGTGGTGGCTGTATACAACCCAGAGAAGCCTGATTCACTGGTTACCTGTACCTTGTATAGTATGTAATGGTTGAATTTCTTGCTGGTTTTGCAACCTTAATTTTGCACCACCCAAATTCACACCTACAGCAGGACATCTGTTAGTGCAATCTTCCCAGAGGAAGACTCATACATGGTGGTGACTGTACTTGTCATTAATAATCAAGTAATCCTGCCTCAGAGCTGGAGAAAATCAATTCAGGTCCCTATTCACTGATGAGAATTTTCCAGTGGATTTAAGTATACCAGGGAGCCATGCTAATGCAGATCTCTGCTATTTTCCAGCTCCACCAACTCCAGATGAATCCCTTCCCCCCAACCTTCCTCTACCATTATCATCAAGCCCTACAGTGCAAGGCTCAGAATATTATATCCATAGTTTTGTTTCACAATCTTTCCTTTAGAATCTGAAATGTGGACGCATACTATAAAGATTAATAAACTTTATCAGAAAACATATTAATTCAAGTTTTCAAATGATACAAGTCAGATTGGACGAAGAAGGGTCACTAGACTTGACTCTGCTTTTGCTCCACAGAAACTACCAAACCTGCTGAGGTTCTCCACCAATTTCTGCTTTTGTCTGTTTCACACATCTTGGAAATGAGTCAATTAATTTCTGTAAGGGTTCCTGGGCCTGACGATACATGGCTCCTGCTTAATGTGATGGTCTCCTGGCCAATGTCCTCCTTTTCATTGGAAGACTGCTGTCATTCACCTAGCTCCTCAGCCTCCATAAAATTCCCTCTATGCCTGCTTCAGTTGTGCAAAAGTTAGCATGCCAGAAATATGCACACACTGTATCTGGAGTGTTCGGCAGGACCCTGCCACAATGATTCAAGCAACTGAAACTCATCCTGTGGAGCCTGCCATTTGTCCCATGATAGCCCTGATGGACAAAGTCAGAAGTCATATGACACCAGGTTTTAATCCAATAGGTTTGTTTGGAATCATGAACATTTGAGTGTACCCCTTTGTCAGGTGAAGTGAGAAAGAAGCACATAGAAAAAATTTATAGGCAGAGCCACCCAAGGGCAGAGAGATCAAAAGATCATACAAATGGTGTGAGTGAAGTGTTGAATAAAAAGTCTCATAACGGAGTTGGCCATTGATAAAGTGAAACAATCTTTACAATGAATTCAGCACATTATAATATGATACTAAAATGATGTGTGTGTTGTCTGTAGCATCCACCACCTGGGGAGAAGCCAGTTGGAGAATTCCATTGGCCATGCAGTAATGCTGACCTTGTCACGGGGAAAAGAGATGAAGTGGTGTGACTTTCCATAAATTGCAATTGTAACATTCTTGACACTTCTGAAGGTTGAGGATTGGGAGATCCACAGAGGACTTCAATGGATCCTTAACAGAAATTAAGTGCTGCTGTTACCTTGACATCAGCAGGAATGAGATGGCCAGTGATTCCTTCAGAGTGGAAGTCCAGCTGCAGCAGGAGATACAATTCTGCTGTGGTGTCCTGGGACAACTTCAGTCTGTGCCTTCACTGAGCTTCAGTCATCTAGAGAATAGGATAATGAGAATGATAGAGTCAAACTGTCTGAATCCTTTTCCGGGACCTTGTACTATGGCTTTTCTCTCTGAAGGCTGTGGTGTGTTGTTCCTGGACCTTCTAACACCTTTGTTACCACTGCCTTCTTCTGCAATGTTTGCACATGGCTACAACCATGCTGACTGCACCTGCCATTGTTAGATCATTTAAGGATGGATGTACTGATCCTGTATGGCAAATATTGGAAATAGATTAGCTTCTCAGTGACATGACTCTTGAGCACTCATAACAAATAGAAATGAGGGTTTAACAAAGGTTTCATTATACTAACAGGCAAAGCAGATGACATGGCACACTATAGCATGGATGTTTCCCAGATTGTGATGCTTCTACATGGACTTCTGACTTATTTCACCTTAAGGCAGATGTATGTAGCACAAACCATGTGGACAACAACATTTGGAAATTATAACTGTTCCATTGGTCAATGATTGAGCCGCGCATGCAAGAGTAATTTGATGACAGATGTGTGTTATAGAACATAGAACATTACAGCACAGTACAGGCTCTTCAGCCCTCGATGATGTGCTGACCTGTCATACCGATCTCAAGCCCATCTAACCTACACTATTCCATATACGTCCATATGCTTATCCAATGATGACTTAAATGTACCTAAAGTTGGCGAATCTACTACCGTTGCAGGCAAAGCATTCCATTCCCTTACTACTCTCTGAGTAAAGAAACTACCTCTGACATCTGTCCTATATCTTTCACCCCTCAATTTAAAGCTATGCCCCCTCGTGCTCGCCATCACCATCCTAGGAAAAAGGCCCTCCCTATCCACACTATCTAACCCTCTGATTATTTTATATGTTTCAATTAAGTCACCTCTCAACCTTCCTCTCTCTAATGAAAACAGCCTCAAGTCCCTTAGCCTTTCCTCGTAAGACCTTCCCTCCATACCAGGCAACATCCTAGTAAATCTCCTCTGCACCCTTTCCAAAGCTTCCACATCCTTCTTATAATGCGGTGACCAGAACTGTACACAATACTCCAAGTGCGGCCGCACCAGAGTTTTGTGCAGCTTCACCATAACCTCTTGGTTCCGGAACTCGATCCCTCTATTTATAGAAGCTAAAACACTGTATGCCTTCTTAACAGCCCTGTCAACCTGGGTGGCAACTTTCAAGGATCTGTGTACATGGACACCGAGATCTCTCTGCTCATCTACACTACCAAGAATCTTACCATTAGCCCAGTACTTTGCCTTCCGGTTACTCCTACCAAAATGCATCACCTCACACTTGTCTGTATAAATCTCCATTTGCCACCTCTCAGCCCAGCTCTGCAGCTTATCTATGTCTCTCTGCAACCTACAGCATCCTTCATCACTATCCACAACTCCACCGACCTTAGTGTCGTCTGCAAATTTACTAACCCATCCTTCTACGCCCTCATCCAGGTCATTTATAAAAATGACAAACAGCAGTGGACCCAACACCGACCCTTGCGGTACACCACGAGTAACTGGTCTCCAGGATGAACATTTCCCATCAACTACCACCCTCTGTCTTCTTTCAGCAAGCCAATTTCCGATCCAAACTGCTATATCTCTCACAATTCCATTCCTCCGCATTTTGTACAATAACCTATTGTGGGGAACCTTATCGAACGCCTTGCTGAAATCCATATACACCACATCAACCGGTTTACTCTCATCTACCTGTTTGGTCACCTGATTAATTCAGTTGTCTCTTGAAGGCCACACTGTGAAAAAAAAGTGTATCCTGCTCTTGCAGATGAAACAAAAAGAACTTATTCCACCTACTATGAAGAGTGCAGGCAGACATTTTTCATTCTTTTTAAGCAATTGAGATCTAGGTCGAAGAAAGCACTTTACCTGGCTCAAGCTACTGTGAGTGAAGGGTCGGCTTTGCCTGTTAGTCACAATTACCTCCATTGCCCCTGGCTTTTCATGTTTCATTTTATGTTACTATATCTGATAACGACTCTATTAGAGTGTTGGAACTAGAGCACCTCTAGACAGAAATGTTTGCTGCCATATTGTTATGTACATTTTGTTAATAATCCCTGTTTGAAGAAACACCTCGAGGTATAGCTTGAGCTAAACTGAAGAATAAATGGAACATTACCAAAAAATGCATGACAATAAGGTACTAATTATCAGTTAGTGCGATTCAGAACTAACCATTCAAATCTTAAAAAGAAAATCAAAGATTGTTTTCTTGACAGAATTTTCATTCCCAAATTGCTCTCCATTGGTTACAAAGCTCAAGGGCTAGAAATTTCTGCCCTATACATTTCCCATTGCTGCCTCTTTTGCATTAACATAATTCTTTTGTTTTTCTACTTTTATACTAAGCAGAAACTGTAGCGCTGAAATTCTTAAACTTATTTCTTTGTCTTTCGCTTTCTGTACCAAAGATTTTGTACTTTGTACCTAAGATGGCTTTGGGGATGGCAACATAGTACGCTTTTCACTGTACTCTTATGCCCTGTACTTGAGTATAAGTGACAATGAGCTTAAATCAAATTTCTTTATAATACCTTAAAATTTTAAACATTAAATTTTGGAAGTGAACACTGTGGCCAATTTCAACTTCCAGTTCCACCTCTTGTTCCTCTTTCTCAATTTCCATTGCCTATATCTCCCCACAATCTTTGACAACTATATTTTTTATTGTGACGTGCTGTACAGTTGTCTTTCAGAGTATATATCCTAAACTGCTGACCATCAATACCCACCTTAAGTTGGGTATAATGTATAATTCTACAGCTCTGTAGTTAGAACAGAGGGGCAGTCTGATGTCAGAATGTCCAGACAGCCCCTCAGTTACCATATATATCTGAACTCTTATCTTCAAATAAAGAATCTGATTTACCAACCTTTTTCTTCTGGTTGGTAACTTTGAAAGAATATAGTAATTATTAACCTAGGTACTTTTGGAGCATTTTTGTACCCAAGTTTAAAAAAAGCCATAGGGACTACCTCAGACCAGCGACTTGAGCAATGCTTCCTTGTGAGACACCATGGTATAGTCGTAAGGGAACACCACTTTTTTGGAAGCTTTATCTCACTTATCAACTCTCAATTATTAGTAAAGTGATGGAAGGTGTTGATAACAGAGCTGTCAAACAGCAAATACAGGCCACTTATCTGCTCGCCGATGGTCAGTTTGGGTTTCATGAGTTTGACCGAGCTCCGGATCTTGTTACAACCTTGTCACAAAAATGGTCCTCACAGGGGCTGAGGACACAAATGTCTGCCACCCCACTACACACCTTGGCTATTCCTGCCCCAATATGAGACATTTTCTTCAGAAATGTGAGAAAAGGAGGGATTGAGTGAGATGAAAGTGGCTGAAGGAATTGTTAGTACTAGCTCAAGAGCAGGAGAGGTGGTGAGTTGTACCACTAATAGTTTGGTAGGAATGAGAGAGTGCCGTGAGAGCTGATTAGTAGAAATTAGTAGTAGACAGTAGCAGGTTCTCCAGCATCAGCAGTTCCTGCTATATCAGAGAAAAGTCAAATGTCCCTGAAAACTATATCTGCAGGAACAGTGTCCAACTGCAGCTCATCTCAGGATGCATGGACTGGTTGGAGTGACAGTTGGACTCATTCAGGAGCATTCTGGAGGCAGAAAGGTTTTATAAATAGCAGTTTCAGGGATGTGGTTACATTGAATGTTCAGTCAGAAAGATTGGTGACCATCAGGAGGGGCAGGGAGGCAGTACAGGACTCCACTGTGGCGATTCCTCTTTCAAACAAGTATATGGTTTTGGACACTGTTGTGGGGGTGGCCTCTCAGGGGAATACGGTAGCAGCAGTCAGGTCAGCGGCACCACGACTGGCTCTGTTGTACTGCAGGGAGGATCGAAGCATAGGTAAGTGGTAGAGATAGGGGATTATATGGCCAGGGGCACACATAGGCATTTGTGAGACTGCAAGCAAGGCTTCGGGATGATATGTTGCCTCCCTGGTGCCAGCATCAAGGATGTCTCTGAGCAGGCACAGGACACTTTGAAAGAGAGGTTGAGCAGTCTGGGGTGATAGCCCATATAGGTACTAATAACATGGGCAAGAAAAGAGATGGGGTTTTCCAAAGACAGTTTAGGGAGTTAGGTAGAAAGTTGAAAAGCAGGACCACTAGGATTGTAATCTCGGGATTACTCGCTGTGCCACATGCTGGTGAGGCCAGAAATAGTAACATATACAATTAAATTCATGGCTAAAGAACTGGTGAAGGTGAGAGAATTTCAGAAATCTGGTTCATTGGAAACTCTTCCAGGACAGAAGGGACATGAACAAGAAGGACAGGTTGCACCAAAACTGGAGGGGGATTGGTATCTTTGCAAGGAGATTGTCTTGTGCTACTCAGGAGGGTTTAAACTAGTGCAGCTGGGGGTTGGGAACCAGAGCTGTCGGTCAGCATGTGTAGTGATTGAAGTAGGAATAGATTTTATTGCCAAGTGCCCTCAAGTAAAGGAATACAGGAGGACAGTGAAAAGTGTACAAAGACACCATTCTGCAGCCCCTTCTTGTTTACAAAAAGCAGAAATAAAAAACAGCAGAAATAGATGAAACAGAGTCAAAAGAGAAGAAAAATAGACAGATTTGAAGAAAGAAAAATGTCCGGATCTTAAAGTGCCATCTCAGTAAAGGTGTATGGAATGCTCAACCTCCAATACAGTGCCCAGGCCTAGCTGTGGCATATAGTTTTTTGCCGTTTCCGCTCTCATTGCCAGGAGGAGTTGCGAACATATTGCTGATTCCGATGGTGCTGCCACTGCCTCCGGTCACAGGGGAGAGATTTGCCGCCAAAACTCCCAATCACCAGGAGGGGGCATTGTCTTATCCTTGCTGCCACTGCCTCTGACTGCAAGGAAGCTGCTGCCATTCTGCAAACAGCCTACTCTCACTGCCGATGACTCCACTGCAAAAGGCTTTAGGGAAAACTAAATGGAAAGAAGGTAAAAAAGGAAAGCAGAATGAAGCAAACTAACCCTGGGCTCAGAAGTGCAATTGAGGAGAAGGTAGAGGTTAAGTCAAGTAAGTCTATAGGAAGAAGTGGCAAGACCAGTTTAGTGAACGTAGCAGGAATGGCAGCGTGCTGTACTTATTTTAATGTGAGAATTATAACAGGTGAATCAGAGGAGCTTAGAGCCTGGTGTAGTACATGGAATGGCAGGACTCACAGCTCAAAGCTCTAGGGTTTGAATGTTTCAGATGTGATAGAGAGTGATGTAATAAGTGTCGGGGTGATGCATTACTGGTCAAGGAGAATGCTACAGCTGTGCTGAGAAAGGACATCTTCAAGGGCTTAACCAGTGAGGCCATATGAGTGGAACTCAGGAAGAAGAAATGTGCAATTGCTCTGATGGGGTTACAACATAGGCCTCCCAATAGCCAGCAGGACATAGAGGAACCAATAAGTAGGCAATTACTAAAAAATTTAAAAATAACAGTGCTGTTGTGAATGATTTTAACTTCCCCCACATTGACCAGGACTCCCATAAGGGCCAGAGGTTTAGATGGGGTAGAATTTGTTAGGTGCTTTATCTACCTAATCAGTTCTCTTCAATATCTTGAAACTTGAATTGAATTGTCTCTTGATCTTCTAAATTAATACAAACTTAGTTTGAGTAATCTCTCATCACAATTTAATGCTTGGAATCTGATACATTTCTGCTGCATTCCTTCCATGGCCAATACATACTTCCTAAAGCGTGGTGCTCCGAAGTACTCTAAGCACTTCAGGTGCGATCTAACCAGGGTTTTGTACAGTTGAACCTAACATCTAGTCCTTTGTAAGCTAATTCTCTAAATATAAAATGCAACTTCTCTTGAGACCTTTTGATTATTTCTTGAACCTGTCTATAGAATTTTGACTCATGTAATCAGCATTGGACTGAAAATAGTTTTCATGTGTGGACCTCTCTCACTTTCCATCAGTAGACTCAGGTCATGAAAAGTAAGTGTAAAGACAAATGTCACCCAGAGAATGAACACTTTCTGTTTCCAAACACATTGCTTCTGTCATCGGAAGATTTCAAGAAGACAGTCTGATTGGGTAACTCCACTGTTGAAATAAATTAAAGCTAAGGGCCTTGGCTTGAGGTTTCAGCTTTGAACCGGAGTCAGTGGAATCAGGAAAGTAAAAGAACAAGTGTGACTTTCCACTGAATAGAGGGTGTGGTTGTGTTGTAATGATTCAGGAATAGTTTCAAGTGATTATTGGAGACATCTATATTCATCTGTACTTTGTGCATTCACTTTAATATTCTCATTAGGCAAGCACTGAATTAACCAACTTTCATTAATGACCAATCGAAAAAGGCATCCATTACTAATCGTTTTTCATATACTTTTCAAGGATCATGCTTTTTTGGCAAGCTGGCATGTTGTGTACACTTAATGATAATTTTTTTTAAGAAAATCTAGCTGACTGCTTACAATGTACAAATCATCAGTCACATTTTTGTCGAAATTGGAGTCAAAGAGCATAAATGTAAGATTACACTTTGTGTAGAGCTGGCAGTGCATCAGCCCACTTGAGAGGCTGAAAGTGCACAAATTACCTCAATAACTAAAGCAATATATGATACATCCTTGATTTTGCATGACTTTATAAAGCTGGGAATAAATTACTGCTTGGACAATATTGTATGAACTTGTATATGGAGTTTAGAAGAATGAGAGGTATGTTTAATCAATGCTTTTTGGGAATAGGTCGTGAGCGAACATGCCTGACCTTTAGAGTTCAAATCCCACACACAGATATTGGGAAATGACTTCTCCCAACTCTTCAATGATAACAACCCAGAGTGAAATGCGTTTAGCCAATCTCACTTTAACTCCCTGTTATTTTAATTCAAAATAATTAAACTGCCTTGAAATTCAACAATAATAAAGGAAAAGCTAAACAGCTAATCCAAGGTGGTCAGAGATCTGCACCCAAGGTAGATTGTCTGTCATCTTGGAACGCAGGAAAGATTACAACTGTAAGGACTTTGGTGAAGTCACTTTTGGAATACTGCGCACAGTTCCAGTTACACTGCTATAGGAAGGGTATTGTTAAATTGGAGAGAGAACAGAAAATATTTACTAGGATGTTACTGGGGCTGGAAAGTTTGAGTTATAGGCAGAAGTTGGATAGGCTGGGACTTTTTTCACTGGAGTGTCGGAAGTTGAGGGGTGACCCTATAGAGGTTTATAAAATCATGACGGAAATAGATAAGGTGAACAGCAAAGGTCTTTTCCCTGGGGTAGGGAGTTCAAAATTAGGGGGCACATTTTTATGTTGAGATGAGAAATATTTAAAAGGGAGCTGAGGAGCAACTTTTTCATAAGGAGGATAGTTCATAGATGGAATGAACTGCCCGTGGAAGTAGTAGATGCAGGTACAGCTACGATACTTAAACTTACGTTTGGACAGGTACACAAATATGAAAAGGCCAAACACAGGCAAATAGGAATAGTTTAGTTTGGGAAACTTGGTTGGCATGGATGAGTTGGACCAAGTAGTCTGTTTCTGTGCTGTGTGACTCTATGGCTGTAATAATGACACAACCCAGTTCTTAATCCTGAACAATGTGACATGCATCAGGTTCTTCTTGAAAATAACATCTGTCCCCACTGAAAAAGTTAAATTCTTCCCAATACCATTAAGATATCTACTTAGCACCTGCATTAAGTGCGTCACTGAATATGCAGAAGAACTTAAGAAGCGGCATGGTGGCTCAGTGGTTAGCAGTGCAGCCTCACAGCACCAGGGACCCGGGTTCGATTCCAGCCTCGGGTAACTGTCTGTGCGGAGTTTGCACATTCTCCCCGTGTCTACGTGGGTTCCTCCAGGTGCTCCGGTTTCCTCCCACAGTCCAAAGATGTGCAGGTTAGGTGGATTGGCCATGCTAAATTGTCTGCAGTGTTCAGGGGTGTGTGAGTTATAGGGGGATGGGTCTGGGTGGGATGCTTCAAGGGGTGGTGTGGACTTGTTGGGCCGAAGGGCCTGTTTCCACACAGTAGGGAATCTAATGTAATTCTAAGCGCAGCTAAAAGAGGCCACATGGTCTCTCAGCTGTTCCACCATTCAATAAAAATATGGCTAAGCATCTGCTTCAAATGCCCTAATCTCATATGCCTTGATTCACTCTTTCCCAAAGTATCTATCAGTCTCAGTCTTGAAATACTCATTGAATGAACAACTACACTCATCTGAGGTGAAGAATTCCAAAGGTTCAAAATGAAGAAACTATTTTTTCTTTGGAGTCTGAATTGAATAGTCCCTTACTCTGGTCTAAATCTGTATTCTGCAATCAGGGAGTACAACTTCTTCAGCACATCATAGAATCCCAGAATGTGTAAACAGGTCACTCAGCCCATCTAGACCGCACCGGCCCTCCAAAGAATATTCCACCCACTACCCTATTCCTGAAACCCTGCATTTCCCTTAGCCTATATATCTAACCTGCACATCTTTGGTCTGTAGGAGGAAACTGGAACTCCCAGGAAAAGCCCACACAGTCACCCAAGGGTGGAATCAAAGCTAGATCCCTGGCACTGTGAGCTGAGCCACTATTGCACGCACCCCTCCCCCCCAACACCTTCTAAAAGTATTATATCTTTGAATGAGATCACCTCTAATTCTTCTAAACTATAGAGGAGATTCATTTTATCCAAGCTCTCTGCATGCAACAGCCCCTTTGTGCTAAGAAGTAATTCAATGTATCTCCTCCAAATTAATGGGAACAAAACTGTAGAGAGTTCAGAATGTTTTGTAAGGCAAAAGCCTGAGGTAGAAAAATTTGTGGCAGTGATCGAAGGTGTTGCTGAAGAGATAGAAATTTTTAAAAAATTTCTCTGGACTTCTTTCAAGGGCTGATAGGTGTCTTTAAGCCTCAGCTGACTGGGGAAATGGAAGAGTTTTTATTTTCCTCAGAAAGGATAAAAATGATCTTCTAAGATTCTCAAAGGAGGTGTACATCTCCAAACACTGGATTCCTCTCACACCCAACTCCCCATTGCTGGATGCTAATCATGCACTTTTGCTTACTTTTACTGGCAGCGCAATTTTCCAAAAACCAGCTCTGTTTGCTGCCCTTATTCCACCCATTGGCTAATAGGTGGGAAGTTACTGAAATCACTAGGGTTCCCACTAAAACTGGCAGCGATTAAAATATTGCTCAGAGAGATTTCAATCCAAAAGTGAATTAATTTTCCCATTTGAGTTATGGAAAGTCTACGCAACTCTAATCATAAAAGGACAGCAAGTAAAAATAGCAGATTATGAACAAGCCCAAGTGCATACATAGCCTAAAGTCATTTATATTAAAAACAACATTGTCATACTTCTCAGAATAAAGCAAAAGGGTTAAATAAGGCTTTAATACTAACAGCAGTTTAGAGTTCAAAGCTTGGCGAAGCAAATCAAGGCACTGGAGAGCAGAGGGCAATCAAGTTATTAAGGCCTTGAGCACTTGTTTTAATGATTGGTGCCAAGGATCAGCTTTGGAAGAAACCAGAAGATAGGATGGACGGATGGTTTCCAAATTACAAAAGGATTTGATAGAGTCATTTGAAGAAATTCTGGGAAAAGTGTTGTCATTGTAGGATTAGAAGCCATGCATTTAAAATCTGAAGGCAAACAGTAAGGCTGAGTACACTAGAAAGTAGTTATTTTCGAAGAGAGCAATTTCCCTCTGGCACAAAATCATAATCATGTGGTGAGTGTGCTGTCATTATGGTCCTTTAATGGAGAACTTGACCGGCGCTAAAGATGACAAGCCTTCCAAATTATAAGGACTAAGTTGGTATGTAGTTGTGTTAGAGATTGGTCATTGAAAACCACAATCTCTCAGAGATTGCTTGATTGTTTTAAAGCATTGGACAGGAATGCTCCAGACTTTATCTGAATTGGCTGCAGGAGCTCATTTTTTTTGCCAGTCCTAGGAAATAGCGGGGTTAGGAAAAGAGTGGAAGATGTGAGGTTATGTTGTCAAATGGAAGGAGAAGACCTCTTGGATCTGATATCTTCTTTAGCCTCTTTTTACATCACATCAGTGGTACTTTTTCCATTATTTAAGCTCACTAAACAGTAGGTCAGAGCTGGATTCAAGTATCCACATCTTCACATGATCCTGCAGCTGAGTGAAGTTGTCTCAATTCCTGGAGTTAATAATTACATATAATTTAATAATTATACACAAATAAGATACAAAATCTTATAAGGCTTTACAAACCAGCTATTCTATGAAGGACAACTCATTTGAAGAGGGTTATCTGTTGATAAGGACCAAATATGGATAAACATTTTTTTGTCATTGAAGCCTTTTAAAATCTCATCTATATTTTTGCAAGGCACAGAACACAGGAAACTATGGACCACAGCGGATATGTTATTACGGTCTATGACTGGGAGAATTTTAATAGCTTGAGCAGAAGGAAATTCTTCAAAATTCTGCTCCGCTCTAAATGCTCACATCATAATTACAAAGTTTTAGTTTGAGGAAAGTCCATGAGTCTCTGTGCAGCACAATGTCCCAACTTTTGGCCAAGGTAACTGTATAAAGAAGCACATCACAACATGACTGACAAATACCATCTGAGATGGAAGGGGATCATGGTTTCAATTTTTCAATGGAATATGAATTGGGCAAAAGAGTCACATTGATACCATCTGGCTAGTGATATTGTCAAAAAGGCCAGGTACGTTTTTGGTGATTGATTGAGGTACCATCGTAAATTCTGTTTCTTGAAGACATCTGCTCGTTTGTGAAGTGGAATGGGTGGGGGAATGGTTGTTGGCAACTTATATGTTGGTGATAGTTTATTGGACGCTTCCTCTACAAGCTGAAGGAAGAATATTAATGGCAATATGTATTCTGTTTCTGTCATGTGAGGGAGATGATGGAGGAGAAGTGATGGCAAGGAAGGAAATTCTCTTTTCTTCTGATGGCAAACAGGTTCCCAGATAAGTCAGCCAACAGCCACGAAGCAAATCATGCGTACCTGTAGAAAAAGCCAAAACTCTGGTCTTTCATGGTCTGGTTAAGGGTAGAGAAAAACTCAACAATGTTAGCTAGTCTGCTAACTAAGAATAAACATGAACGTATGAGTTTCAAGGCATACCTGCCTTTTCTCCCTCAACTAAATCGATGGGCCACTACTGCATACTATCCTCCTCCAGAATGTGAAATAATGACTTTGTTTCCAAAGGAGCGCTCACACCTCATTGTGCAAATGCAAGTCATTCTCTCTCACCTTGGGCTATTGCTGAAATAGGGAAATTTTATACAATACCCGATAGCAAAATCCCTGTTTAAATTTGTATTTGAACCAGCTGCTTTAGAAATAACTATACATGTTGAATCAATGGGATTGAGGGAAGACATGCAACTATTTCTTAGTTTCTATTTGGCACCAGCAGAAATAAATGTTCCTCCTTTAAATACTATTTACTGATCAGTCCTGACTCCTGGATTAATTCTTGTTCAGAACAGTCCTCTTTTCTAAAATGTGTGTAGGAGTTTTAATTATCTTGAAATTGTTTTCGATCTTCTATCCGGAAATTCCATAGCCCTGCCTGGACATGATATCTTACAGAACAGGAATACACATGATATGAACAAATGCTGCTTAACTAGTGAGATTACTTTTTAATTTTAATCAAAACCACATGCAAGGCAATTACAGTAGAAATTAACCGAAAACACTGCTTGTAGCATGGATGGAACACCATTTTTTGATTTGACCTTTAATCCAAGTGCAGATCTTGAGGAACTGAATGGCCCATTTCTATAGTGACGAGCCTGCATGTTATCTCACAATGCCATCTGGGTTGGAAAGCATGCTCTGTTTCTCCATGGGTGCAATGAGGTATCCACAAAATCACTATTTCAGGTCCCTCATTTAATGACTTAAGCATTGTTACCTGGGAACATTAAAAAAGACTTTGCTTCGTTATTTCACTAGTGGTACAATCCATAGGTGAACAACCATCCACGGGAAAGCAGTAAACAGCAATAAGACAAATTAAAAACATCAAAACCTGTTATCCTGATATTTTTCCAGCTGAGGTTTTCAAAGCTGGTGGATGTTTGCCTACACCTTGATCCCAATCTCCCAGCCTAGAGATTTGAAAGGACTAAGAACTTCCCCAGATGGCAGGAATGTGAACAGTGTAAGAAGCTTCAAGTCATAAATCATGCTGTAGAAATTATAAAATTTTTCTCCTTGTCCTTAATAGGGAAAATTCTGACATGCATTTTCCTAAATCACCTATTTCCTGTGCATGAAGAATTTTTCTGAGAAACATGATATGGCTTAAGCCTTCCTTCCCTATCTCTGTAACCTCTTTCAGCCCCTACACTCCTTGTTTTCTCTCAGAGGAACCTCTAACAGCTCATTTGTGGACAACAGATCCAAAAGATAAAAATCAAGAACAACACCAGGAATTCTTCATCGGATTCATCAGTCTCACGAAAAGTATTTGACTCAGTAAATCAGGAGACTCTTGTAGAATCCCTACAATATGGAAGCATGCCATTTGGCCCAACGAGTCCACTCCAAATCTCCAATGCATGTTATGCCCAGGCCCACCCCGCCTTCCCCAATCCTGTATCTTTCTATTTCCCATTGTCTTCAGAGCCTGTACATCCGTGGACAATATGGGCAATTTAACATGGTCAATCCACCTTACGACACCTCTTTGGACTGTAGGAGAAAATTAGAACACCTGGAGGAAACCCATGCAGACACAGGAAGAAGGTGCAAACTCCAAGCAGACAGTCGCCTGAAGATGGAATCAAACCCTGTTTGTGTGAAGCAGCAATACTAACCACTGACCCATTATGCAATGTAATCAGGAAAACTCATTAAAATCCTGCAGTTGGCACATGATGGGATGGCTACAGATGTCTTCAGCATGAAACAGTCACCTGAAAAATTCAGACTGTTGTCAGGCAAGGCTATTTTATAGCTTCAATAATATCTACAATATATCTGAAAGTGGCTGTTCACCTCAAAGATCAGCTGTTCTCTGTCATGAGTTTCAAATTCCAGATAAAAAACTGACTTCTGTTACCTCTATGCCAAAGCTAATCCACCATTGACATAACTGATCTCCAATTTGCAGATGCTTGCAGTGGCAGTACTCACTCTCCACTAAATTTCCACCAAATTTTAGAACCATCCACGACCAGCTAATGGTAAAGATGGAACTTTGTCACTGATCCCCCTTTCTAAAATTATTTCAAAGACCTATCTGTCAAGAATGAATTACTTACCAAGTGAGTCTCAATAAGAAGAAGCGCATGTCTTAACAACGACGTGTAGTTTATTGCGTGATAATAGGTGCAAGTTATATTTGATAATAAAACATATATTACCAACACTATCAAAAACCACTGGCCACATATATGAACCAAATAGGCTGGCAAGCCAGACTTCTCTCTTCATCACACATTGAAAGGCATCATCAAATTGGCTGGAATTTAATGCAGTCTCCAACATTAACCTTTTCAGATTTATTACCTTTTAAACCACCTTTAGTCTTTTCAAGTCTACATTTGAGAAACTCAGCCAGTCCTTATATGCTGTCAAATCAAAACTCATATCAACTCATGCCTAGTCAGCTAAACACTTTACCTTGACAGTACACTCCATTTGGTGTTGGCAGAACTGGTGAGAAGATGGGCATCTGGTTGCCTCTTAGTGCTATGAAATAGAACTTGCTGTCCAGATAGGGACAAAGATAAATGCCTTAACTCCATATCCAAGCACTGAGAACACATGGGAAGAGCTGGCGGAAAGGTGCTCACCACCTTTATCTTTGAGAGATGTGGGGAAGGGTGGTTGGATGATGTAGGGACTCTAGTATCCTATTACATCCAACCTGCTAACACAAACTACTCACAGGCTTCTTCAGTTTGCAATATTTTGTACAAATAGGACTTAACAGAAAAATGAGGCACAGCAAATTAGATGGATCAATTCATGCACTCATAGTATTGAGCTACAGAAATCATGGCACAGATCAAAAATAGAATTTTCAGCACTTTTATGAACCACTTAGCCAACAGTAGCTGCTATAGCATCTCTCAAATCAATTCCCACCACCACCAAGAAAGACATTGGTAACAGTTGCACAGTAAAAGAACTTAAATTCCCCTCCAAACACACACCATTCCTACTTGAAAATGTATCATCATTCTTTCACTGTTCCTTGGTTAAAATTCCTCCCTAAGATTGTTATGGGTGTGTCCAGAGAGATGCAGACATCACCTGCTTAAGGTGTGCAATAAATTTAGGGATGGGCAATAAATAATTACTTTGCCAGGAATACTCACATTTGCTAAATGAATAAAACAAACCATTAGCTTGAAGAACAGTCCACACTGCAGGGCTGCAGGAGCAGGGATAGTGAGCTGGAGTAACTGCAAGAGGAAATGTAGGGGGCAGATTTGGAGTCTGATGCTGACTAACGACAGTGCAGATATTTTCATACCTGGCACTGAATGAAAGTTATGGACAAATGATCACAGCAAACACTATGTATATTTCTATATATTATCACATAATTATCTGATTATTGGTGGTAGTTTGTGAACTGCATTTTTAGTCCATAGCTTTCTGCAATTAAAATCAAAAGTGGGAGAACTAGATTAGTTATTTCACAATAAATTGCCTTGAAGGAGTTGGAACTCACAATTTTGATTTGCGTCATATTCACTGTGGCCAACTATACTCTCACAATATGTATTAATGCTTGTATAATTTGGCACCTCTCTTAATACTATTTAATTTAGTATGTGTTGTATCTGAATACCAAAGGTATGTGGCACTCTTACTGATATAATGATTGGACTGAGATATTTTGGGTAGTTTCAGTGTTGTCAATTCTTTTTGCTGGTTTCAATCTAAGCTACTGATAATGACATGGTGAAGGATCCATACATGATGATCTTGGCAGAAGACAGGCTTGGTGTGGATGAACAATAAACAGGTTTATTATATATGACTGAAAAACATCATAAGAGCTAAATTAAAAAATGAAGAACTGCAGATGCTGGAAAAAGCAACAGAAATTGCTGGAAAAGCTCAGCGGGTCTAGCAGTATCTGTGGAGAGAAATCAACGTTAGCGTTTCAGGTCGACTGACGCTTCGTCAGACACTTTACTTGAAAACTTCATTAGAAAACATATTAATCTAAGTTTTCAGATGATATAAGTTAGGTAGGAAGAAGAAGGGTCACTCGGCTTGAAAATGTTCACACTGCTTTCTCTGCACAGATGCTGCCAGACCTGCTGAGCTTTTCCAGCAATTTGTTTTTGTTACTTAATAGCCAATTACATTACATCTGAGACATATGATGGTCTGTTGTGATACATCAGGCTTAATTTTAGGGTAAGTTTACAAAATAATAGTATTGTTATGGGGTAGGAGGTTTTAACGTAGAAGGTGTTATTCAGCCGATCGTGTCTGCAAATGAATATTATGACGAGTGCCATTCTTCCTCCTTCGCTTGGTACCCTTCCCTATCATTCCTATTCCAATAATCATCTGATGCTTTCTTGAATGCCTCAGTTGACCCTGTCTCCACCACATTTCTAGACCCGAACTGTGTGGAGAAGTCTTTTTCTCCTCACACTTCATTTGCTTCTTTTGCAAATTACTTTAAATCTATGCCCACTCATTGTCAATTCTTTCAAGGGAGGAAACAATTTCTCCAGACCTATTCTGTCTGCCCCTTCATGGTTTTGATTTTTTTTAAATCAAGTCCTCTTTCTGCTTTCTCCTCTCCAAGAAATCTGCCCCAACTCCTTCAATCTGTCATAACTGAAATTTATCATTTCCAGAAACATTCTGTAAACCTCTTCTACACCTTCTCCATTGTGTTCCCATCCTTCGTAAAGTCTCTTGCCCAGAACTGTAAACAATATTCATGCTGTTACTGGCATTTCAGCTTTACTTTCTTGCTGTTGTACTGCAAACCCTGGTTAATAAAGCTCAGGAAATGGTATGCTTTATTACTTGATCTGCTATTTTTGCTGTGGAAAAAATATGTTTTCAAACATTTAAATATTGTTGAAATATGCAAAAATAAGGGGAAACTGCATTTTATACTTCCTCCCAAGATGGAGGGAAGACTAATATTTATGACATTCTCCTTTTGTTCTGTGTGATTTTCATGCCTTTTACAAGATTATGGTTGATTTGTATCTTTTCTGTTTTTCCTTCAGGCTTTCCACACCATTTTGCATTGGTGTTGTACAGATAACACTTTTTAATGAAACATTTTTTAAATAAACAATAAAAAGTTGTTCTAATTTACTGAATGATGTTTTCATAAACCCTTCTTTTGCTTGCAATCCTTCCATGACCTGTCATCAATTTATATTGCTGCTTTCCTAATTTTCTAAACAGTGTCATGTTTTACAAAGATTTTTAGTCATAGAGTCAAAAGGCCCTTTAGCCCATCTTGTACAATCTGGTCATCAGGTGTTTATCTATTCTAATCCCATTTTCCAACACTTGGCCCATGGCCTTGTACGCTACGATGTTTCAAATACTCATCGAAATGCATCTTAAATATCTTAAAGGTTCCTGCCTCTACCACCTTATTTGGCAGTGAATTCCAGATACCTTTCATGCTCTGGGTGAAAAATGTGCCTTAAATCCCCTCCAAACTTCTGCTACTTATCTAAAACTGCAGACCCTGGTTGATAACCTCTCTACCAAGGGGAAAAGAATTCTCCCTATCTAAGATAATGGGAACTGCAGATGCTGGAGAATCCAAGATATCTTGGATTCTCCCTATCTACCATACCTTTGTCCTTAAATTATTACGTCGATCTCAGTCAGGTCTTCCCCTCAGCCTTGTCTGCTCGAAGGAAAACAACCTCAACCTATCTAGTCTCTCTTCATAGCTCAATCATTCCTGAAGAATATCATCTGCACCTTCTCCAATGCAATCACATTCTTACTAGCATGTGTCCTAACTGATCTTACATACATCTCCATCATAATCTCACAATTATTGTATTCTGTGCTTTAATTAGTAAAAGCAAGTCTCTCGTGTACCTTCTCAACCACCTTATCTACCTGTCCTGTTGCTTTCAAGGATCTATGGATGCGCAAAGCAAGTTCCCTCTGATCCTCCGAACTTCCTAGGGATCTACTTCAACATGTGCTCCCTTGTCTTGTTAGTCCTTCCAAAGTGCAACACTTCACACTTTTCTCACTGCTTTTCCCCGTATTTCTTAAACAACTATAGCAATATTAATTTGCTTAGTATAGTTATTTAAAACTTATTTTATATTGTCCAATTAGAATTCTTCTTTTAATTAAACAAAGAACTGTGGATGCTAGAAATTTGATTCAGAACCACTGAAAAAGATCACTGGACTCCAGATATCGACTGTGGTTTCTCTCCACAGATGCTGCCAGACTTGCTGATGTTCTCCAGCAATTTTTGTTTTTGTTTAGAATTTCTCCTTAAATGCCAAAATATTTTCCCTTCCATTAAGGAAATTAACTTGCATTGGGTGTCTGATAGATAGTCTGTGTTTATGATCAAGATTTTTCCCTATTTAGTTCTGGTCAGACTCTCTGTAGGATACTCAGACATTTTCTTCACAATGTTATTCAGTATTTACAGCTATTTTAGGATTTTGCAAGCAGGCTTAGTACTGCTATCAGTACTGCCGATCTTTTAACAGCTTATTGCTGCATTCACAGAAGATGATAAGCACGAGGAGTTTGTAGACATGTTCGGCAAGCTGGTGAATTTGGTTGCAAACATTTCATCACCCTACTAGGTAACATCCTAACAGCCAGGCTTCATGGGGGGGGAGGGGGGTACTGACGATGCTACTGAGCAGGGTTATGAAACTTTAGCAACCAAATCCACCAGCTCAGCAAGCATGTCTACAACCTCATCCACAACCCCAGCTACACATCTCAAAAACTTTAGATGATAAGCACTTTTGAGCAACTGAATGGGCTAACCACACTTGGTGTTGAGTGTTGAAGCTGTTGATCCGTCCCTGTTAAATATCTGTCGTTCACAATCGACCAATCTCTCTGCTGAGCCTCCTTGTATGATTCAACCTCATCAGCCAGAGGGCATTGGTCCAGAAACAAATGGTTGTCATTGGACCAGGAACCAAAACTTTGTTGATCAGCCAGTCATATGACAACCATTAGAAGACTTCATTGCACTTCCCAAGTTCATGGCAGAACCTAGACAGAAGAATGAACATAGTGAGATTACTTATATTGTTGAAAGGCAGCCATTTAACATTGACAACACTGAGGAAGTCACTGACTTCACCATATTGGTGGAAATGTTCAATCCTTTAATTTCTAAAACAGAAATCAATGCTGAGATGACAGAGATTACAGAAGTCAACGACAGAAATACAGTGGAATGAGCAGCATTTTTTTCAGTGACAACTCTGACAGAGTTTTAAAAAAGTTATCCCATCAATTGAGCAACTACAATGAGCATCCAGTATCTGTACCAGCTCTCTGTGATGTTAGTAATTATGCCTAAGCAAATGTAGTTGCAATTTACCGCGATCACACAGTAAACCTTTTTATTAAATCCAAGAACAGCATTTCTTCTGTGCGTACTGCAAGGTAGTGTATCTACTGTCAGTAATCGCGAGATAGGCCCACTACAAAGCAAAGACAAAGGAGGATTATTGACAGTGTGTGAACTTAACTCCCCCTTGTTCTGCCAGCAAATTCAAATCCATTTTATTGTTCATTGCTCTGTTGGTCTCAGACCTCCCACAATTACACTTTAAAGGCAATAGGAAGTATAATTTACAGCAGACTGTCCAAAATATAAGTTGATTTAAGTTATGAGAAAGGTAAAAGACTGCTTTAGATCGGTCTACCGGCGGAACAGGCTGGTGTATACGGGATGTTCTGAACAAATTGTTTGCTCTGGCTTCTTACAACGTTGAACTGCCGCCGGAATAATGTGCACCTTTCACCTCCTTCCTCCATGCACGGGGTTACTCCCGGTCAAACAGCTCAGCAGTGTTCAGCTTGACTGCAGCTGTTAGCGCCGAGGTTACCGGAGTGCAATGCGAAAACACAATTCTTTCCCTTCCTCCCTCCAAGAAAATACATTCACTTGGCAGAAAAATAAAGATGTTGTTTATGTTTTTAAAAAACAGTGCAATTGGTTTATGAGGACCAAAAAAATCAAATTGTGTAATCAAATGCAACAATAATGTGGTTTCTGCTCTGGTTTCAGCTTCTCTGACTTTATTAAACATCGTCTTTTGTTTTGCAAAAAAAACACTTTCCAGCCCGCAGCAATATTTTTCATTTCTCATTTTAGCCACCAGTGCCATTCCCAACCATGTTTCCTAGAACCCAGGTTGAATAGATTTTTGCAGATTATGGAGAGGTGACTAACAGAGTGAAAACCACGACAATAATAAGTTTTATAATTTACTAGAACACGTCATGGACATCCGTGGAACGTAAAATGCTAAAAATAATTAATTTGACAACAGATAGAATGAAAATAGTAATATCTGCCACAAGAATTGTGAGCTAAATTTAATGATATGTGTGGTCAATGTCTAAAGTGATCCTTTTAATATTTAAACTGAAACATGTAAATACATTCTGATTTGTTTTCTATGTTAATTAGATTGCCGGCTTTGAATTATTTTAATAAAGGTGATTTATTTTCCACTTTACAGTCGCTCAGTGTCTGAAGGCTGTGTTAGCCTTGGCGTTAACGACACTTTGTGTTGAGTGTTGAAGCCGTTCGGTCCTTGTGAAAATACTGCTGGCTGCAAAAATAAAAAAAACCTGACTTCCCACTTTAAGTGGTTTTGATGACAGATGGTGATAAAGCACAAGGCGCCAAGCACAATGGGAAAACTCGATGGCTTGCAGGCTTACTGATGAAACCTTCGAACTGAAAACCTTCATTTCTCTCCTTATGCTGAGTTTAAGTTCTGTTTCATAAACTGCATTGATTTGGCACTTCACAGCCTTATGGATGCAAAAGTGAATTCAACATATGCGAAATACTTCAAATTCCTAGCCCCAGTATTGTACGTTTTTGTGAATTTTACATTACGTCATCTACAACTCGGTTTAACTTAAAATGTCCGCTGTGAATTAAGGTGTTGTGGGTTCAAGTGGACAATGGTCATTGTCCAGCAAACGGCAAATGACACTTTGTTTTTATAAAATAAAAGCAAAATATTAGAAATCTGACATTAAAAAAACAGTAAATGCTGGAAATCACGAGGAGGTTCACCAGTATGTGGAGAGAAAAGAGTCAAGTCCATGAATTTTGTCTCCCATTATATTTTTGCCCAGTGTTTCTGCTTGCTTTCATGTTTTTGCTTTCAGTCAGAGCTGACCTTTGTTCTACTCCAATCACTTACACTGAATCAATGATTTCTCCCTTCTCCAAACAATACCACTCCCTCTGCCTTTTGTTCTATAACACCCTTTGATCTCTAGTCTCCTTTATCCTCTCATTTTGCCAGGGCCTTCCCATATTTTCCACATTTTAAACATAAAGCTCATCACATTTCCAATTCCCTTCAGTTCCAAAGAGGAGTCACATTGGATTTAAATGTTAACTCTGTTTTTCTGTGTCCACAGATGCTGCCAGATCTGTTGAGTTGCAATTAAACTTTGTGCTTTTATTTCATATCTCCACTGAAGACCGTCTACATTATCTGCAATATTACTCTTCTCCTTATAAGCCATCCATTTTCCTTCTTGCTGCTGGCAAAGTGGAAAGCTAGCAAGAAGGTATAAGGCACAACACATTCTCAATTTGCCAGACATCCTATCTCCCAATCCGTCCCCAAACGCTAGTAAAATTCAGCCCATGGTTTCAGATTGATGGCCTTTCAGAAGTACAGGGCTGCTATCCCTGGTGTTTGAGCCAATATTTATTCTTCTTACCGTTTGATCATTATCATGCTATTGCAAGTGGGTTTTGTGGTTGCAAGTTGTCTGCATTGTTTCCAACAGATGTGCTGTAATACTTGCACTCAAAACATTGACTGCAAAGTGCTTTGGAATGTCCCAAGGGTTTGAAGGGTACTACACAAATGTTTTCTTCTTTATTTGTACAGTTAACACTAATCAGAACCCGACAGTTGGAAATCTGAAATAAAAGCAGTGAATGCTGGAGCCAGTCCAGGAGGCCAACTGATATCTGGCAAGAGAACAACTAATGATTAGGGGACAAAACCATTGTCAGAATATATCTTAAAACTTTATTCTTAGTCACGGGGTACAACTAGCAAGGCTCAGCATTTATTCCCTGTTACCAGTTGTCCTTGGCAAAGTGGTAAAGAGTTCCCCTTCTTGATGAACAGCTGCAATCACTGTGGTGACGATACACACCAGTGAAACCAAAGGGTATACTCATCATGGTTGGCAACATGGCAGAATTGAAAGTTGATCTCCTGGACACTGCTGCCTGGGAGTTAAATCAGTTCTGCCATATCATATAGATTGATAGTTCACCTTTGTTTCATGTAACTGAGGAGGAAGGAGTTTAAATGGAACTGTTTTCCTTCTGCAAGGTTAGTAACTCCCTGATAAGACAGGACGAGGCAGTGGCGCTTTAAAATGTTACTAGTATTGGTGAAAAACCTCAGGCAACCAATTCCAGGAGCTTTGTTGCTCTTACAGGTAGCCAGGTGTCCTCTCACCTCAAGCCCCACCCCCATCTCCGACTTACCAACCTCTTCCTGCCCCCTTGCCCTGTCCGTCCTCTCTGGACTGACCTATCTTCTCCCTACCCTCCCCACCTACACTCACCTTTGCTGGCTCCATCCCCGCCTCTTTGATTTTTCTGTCTCCTCTCCACCTATCTTCTCCACTATCCATCTTCTATCCGCCTCCCCCTCTCTCCCCGTTTATTTCAGAACCTCCTCCCTCGCCATCATTTCTGAAGAAGGGCCTGGCCTGCTGTGTTCATCCAGCTCTACACCTTGTTATCTCTTAATCTGGTAATTGACTATTCAGCTGCCATTGTCAACATTACGGGTAACATCCACTGCAATCTTTAACTATTTGCTCTTCCAGAACAATTCAGATGCTGATTTGTACTTGTTTTAGAAAATTATCTTATTGGACTCATCTGTTAATGGTAGTCCACATGTATATTTGTTGTGTGACTATTTTTTCATATATTTTGTAACCAATAAGCTCAATCATTTTGTTTATTCAAGAAAGCTTGGTTCTTTTTAAAACATCAGTACATTTGAGACTGGGTGAAAGGTATCCACAGCGGATGGGATTCTGTACAATTAACTTTTCTGCAACCCGCCAAACAGGATGGATGAATAAGCAAGGGGAGCCAGTTTGCTCCTCCCCACCTGGGGCCTTAACATTTCCTGTCTGCAACCATATTACATAGTAAACCTTGCTTTGGGACAGGTGATAATAAAAGGGAGAAAGGATTGTCACAAATCTCAGTTTTAAAGTTAAGCCTTGAATTCTCATTCTCAGCCCATCCTTCATTGTAAATACTGTATATTCACTCGTTTGCTGCAGAGTTTATACATTATATTTGCTTCAGATCAATGCAAAGATGACACTAACTCCTAATCAATGTTCCCTGAAATTCTTTTACCACTGTGCAGCCCTTGAGATTCATGCAAGGCAACTGACTATGGAAAAGGAAGCCAAGATGTTTGCACACAGATTGGCACATGGGGAACTTCCCAGTGGTCATGTAACTTAGAGGAAATGTTGTTTCTAACCGCTTTATTTACAACCGTTTTAAAATGACTTCACAATCACAAAATAAGTCTGCCCTCATGCTAACAGATTAGCTTCCAACAGCTTTAGAGATGTAGGAACTGCAGATGCTGGAGAATCTGAGATAACAAGGTGTAGAGCGAGATGAACACAGCAGGCCAAGCAGCATCATAGGAGATAATCTTTTCTGAAGAAGGGTCTCAGCCTAAAATGTCAACTTTCCTGCTCCTCTGATGCTGCTTGGCCTGCTGTGTTCATCCAGCTCTGCACGTTGTTATCTCAGCTTCTAACAGCTTCTGTGCTGACTGATTGCTTTATCCACACCCAGGTTTAACCAATCAACTACAGTCAGCCGAAATCCATGAACAGATTCATACAATCAAACACAGAATGTCAGCTTGAAAGCATGATCACAGACTCCTCATGAAATAGGGCTCATCCTTCATAAAGTAAAAGCAGTGGCACACAAATTGTAAGGACGTATCATATGATTAGGTCTGTTGCAAACACCCTCCAAGAATAGGTTCAATGATGTGGCAGCTCTACTGGAAATAGAATCAGAAAAAGTGGAGGGATGAAATACATGTTGGTGAAAATGATGTGACAGATCATCTTAGACAAATAATGAACAGAAATAGACATTAAAGAGGAAAGATGAATTAGTTGCATGAAGATGGAAGAAGCGTTGAGCTTTCCATATGCATCTAAAAATGGTTGTGTTTTTGGGGTTTGCTCATGTGACATTTGATCATTTAATGCTCCAGCACATGCAGTTCTATCACAAATGTTATTGCATTTATCTTTGCTGAGTATTTCAGCATTTTAGCATTCCTAAGATAACAAAAAATCATGCTACAAGATTTTTATTCAAAACTGGTCAAATAATTTGGACACAAATGATTTTGAGTTACATTGCAACCTGAAAAAGGATAAGACAGGAAGGTTAAGGGAGAAAAACAGACAAGGAAGATAATTATCAGGACTACTTAATGATCACAATCATTTTACTTCTAATGTGCAATAGCAATATGAGGCTGATATACACCTTCTCTTCAGCACAGATTGAATTCTTGGTGTCAACTGAACTGTTGGGTGCTAATGAATAAACAGTGGTTATCTGGAGCAGGTGAAGGACAATGTTGTGGAAAATCACCGTAATCTCATCGCATGCATGTCCCAGGATCTATCTATTTGTAAGCATTAGTAGAATCTCAGATTAACCTCTCTTGAACTGGGAAGTTTTCACAAAAGAAAGAGTGGAACAATATTTTTCGTCAGTATTCATACAGGAAAAAGACAATGTTGTCGAGGAGAATAATGAGATACAGGATAGAGGTTCATAAGGAGGAGGTGTTAGCAATTCTGGAAGGTGTGAAAATAGATAAGCCCCCTGGGCTGGATGGGATTTATCCTAGGATTCTCTGGGACCCTAGGGAGGAGATTGCAGAGCCCCTGGCTTTGATCTTTATGTCATCATTGTCCACAGGAATAGTGCCAGAAGACTGGAGGATAGCAAATGTTGTCCCCTTATTCAAGAAGGGGAGTAGCGACAACCCTGGTAATTATAGATTAGTGAGCCCTACTTTGGTTGTGGGTAAAGGGTTGGAGAGAATTATAAGAGATAGAATTTATAATCATCTAGAAAGGAATAATTTGTTTAAGGATAGTCAACACCGTTTTGTGAAGGTCGTGCCTCACAAACCTTACTGAGTTCTTTGAGAAGGTAATCAAACATGTGGATGAGGTTAAAACAGTTGATGTGGCATATATGGATTTCAGTAAAGCATTTGGTAATGTTCCCCACAGTAGGCCATTACAGAAAATACGGAGGCATGGAATTGAGGGTGATTTAGCAGTTTAGATCAGAAATTGGCTAGCTGTGAGAAACTGTGAGAAGAGGGTGGTGGTTGATGGGAAATGTTCATCCTGGGGTTCAGTTACTGATGGTGTACCGGAAGGATCTGTTTTGGGGCCACTGCTATCTGTCATTTTTATAAATGACCTGGATGAGGGCGTAGAAGGATGGGTTAGTAAATTTGCAGATAACACTAAAGTCAGTAGAATTGTGGGTAGTGTGGAAAAATGTTGTAGGTTACAGAGGGACATAGATAAACAAAGAACAAAGAACAAAGAAACCTACAGCACAGGAACAGGCCCTTTGGCCCTCCAAGCCTGCGCCGATCAAGATCCTCTGTCTTACCTGTCATCTATTTTCTAACAGTCTGTGTCCATTTGCTCGCTGCCCATCCATGTACCTGTCCAAATATATCTTAAAAGACGCGAACGTCTACCACCTCCACTGGCAACGCGTTCCAGGTACTCACCACCCTCTGTGTAAAGAACTTTCCACGCATATCTCCCTTAAACTTTCCTCCTCTCACTTTGAACTCATGACTGCTAGTAATTGAGTCCCGCACTCTGGGAAAAAGCTTTTTGCTATCCACCCTGTCTATACCCCTCATGATTTTGTAGACCTCAATCAGGTCCCCCCCTCAATCTCCATCTTTCGAATGAAAATAATCCTAATCTACTCAGCCACCACCCTCCATACCAGGCAACATCCTGGTGAACCTCATCTTCACCCTCTCCAAAGCATCCACATCCTTTTGGTAATGTGGTGACCAGAACTGCACACAGTAATTCAAATGTGGCTGAACCAAAGTCCTGTACAACTGCAACATGACTTGCCAACTCTTGTACTCAAGACCCCGCCCAATGAAGGAAAGAATGCCATATGCCTTCTTGACCCCACCCTATTGACCTGCATTGTCACCTTCAGGGATAAGTAGACCTGAACACCCAGGTCTCTCTGTTCATCGATTTTCCCTTGGACTTTTCCATTTACTGTATAGTTAGCCCTTGAATTTGATCTTCCAAAACGCATCACCTTGCATTTGCCCGGATTGATCTCCATCTGCCATTTATCTGCCCAACTCTCCAGTCTATCTATATTCTGCTATAATCTCTGACAGTCCCCTTCACTATCAGCTACTCCACCAATCTTAGTGTCATCAGAAAGCTCTTTGGAGACAAATCAGAATTAACATTTCTGGTCCAGTGAAACTTCAATGAACTGGGCCTGAAATGTTAGCTCTGATTTCTCCCCACAGAACCTGCCAGGCCTGCCGAACTTTTTCAGCAGTTTCTGTTTGTGTTGCCAAGTGGACTTGACAGGTTCTGTAAACTAGACTGGTTAGCAAAGTTAGAGCACATGGAATACAGGGAGAACCAAAACTGACTTGAAGGTATGTTACAGAGTGTGGTGGTGGAGTGTTGCCTCTCAGACTGGAGGATTGTGACCAGTGCTGTGTCACAAGGATTGGTGCTGGGCCCACTGCTTTTTGTCATTTAGAAAAATGATCTGGAAGTGAATATAGGAGGTGTGGTTAGTAAATTTGCATATTACATCAAAATTGGTGGTGTAGTAAACATTGAAGAAGGTTACCTCAGAGTACAACAGGCTGATGGAATAGCGTGTGGAGATTAATTTAGATTAATGTAAGGTATTGCATTTTGGAAAGGCAAATCAGGGCAGGACCAATACACATAATGGTAAGGTCCTGGGGAGTACTGCTGAACAAGAGACATTGGAGTACAGGTTCATTGTTCCCTGAAGGCAGAGTCACAGGTAGACAGGAAAGAGAAGAAGGCTTTCAGTACGATTTCCTTTATTAGTCAGTGCATTGAGTATAGGAGCTGGGAGGTCATGTTGCAGCTGTACAGGGCATTGGTTGGGCAACTTTTGGAATACTGCATTCAATTCTGAACTCCCTGCTATGGGAAAGGTGTTGTGAAACTTGAAAGGCTGCAGAAAAGATTTATAAAGTTGTTGCCAGGTTTGGAGGATTTGAGCTCTAGGGAGAAGCTGAATAGACTGGGGCTGTTTTCCCTCAAGCATCGGAATATGAAATATGACCTTGTAGAAGTTTATAAAACCATGAAGGGTGTGGATGGGGTGAACAGCCAAGGTCTTTTCTCGAGGGTGCGGGAGTAAAAAAATTAGACCGTATAGGTTTAAGGTGAGATGGGAAAGATATAAAAGGGACCTAAGTGGAAACTTTTTCATTCAGAGGGTGGTGAGTATATAGAGTGAGCTCCCTGAGGAAGTGGTGGAGCCTGGTACAATTGCAACTTTTAAAAGTGATCTGGAGATGGGTTCATGAACAGGGACGGTTTAGAGGGATATGGGCCAAGTACTGGCAAATGCACCTGGGCTAATTTAGGATATCTGGTTAGATAAGTTAGACCAATGGATCTGCTTCCATGCTTTACAACTCTATGACTATGACTTTATAATTACCGTAAATCTGCGCCCTTTGGTTATCAACCTTTATGCAATTGCAATTTATCCTTACTTTCTCAAAACTTTTCATTATTTTGAGCACATCTACTGTATATCCCTTTGAATTTATTTTCTGTAAAGAGAACAATCTCAGCTTTTCATACTACACACCAAATACCCCTGATAAAGAGATCCGCAGGTGATTCAGCATTTACTTGGTATTTGCCCAAGGAGCTTTGAAAGTAGGGGGATACTGAAGTGTTTTACACTTCACCCAATCAGCATATGCTGTGTTAAGACATTTTGCAGATTTTGAAAATCATCCGATTCTATTCCCAAACAGAAAACCTACAACCGGTCCATCAAGTCGACCAGATTTTTGTTCTCTGTTTCCAACATGTATTACAGTTACAACTAAATCGTTTCAAGGAAATAAAATGCACAATTATGTTCACATTGCTGGGTTTGACAAACATCTAGAGCCTTGAAGGTATGCTATGAAGCAACTACAACCTCAGTTTTAGTCTACTCAAGAGCTGTTCCAGGCAGTCATGCTTGCTGCTGACTCAACATATACATATTTTTAATTAAAACCATTGAAGAGGTGGTCAGAGTTGTGCCTGAACATGTTTGAAGAACCAAATACCAACACGGTATATATACATTCCATTTTATTTTGTCCCAGTTGCTCAGGGGAGTATCTACGCACTTATTGGTGAATTTCTAAAGATTCCAGCCCCAGCACTATTAGGTTGAATGACTTTCCACGTGCTTCCAATCTTTTCAGTTTTTGTATCTTATTAATCATAATCAATCATATTAATCATGACCTAAAGTGGCAAGTTATAAATAAATTTTGCAGCTTTGGCTATGTTTAAGAGTGACATCCAAATCAGTTTTGTTTTGTCAAAGTAAACATCACTTCCAAATTAGCATACACTTGTCTATGCTTGCTTATGGTACTGTCAAGACTCAACTGTTTGTAGGGCTCACTCATGAATGATTATTATTCCAGTAACAAAGTGTGCAACTACATGCAATGTGATGTTTAAGTATTTTTAACAGATGCTGTGCTGTTTGATAAAGAATAAAGAGCTGTGGTTTCTCACATGACAACAAATGCATCAATACAGGTTTCCAACAGCAACAACAAACTTTTGCCAAATCTACTTTTGTTCTGTTGAGGCATCTGCTGCTACATAACACATTGGGAGCTGTTGTTCCTCTTGAATAGAGTAGCAGGCATTATTCATACCAGGCAGTGTATCAATTGTGCTCAACCAGCCCTTACTAGTTCCAAGCTTCAGGACATATCCACAGCTAGATGTAATTCAGCTACTGGAATCCATTTATTAAATAATCCAGACTGTGCTAGGAAATACAAAGCTGAAGAGGTATCATATCATACTGGCAATGCTACCAGACTTGCTGAATTTCTCCAACGTTCTCTGCATTTGTTTCAGATTTCCAACATCTGCAGTATTTTGCTTGTATTGATAGTGTGCTGAATTTGTGCAAATTTAAAAAGACAAACATCACAGCCTCTCTCCAAGAGCTCTCCGCAGTAGGCCAGCACAAGGGGCGAACATGTGGTCTCACTGCTGACTGCTATCATGCTCTGCACAGGGCTGCTGATTGCTGACATCCCCACTTCAGACTCTCAATTGCCAACCTTGCTTCGGAGGACAGGAGTTTGAGGCCGAGAGAAGGGAAGAAAAGAGGGAGAAGGAAGGAAAAGGAGAAATATTAGGAGTTGACATCCTGGGCATCTGCTCCCAATCTCTTCTGTGAGTGAGCCTCCTCAAAATCAAGATTTCTCTCCTCATACATACCTCTACCTGTAATCCCTCCAGTGTTGTTATCCTGGAACACTTGCTAAATCCTAATTCTCTAATGGATTTTGATTTAATCTGATTTGATTTATTATTGTTACATACACCAAGATACAGTGAAAAGTATTGTTTTGTGTGCTAAGCAGACAAATTATAACTTGCATAAATACATCAGGCTAATCGAACAGAATGCAGAATATAGTATTACAGCTACAGAGAAGGTGCAGAGAAAGATCAACTTTAATATATGAGGGATTTATTCATATGTCTGATCATAGCCGAGAAGAAGCTGTTCTTAAATCTGTTGATGTATGCTTTCAAACTTCTGTATCTTCTGGCTGATGGAAGAGATAGAAGAGAGTATAACCAGTTTAGGGGGTGTCTTTGATTGTGTTGGCTATTTTCCTGAGGCAGTGGGAAATGTAGACACAATCAGCGGAAGAATGGTTGGTTTTCATGATGGACTGGGCTGCCTTCACAACTCTCTGTAATTTCTTGCAGTCTTGGACAGAGCAGTTGCCATATACCACACTGTGATATATCCAGACAGGATGCCTTCCACTGTGTATCTATAAAGATTCATAAGAATCATTGCAGACATGTGAAATTTCCTTAGCCATCTGAGGAGATAGAGGCTTTGATGTGCTTTCTTGAGTGTAATGTCGATGTGGATGGACCAGGATAGATTGTTGGCAATATTTATACCTATTACACAAATTATTTTGTAATTTCCAGGAGCATTATCAGATTAGCTTTACTTTTAGAGTAATAGCCTGTCATTAGGAAAAGTTGCTTGACCATACCACATGCTCTCAGTATACCAGCTTCCTGCCTGCTTCTGAGCACAAAGGCAGCAGTTGAAACACAATGCCAGAAATGAGAGACCTGCTCAATCCTCCACGAGAATTAGGTTCTGCAAACACCAAGTTTGCAAATTCACAAAATGGGGAGCATTAATTCTTACCCCATCATCTCACTGAAATTGTAACAGTTTCAAGATTTCAAAAAAGAACCTTGTAATTGTCTGAGATTTGTGACAAGCATTTTGTAAACATTCTCTCTCTCTATCTTTTCTTCAACACTGCAGAACTTGGAAAAGCACAGCCTCCATATTGTTGTGAGCATTATGAATGAATTAGCTTTATTGTCACATACACCCGAAAGAGTGTAACAAAAAGTTTGCAAAGTTGCCACTTACAGCACCATCTCAGGTGCAAGACACCTAGATATATGTATTTAAATATTTGCTATGAAATAGAGAAAAATAAAATTTTTTAAGAAGCATAAGAATAAAATGGAAAAAAAAACTACTCAATTTTCAGTCCTTCCACCCCAGTGCGTGCCAGGCCAAGCCTCCAGACCACAAGGGGCCTTACTTCCCCATGACTGCTTCCAGTCCAGGATCGCCTCTCTGACAGGCCGTCCATCCACAAGCCCAGTAGCAAGAAAGGGGAAAATGCTGCAAGGTTCCTGAAGGGTTCACATAATGAACTGTCAGAACAAATATGTTAGTGGGTTAAAGGATACCACAAGAATGTAGCTTGAACTTTACATGGAATAAAAGTGATGTCATTAAATCCATAAGGTGTAAGTGGTATGGCTACAGCGGATCAGCATTTCTTTTATTGACTCATGGAGAATGGATGTTACCAGCTGGCTAGCATTTGTTGCCCATTCCTAGTTCCCCTTGCAAAGGTGGTGGCCAACTTTCTTCTTAAACTACTGCAGTCCATATGAGACCTTACAAGTATCATGTCTAAGTTTAGCACAACCTCTCTGCTCTTGGCACTATGCTCTACTAATAAGGCCCTGAATACTGCATGTTGTATATTATGTAGACTACACTTAGTGTTGCTGAACATTTGTTTTGGATTATAAAATAAAAATATGTTAGACGTTCGTAATCTGAAATAAAAACAAAGTTTTGCTTTTAATTTATATAAATGATTTGGATGGGAATATATGAAGCATGGCTTGTAAAGTTGTGGATGACACCAAAATCGGTGGTATAATGGACAGTGAAGGTTATTTATGAGTACAATGGGATCTTGATCAGCTGGGCCATTAGGCCGAAAAGTCGGAGATGGCATTTAGTTTAGGTAAATGCGAGGTGTTGCATTTTGTTAAGAAAAACAAGGTCAAGACTCAACAATTAATGCTAGGGCCTTGGAGAGTGTTGCCGAACAGAGAGATCGAGAATTTCAGTACATAGTTCCTTGAAGTCAGTGGTAGGCAGGAAGGCACACTTACCTTCATCAGTCAGGACACTGAGTGAGATATCTTGTTGCAGCTGTACAGGACATTAGTGAGGCCACTTTTGGAGTACTGTGTACAGTTCTGGTTGCCCTACTGTAGGAAGAATATAATGAAATTGGAAAGATTTATGCAGATTTTACTGAGATTAGAGGTTTTGAGTTATAAGAAAAGGCTGGATAGGCTGGGACATTTTTCTCCTGGAGCGTAGGAAGTTGAGGAGTGACCTTATAGAGATTTATAAAATCTTGAGGGGCAAAAATAAGGTGAATGGCAAAGGTTTTTTCCCTAGGGTGGGGGAGATTAAAACTAGACAGCATAATTTGAAGGCCAGTGGGGTAAGATTTAAAACGGACGTAGGGGCAACATTTTCACACAGAGAGCAGTGCGTGCATGGAATGAACTGCCAGAGTAAGTTGTAGACGCTGGCAGAATTACAACATTTAAAAGTCATTTGGATAGGTACATGAATAGGAAAGTTTTGGAAGCATATGGGCCAAATGCAGCAACATCAGACTAGTTTAGTTTTGGAAACCTGGTCAGCACGGACGAGTTGGTTTGAAGGATCTGTTTCTGCGCTACTTGATTATATGCCTTTGTGACATGATCTGTCGTTGGTTGTCAGGATGGTGAGTGGCTTGGAGGGGAACTTGCAGGTGGTGGTGTTCCCAATTATCTGCTGCCCTTGCCTTTCTAGATGAAGGGGTCATTGGTTTGGAAGGCGCTGTCTAAGGACCTTTGGTGAATTTTTGCATTCCAACTTGTAAATAGTACACAGTGCTGCCACTGAGTGCCTGTGGTGGATGGAATGGATACTTGCGGATGTGCCAATCAAGAGGGGTGCTTTATGCTGGATGGTGTCCATCTTCCTGAGTGTTGTTGGAGTGGCACCCATCCAGACAAATGAGGGGTATTCCATCACACTCCTGACTTGTACCTAGTAGCTGGTGGACAGACATAACAAAGTGTGGAGCTGGATGAACACAGCAGGCCAAGCAGCATCTCAGGAGCACAAGATCTGATGTTTCGGGCCTCGACCCTTCATCAGAAAAGGGGGATGAGGAGAGTATTCTGAAATAAATAGGGAGAGGGGGGAGGCGGATCAAAGATGGATAGAGGAGAAGATAGGTGGAGAGGAGGGTATAGGTGGGGAGGTAGGGAGGGGATAGGCCTGGGGAGGACAGGCAGGTCAAGGGGGTGGGATGAGTTTAGTAGGTAGGAAATGGAGGTGCAGCTTGAGGTGGGAGGAGGGGATAGGTGAGAGGAAGAACAGGTTAGGGAGGCGGGGACGAGCTGAGCTGGTTTTGGGATGCAGTGGGGGGAGGGAAGATTTTGAAGCTTGTGAAGTCGACATTGATACCATTGGGCTGCAGGGTTCCCAAGCGGAATATGAGTTGCTGTTCCTGCAACCTTCGGGGGGCATCATTATGGCACTGCAGGAGGCCCAGGATGGGCATATTGTCTAAGGAATGGGAGGGGGAGTTGAAATGGTTTGCGACTGGGAGGTGCAGTTGTTTATTGCGAACCGAGCTAAGATGTTCTGCAAAGCGGTCCCCCAGCCTCCGCTTGGATTCTCCAATGTAGAGGAAGCCACACCGGGTACAGTGGATGCAGTATACCACATTGACAGATATGCAGGTGAACATCTGCTTGATGTGGAAAGTCATCTTGGGGCCTGGAATGAGGGTGAGTGTGGAGATGTGGGGGCAAGTGTAGTACTTCCTGCGGTTGCAGGGTAAGGTGCCGGGTGTGGTGGGGTTGGAGTGGAGTGTGGAGCGGATAAGGGAGTCACGGAGAGAGTGGTCTCTCCGGAAGGCAGATAAGGGTGGGTGTGGTGGGGTTGGATTGTAGATGGTGGAAGTGTCGGAGGATGATGTGTTGAATGCGGAGGTTGGTGGGGTGGTATGTGAGGATTAGGGGGAATTCTCTTTGGCGGTTACTGCAGGAGTGGGGTGTGAGGGATGAGTTGCAGGAAATGTGGGACACTCGGTCGAGGGCGTTCTCGAACAATGCGGGGTTGGAGGTTGTGGTCCTTAAAGAACGAGGTCATCTGGGATGTGCGCGAGTGGAATGCCTCATCATGGGAGCAGATGCAGCAGAAGCGAAGGAATTGGGAATAGGGGATGGAAGTTTTGCAGGAAGGTGGGTGGGAGGAGGTGTATTCTAGGTAGCTGTGGGAGTTGGTGGGCTTGAAATGAACATTGGTTTGTAGGTGGTTGCCTGAGATGGAGACAGAGAGGCCCAGGAAAGTGAGGGATGTGTTGGAGATGGTCCAAGTGAATTTGAGGTTGGAATAGAAGGTGTTGGTGAAGTGGATGAACTGTTTGAGCTCCTCTTGGGAGCCCGAGGCGGCGCTGATACCATCATCAATGTAACAGAGGAAGAGGTGGGGTTTGGGGCCAGTGTTGGTGCGGAAGAGGGACTGTTCCACGTAACCTACAAAGAGGCAGGCATAGTTTGGGGCCATGCAGGTACCCATGGCCACCCCCTTTTTCTGTAGTAAGTGGGAGGAATCGAAAGAGAAATTGTTGAGGGTGAAGACGAGTTTGGCCAGGCTGGTGAGGGTGTCGGTGGAAGGGGACTGGTTGGGTCTGCGGGACAGGAAGAAGTGGAGGGCCATGAGGCCATCTGCATGGGGAATGCAGGTGTATAGGGACTGAACGTCCATGGTGAAAATGAAGTGTTGGGGACCGGGGAATTGGAGGTTCTGGAGGAGGTGGAGGGTATGGGCGGTGTCACTGACGTAGGTAGGGACTTCCTGGACCAAGCGGGAGAAAATGGAGTCCAGGTAGGTGGATGTGAGTTTGGTGGGGCAGGAACAGGCAGGTTTGTGGGTTTTGGGAAGGAGATAGAAGCAGGCGGTGTGAGATTGGGGAACAATGAAGTTGGAGGCTGTCGGTGGGAGGTCACGTGAGGTGATGAGGTTGTGGATGGTTTGGGAGATGATGGTTTGGTGCTCGGGGGTGGGGTCATGATCCAAGGGGGCGGTGGGAGGAGGTGTCAGAGAGTTGGCGTCTGGCCTCAGTGATGTAGAGGTCAGTGCGCCATACTACAACTGCGCCTCCCTTGTCTGCAGGTTTGGGGACAGATTTTGGGGAGTCAGAGGGTGAGTTAATTGCCGCAGTAGCCCTAGTCTCTGACCTGCTCTTTTTGCCACTCTGTGTACAAGCTGAACCTAGTTGAGTTTCTGGTCGATGGTAACCCAAACGATGCTGATAGTGGAGTATTCAGTGATGGTAACACCATTGAATGTTAACGGGCATTGGTTAGATCATCTTCTTTTGGAGATGAGCATTGCCTAGCAATTGTGTCACGCATGGTTGCCTTCATTGCTCAGTACTTTGAGTATAGGAGTTGGGATATTATATTGAGGTTTGTATGTTGAGTATATTGGTAAGACCTTTTCTGGAATATTGCGTCCAATTCTGGTTGCTCTGCTGTAGAAAGGATATCATCAAGCTGGAAAGGGTTCAGAAGAGATTCACCAAGATGTTGCTGGATACGTAAAGGTTGAGTTAAAAAGAAAGGATGGATAGGCTGGGACTTTTTTCACTGGAGTGTAGGAGGTTGACAGGTGGCCTGAAAAAGATTTATAAAATAATGAGAGGTATAGATAGAGTTGATGGTAGGTGTCTTTTCCCTAAGATGGGGAATTTCAAGGCTAGAGAGTACATTTCTAAGGTGAGAGGAGAGAGATTTAAAAAAAGACATGAGGCAAATTTTTTACACAGATGGTGGTTCACGTGCGTAATGAACTTCCCGAGGAAGTAGTGGATGCGTGTTCAATTATAATGTTTAAAAGACATTTGGATGGATACATGAATAGGAAAGGTTTGGAGTGATGTGGACCAGGCGCAGATAGGCAGGACTAGTTGGTTGGGATTATGTTCAGCATGTTCTGGTTGGACTGTTCGATCTGTTTCCTTGCTGTATGACTCAATAACAATAAATTTTGTTTGCCACTTTGTCAGTCCAAGCCTGGATATGGACAACATCTTGCTATGTTTGAACATGGACTGTTTCAGTAAGTAAGGAGTCATGAATGGTGCTGGACATTGCACATTCATCAGTGAACAGCCCCACTTCTCACCTAATGATGCAGGCAAAGCCATTGATAAAGCAGCTAAAGATGGGTAGGCCTCCAACAATCATCCTCCTGTGTGCCAAGTATTAATCCACCCAGCAGAGAGTTTCCTGCTCATTCTCATTGACTCCAATTATGCTCAGGCTCCTTGCTACCACACTCAGATAAATGCAGCCTTGATGTCAAGGGCTGGCACTCTTACCTCACCTCTGGAATTCAACTCTTTTGTCCATGTTTGAACCAAAGCTGTAACGAGGTCAGGAGCTGAGTAGTCCTGGTAGAATCCAAACTGAGCATCACTGAGCAGGTGCTGCTTGGTACCACTGTTGATGACACCTTCTGTCAATTTATTGATAATCAAGAGTAGACTAACAGGCCTGCAACTGGTGTGTTGGATTTGTCCTGTTTTTTATGTGGAAGACACACTTGGGCAATTTTCCACATGGCAGATAGATGCCACTGTTGTAACTACAGTGGAACAGTTTGGTCTGGGGAGTAGCAAGTTCTGGAATAAAAGTCATCACAGCTATTGCTGGAATGTTGTCAGGGCCCACAGCATTTGCAGCGTCCAGTACCTCCAGCCATTTGTTGATATATTGTGGAGTGAATCAGTTTGGCTGAAGACTAGTATCTGTGATGCTGGGATCAATGGAGGAGATTGAGATGGACCATCCACCCGGCACTCTGGCTGAAGATTGCTGCTAATGCTTCAGCCTTGTCTTTTGCACTGTTATGTTGGGGTCTTCCATTATTGAGGATGGGAATATTTGTGGACTGAACTCCTCTAGTGAGTTTTTCGATTGCCCATTACCCATTATTCATGACTAGATTTGGCAAGACTGCAGAGTTAAGATCTGATCCATTGGTTATGGGGTCACTTAGCCTTAGCTATCACCGCTTACACTGTTTGGCACACAAGTAGTCCTGTTTTGTAGCTTCAACAGGTTACCACATCACTTTTAGGTATGCCTGGTATTGCTCCTGGCATAGCCTCCTGCAATCTTCATTGAACCATGTTTGTTCCCTAGATAGATGGCAATGGTTGAGTGTGGGATATGCAGGGCCACAAAGCTGCAGATTGTGCTGGAGTACAATTCTGCTGCTGTTGAAGGCCCACAGCACCTCATGGGTGCCCAGTCTTGAGTTGCTAGAACTGTTTGAAGGCTATCACATTTAGCATAGTGATCGTGCCAGACAACATAACGGAGCGGATTCTCACCATGAAGACGGGATTTTTGTCTCCACAAGGACTGTGCAGTAGTCATTCTTACTGATACTGTCATGGACAATTGTATCGGCAACCAGCAGATTGGTAAGGATGAGGTAAAGTATGGTTTTCCTTCTAATTGGTTCTGTCGCCACCTTCTACAGACCCAGTATAGCAGACGTATCTTTTAGGATCAGATCAACTCAATCAGTAGTGCTGCTGCTGGCTCACTCTTAGTTTTGGACGTTAAAATACCCCACCCAGAGTACATTTGCCATCCTTGCCACCCTCAGAGCTTTTCCCAAGTGTTGTTCAACATTGACGAGTAGTGTTCAATGGAGACAGGATGGTACGTGGTAATCAGCAGAATCTTTCTTGCCCATGTTTATTCTGAAGCCATGAAAATTCTTGGGGTTTGGAGTCAATGTTGAAGACTTCCAGGGAAACTCCCTGCCCACTGTATATTGCTGTGCCACTATTTCTGCTGCGTATCTCATGCTGCTGAAACAGGACATATATAGGGTTAGTGCTGGTGGTATCTGTGATATTGTTTGGAAGGTATGATTTCATGATTATAATTCTGCCATGCCTGACTAGTTTGTGAGACAGCTCTCCCAATTTTGTCACTAGCCTCCAGATGTTGGTAAGATGGACTTTCAAGGATTGACTGGACTGTTTCTGCCGTTATTTTTTCTAATGCTTGGATCAATGCTTCATATAAACAACGAAGATCTGTAAAAACTAAGAACATCATTGCCCACCCAAGACCCTGTCTTAAAATAATAGAAATTGAGCACCTGTGTATGGTTTGTCTTTTGTCTAACCAGCTTGAGACCTGAAAGAAATTAAGAACAACCCCCAACTCAACTCACTTAAAGTTTTGAATTATGAAATTTGCACCTGTATTGAGGAATTTATAGTTGATCCATGTGAAGTAGCAAGGACCAGAGACCAGAAAAAAAAACAAGAACAATGACAATGCCCACCCCAAACCCTGCTGAAATGTTTTAAAAATTAAAAAAGGTTCTGCACCTATCCAGCTGAGTCCATTGTAATGGTATATTCCACTTGACTAAGCAGTACAAACTGGAGATCTGAAAGAACTAAGAACAATGACATTACCCACCCCAAACCCGCTTAGAATGTTTTAGATATTAAATAAGGCACTACACTTGTCCTGTTAGGTCTGGTGTACTGATTATATTCCATTTAGCTTTTTGTAAGTTGAAATGAGCTTCAACACTTCTCGAAGCAGCACAAACATAGCAGCCTAAAAAACTAAACTTTGTATTTAGTACCTTCAGGAAGACTGTCCAGCATTGTATACCCACATGGAGCAAATGCTGGATGCAGGGACAACTAAGATTGCAATCCTAAACTTCACGGCAAAGTCTCAAGAACATGTCAGCATCTCCAAGTGTCTGGTTCCACTTGAACAGTGAGGGATTGGAGATCTGGAAGCACTAGAGAAATGTTGTTTGATAATCTTATCTCCATACCCATTACATGGATGAGCGATGAGCTCTTCAATTATAAATGAACATCCATCCCCTAAAACCTCAATACACCGAATCAAATGGTTGCATGTTTAAAATTACTTGAAATTTAGTGAATATAAAGTTTAAGAGCTTGTTGAAAATTTAATCTACAAATCTAGATCAATGGGTTAAACTATTGATGAATGTTATCAATTAATTTGCTTACCAGACTGATTTTTGGGTGTCCTTTCTTTGGCAGCACATTTAAACATGGAACTATTTTGTTTTTCCGAAATTCCCAACAGAAACAGGTGACAGGCTACCACTTCTACAGCATAGCTGTGCTAGAACTATTGGATGAAGGTGAAGGTACCTGGATCAGTTGCAAATTTTATGGCTCCAAACAGTTTCTAGTTATTCCTTGGACATCTGGAAAAGATGTCTAAACTTGCAGCACAGTGGCCCAATGGTTAGCACTGCTGCCTCAAAGCACTAGGGACCCAGGTTTGATTTCACCTTCAGGTCACTGTCTGTGTGTAGTTTGCACGTTTTCCCTGTGTCTGTGTGGGTTTCCTTCAGGTGCTCTGGTTTCCTCCGACAGTCCAAAAATGTGTAGGTTAGATAGGTTGGTCATGCTAAATTGTCCATAGTGTTCAGGGATGTGTAACTTAGGTGTGTCAAATGGGGATGGGTCTGGAAGGGTCAGTGTGGACTTGTTGGGCTGAAGGGCCTGTTTCCACACTGTAGGGATTCTATGATGAGCATCTACAATGCTGGGTGGTCCATCTGGTTTCATTTCTTTCTTTGTAGTAATTGATACAGCAAAGTGGCTTGCTCAGCCATTTCAGAGGGCAGTTGAGAGTCAACCATACTACTGTTGATCTGGAGTCACATGTAGGGCAGACTAGGTGAGGATGGTAGATTTCGTTCCCTGATGGTTTTTTTCCAACAATTGACAACAGTTTCATGGTTATCAGTAGGTTCTTAATTCCAGATTATTTTTGTATTGAATTCAAATTCCACCATCTGTTGTGCCAGGATTCAGATCCAAGTCCCCAGAACATTAGCTGAGTTTCTCTAATAATACTGCTAGGCCATCAAATGCATCCTAATGGGATTGGCCAGAGATCATGTGTTTTGTGCACAAACAGCGTGTACAGGATCTCAACTGAACAGCAGCCAAGGCAGACCAGTTGGTAATGTGATTGACGTTAATGAAGTGTAAAGCCTTTGTTTCTAACTGAATCAATGAGGTTATGTTCAGTTTGACTGGATACCTTCTCCCTGGCATATGCCTAAATGAAACCGGAGAACAAAAGAACTGGAATCTTGTTTGATCACCGCAGGATTAGGAGGGTGGAAAATCCTCCTTCTCGAGGAGGTGTATCAGTTACATACTATGCATTTGTGTGGATTTTATGTTCATCATACTTCCCACGTTGCAATACTTGATCAGGGTCTCCTGCAGTGCCACAATGATGCCACCCGAAGGTTGCAGGAACAGCAACTCATATTCTGCTTGGGAACCCTGAAGCCCAATGGTATCAATGTGGACTTCACAAGCTTCAAAATCTCCTTCTCCCCCACTGCATCCCAAAACCAGCCCAACTGTCCCCTCCCCCCACTGCATCCCAAAACCAGCCCAGCTCGTCCCCGCCTCCCTAACCTGTTCTTCCTCTCACCTATCCCCTCCTCCCACCTCAAGCCGCCTACTAACCTCATCCCGCCTCCTTGACCTGTCCGTCCTCCCCGGACTGACCTATCCCCTCCTCACCTTCCCACCTATACTCTCCTCTTCAGCTATCTTCTCCTCTATCCATCTTCAGTCCGCCTCCCCCTCTCTCCCTATTTATTTCAGAACCCTCTCCCCATCCCCCTCTCTGATGAAGGGTCCAGGCCCAAAACATCAGCTTTTGTGCTCCTGAGATGCTGCTTGGCCTGCTGTGTTCATCCAGCTTCACACTTTGTCATCTCAGTTCTTCACAAACTTATTATGTGCAAATTTCTTCTCAGTAATTTGGCTCATAATTTAAGTATTACAAAATTTATTTCAAAAGATGGAGAAAATCATGACAGGAGGTAACTCCTTCCTTATCATGGACGATATATCTGAACCCAAGAGTCATGTCAGTATTCTGTATTTAAAACCTCTGCGTACAATTTACATTTGCAAATTAATAACGTTTGTAAACTAAAGAACAATCAAAATTCTCATTGACCTCACCCTACACAATTCCTCCATCATGCCTTTAAATACTGCATTGTCTCATCATCCACAGTCCCCATATCATGTAATTAAAGCCTGACTGAATTTAGCATGCAAATTGACTTTATTTTGCAATGGGATTGGGCTGATCTCTTGCAACACAATTTCCCCATTATGCAATTATACTGTAGCTGAACTCACTGGCGTAGATCTCTCAAGAAACACGATGCTCTGATTGACCAGAATAAATCATATTTAAGGTTGCAACTTACATTTTACTGCTATGTGCAAGTTGCATTGACGCTTTGAGAGAGATTCTCGATTTGAGGTTCAGTGAGATTTCTCACCTTTATCATGCCAAATATGCCTCATTTATGACCTAACCCATCCCAATAGCATCCCTCATGTTAATTCTATCTTTATTTTACCATACACTGCCCCAGAATAACTAGCCACTCAACACATATCAGTTGAAAAACTTGAATCAATGCCATTTTTAAAAGGCCATTGTGCACCCCGGGTGAGCATTGACAATCCACTCTTAACCCTTATTGGCACAGCAGCCACAAAGCCATGCTGTTCATTACACATAGCTGGCATGCTTGACACTCACTCGCACATGTTCAACCACCAGGCAATAGCGTTTACATATCCTTAGCTGGATCACATTAAAACATTTTCTCTACGTCACTAATACCCCAATGCTCCCAGTGACCCGGTGCTTATCATTGTCCAGCCAGGGAACATTTCATACAGTGAAGCAGTCAGTCAATTCCAAACATGATCTTTTATCTACAGCTAGCGAAAGTGAACACAAATAAAACCAAGAGAAGCTGGCATTCACATGACCAGGGTCTCCTGCAGTGCCACAATGATGCCACCTGAAGGTAGCAGGAACAGCAACTCATATTCTGCTTGGGAACCCTGCAGCCCAATGGTATCAACGTGGACTTCACAAGCTTCAAAATCTCCCCCTCCCCCACTGCATCCCAAAACCAGCCCACCTGTCCCCTCCCCCCACTGCATCCCAAAACGAGCCCAGCTCGTCCTCGCCTCCCTAACCTGTTCTTCCTCTCACCTATCCCCTCCACCCACCTCAAGCCGCCTACAATGCAAACCAAATGTGGCATCATGATCAGTTACTGTTTCGCATTCCATGATAGTTTTCTGCACCCAGCTCTCATCTACTTGAACCTGGTGTCAATCAGCTCCTGTCTGGCTTGTGGTGCCTGACACAGCTGCGTTCATACATAAAGAGAACTTTCTATTCGCCCAGTGTCTTTGTCCTCCCCGAAAGACTGCTCCCATTCCTCTGGCTCGTCAGCACCTACCATATTACCTTGTTTCTTGTTCCAGTTGTGCAGAGCATAGCATGCCAGGAGGATACAAGGCATTTTGTTTGGACTGTACTGGAATATTCCCCCATACTGGTACAAATAATGGAACCACTTCTTCAAATGCGCTGCTGCCTACTCCACCACAGCTCTGGTCGTAGCAAGAGCACCAAACTGTTCAAGATTTGCATTATATCAGAAAGGGGCTGCCTGCCCTCCCCCACCCACCCGCATCCCATTGCAGATCCATCTGAACCATTCCAGTTTCCATTCCATTTATTGGAGTCTATGATCATACTTGCATGACTTGTGATACTTCGATGTTCCACTCATCCTACAGCTCCCTTGAAAGTTTCACAAGTGATGGGGCACTTTTGGTCTGTGTTTGCCTCCTTGAGTCATTGCTGCTAACTTCTGTATCATTGGGATGGCAAGTTCTGGTTTGTAAGCACCAACAGCAGAGGTGGCACATTCCACCTTTGACCAACACTCACATTCACTCTGCATGAATTGTAACTGGGTGAAGAAATGTTTGCAAATGAAGTGTAGATTGAGTTTGCAAAGCTGTTCTTCATGTCTTTGCCCTTTCAATGTCCTAGCGACCAGCAGATGTGGATTACACACGTTAGTCAATCAAAGTGGCATTCCCACAGGGAAGACAATATCCTAGTAACATTCTCGCTGAACTGTTAATCCAAACACTCAGGTAATGTTCTGGAGACCTGGGTTCAAATCTCACCATGACAGATGGTGGAATTTGAATTCAACAAATGTCTGGAATTAACAGTCCAATGATGACCATGAATGTCGTTGCCGATTATCAGATAAACCTGTCTGATACACTAATCATAGAATCCCCACAGTGTGGAAATGGAACATTCAGCCCAACAAGCCCACACCAAACCTCAGGCCATCCCACCTAGACCCATTCCCATGGAACCGACCTAATCTACACATCCCTGAACACTACGGGCAATTTAGCATGGCCAATTTACCTAACCTGCATATCTTTGGATTGTGAGAAGAAACTGGAGCACCCAGAGGAAAACCACAGACACGGGGAGAATGTGTAAACTGCAGACAGATAGTCACCTGAGGGTGGAATAAACCCAGGTTGCTGGTGCTGTGAGGCAGCAGTGCTAACCACTGAGCCACCGTGCTGCCCCTAATGTCCCTTAGGGAAGGAAACTACCATCCTTACCTGATCTGGCCTACATGTGACCACGAGACCCATAACAATGTGGTTGACACTTAACTACCCTCTACGTAATTAGGGATGTGCAGTAAATGCTGCCTGGCCAGTGACACCCTCATCTCATGAATGAACAAAGAATAAAAAACACACTCTGCCCACACTGGGCATTGTCCCAACCATCCTTCAATTTCACTGGACATCTAAAGAACAGCAAGTGATGGCAGAGAACACAGATCATGATGGATACTGTCAGCACAGGCTCTACTTGGTTATCATGTACTGCCCAAGACCTCAGTGTTCCCTTTCACCTCGATCTACCCCAACACAATTCTTCCCATTTCCCTAAGGGGAGACTCAGCACATTGAACTATCCATCCAATTGTCTTCACTGCCTCTGACCCTCAAAATTACATCTTAATAACACCTGCCCTGTTCCTCTGCACTGCACCACATGGGCCACACTGGTGATTACTATCAATAACCCCCCAACATAATATAAAAATTCATTCACACAATTTAGGCCAGCATTTATTACCAATCCCTAATTGCCCAGATGGCAGCTAAGTGTCAATCACATTGGTCTGGGTCTCAAATTACATTGATGCCAGACCAGGTAAGGATGATAGTTATCTTCACTAAAGGGCATTAATGAGTCAGATAGGTTTTTTTTCCTGACAATCAATGGTTTCATGGTCATCATTTGACTCCGAATTCCAGACATCTATTGAATTCAAATTTGACCATCTGCTATGGCAGGATTTGAACTCTAATCCCCAGAACAATATCAAGGTCCCCTGATTAATAGTCTAGCAATACCACTAGGCCATCACCTCCTCTAAAGCCTACTATGCCATCTGATTGAGTTCCAAATACCTATCACAAAGAACTTGAGATCCATCCCATCACTTGCCTTGTTCCCATCTCTATACATACCTACGCTACCCCAATAACACCTGTCTCACCCAAATCTAACCTCATCTTACCCCTTGCCGTACATAAAATAACCAGCTACTGTCTGGATCTCCCAGAATGAACTGGAATCCTGGACCTGGCAATCTTTAAACACCATTGTCCATCTGGGCAAACACTGTCAGTCTGGATGCACTATTGCTCCTGACATTTATTCTACACATGACACATAGGGGGAGTTTAGAGTTCTGCTTTATGGAGTTTCTGGAGAACTGAGTAGTGCAAACGTGGCATGTCCTCTTCTCCAGCACCAGCAATGGATGCCATGAAATCTGGTCTTCCCAGCCTGGCTGAAGGTTCCAAATGGGTCGATGCTATATTAGCCATCTGAAGGAATGCACAGAAACCTAAGAAGAAATCAATGACTCTCTCCACTCTGCCAGCATAATTCTCTTTCTCTGATATCTAACGCTCACTCAATCTCTGCCACTGAATTCATATCACCAAAGCTTATGATCTATCACTCTCACTATTGCCTGCAACATCTTCCCGTTCACTCTCATTCACCCCAGTACCCTGCATGTCCTCTGCTCTGCCTCTTCACTCACTTGGGATACCTCCACAATTGAAGCAAAAGTAAAAGCTGTGCCACCCACCTTCATATCCCCTAATACCCGTCTTTCTCTCATTCCAGGACGAAAACAACTCATAATAGGGGGGAAAAAAGTGTCTATATGGGTGACAGGATGTCTAACATTCAGCTCTTCACCGATTACGTGGAAAAGATCCTGTCTCTGTTCTCCCCAAGCAGCTGACCAACAATGCCAAAGCCCCTTGTTGTGATATCGGATGCTTTACTGACTGTGTCAGGATTCCCTGAGTAAAGGCTATCTCCTGTGAATTGCCTGAGACATGCAGACAGTAATGACAAGCTTAGAGAAAGTAGGAACTGCCGATGCTGAAGTCACAGCTAACATAGTGTGGAGCAGGAGGCACAAAGCAGGCCACACAGCATCAGAGGAGCAGGAAAGCTGATGTTTCGAATCAGGACCCTTCTTCAGAAATAGGGGAAGGGGAAGGGAGCTCTGAAATAAATAGAGAGGAAGGTTGGGGCTGGGCAATGTAGGTGGGATGGTGGTGGGGATTGGTTAGTAAGATTGGAGGAGCAGGTAGGTGGGAGAGAATACAGACCCCCACCCCCGGCCTCATCCCATGACCAACCGTCCCTCTTTTCCCCACCTCTTTGACCTGACACAACCTGTCTATCTTCTCTCTCACCTATCTGCTCCTCCCACTTCACTGACCAATCCCCACAACTGCCTACCCGCACTCCCTATCACCATCCCACCCAACTTTACCAGCCTCACCCATCCTCTCTCTATTTATTTCAGAGGTCCCTTACCCATTCCCAATTTTGAAAGAAGAGTCCTGACCCAAAACGTCAGCTTTCCTGCTTCTCTGATGCATCGCATCGACTCCCTCCACCACCTTCAAGTTCCCCTCTGGAGGTAGGAAGGTACACATTGTGAAGCCTCTTCTAGGGATGCCTAACCTGAAGAAGATACCCTCCTCCCTCCAGACAAACCTCAGGGGATCTATCCATCTTCGATCTGCCTCCCCCTCTCTCTCTATTTATTTCAGAACCCTCTCCCCCTCCTCTTTTCCTGATGAAGAGTCTAGATCCGAAACGTCAGATTTTGTACTCCGAAGATGCCACTTGGCCTGCTGTGTTCATCCAGCTCTACACTTTGTTATCCTGACCCAAAACGTCAACTTTCCTGCTCCTCTGATGCTGCCTGGCCTGGGTGTACAATGAGAGTTGGTGTTCCATCATGAGGTACAGGAGCATGTTTTAACTTGTTTGGTGATGTGCCATGAATTTTTGGATGCCAATGTCCCACACTGCTGTTGGGTGTGTGTGTGTGTGTGTGTGTGTGTGTGTGTGTGTGTGTGTGTGTGTGTGTGTGTGTGTGTTGTTCATCCTTAGTTTATCTTGAGGAGTTGATAGTCATGAGCTGCCGACTTGAATTACTGCTGTCCATGAGTTACATGGAGACCCACAATGCTGTTAGGCAGGAAATTCCAGGAGTTTTGAAGTGATGGAATGGTAATATATTTCCAAGTCAGGATGGTGAGTGGCTTGGAGGGGAACTTGAAGGTGGTGGTGTTCCCACATATCTGCTGCCTTTGCCCTTCTAGATGGAAGTGGCCATGGGTTTGGAGAGTGGTGTCTAATTATTGTTGAATTTCTGCAGTGCGTTGTGTAGATAAAACATACTCCTGCTACTGAACATCAGTGGTGGAGGGAGTCGGTGTGATGCCAATCAAGCAGGCTGCTTTGTCCTGGAGGATGTCAATGTTGAAGTCTTGTTGGAGTTGTGCCTATCCAGACAGGTGGAAAGTAGTCCATCACATTCCTGACATTATCTTGTAGATAGTGGCCAGGCTTTGTGAGGTAAATTACTCGCCGCAGTATTCCTAATCTCTGACCTGCTGTTGTAACTATTGTGCTTATGTGATTAATCCAGTTGAGTTTCCGGTCAATGGTAACCTCCAGAATGTTGATAGCGGGAGATTTAGAGATGGCAATACCATTGAATGTCAAGGAGTGGTGGTTAGATTATCTCTTATTGGAGATGGTCATTGCCTGGCATTTGCGTAATGCAAGTGATGCTTGCCTCTTGTCAGCCCATGCCTGAATGTTGTCCAGGCACGATTGCATTTGAACAAGGACTGCTTCAGAATCTGAGAAGTAGCAAATGGTGCTGAATGATGTGCAATCATCTGCAAAATTCCCCATTTTCAACCTTATGGTGGAAGGAAGGTCATTGATGAAGCAGCTGAAGTTGTTTGGGTCTGGAACATAACCCTGAGTAACTCCTGCAGTGATGTCCTGGAGCTGAGATAATTGGCCTCAGCAACAACAATTTCATCCTTTGTGCTAAGTATGACTCCAACCATTGGAGATTTTGGCACTGATTTGCATTGATTCCAGATTTGCTGGTAAATTGTAATGCTACAGTCGCTCAAATACAGCTTTGATATCGAGGGCTGTCACTTTTACTTCACCTCTGGAATTCAACTCAGTTTTCTATGTTTGAACAAAGGCTGTAATGAGGTGAGGAGCTGAGCAACTCTGGTGGGACGCGAGCTGGACATCAGTGATCAGCTTGTTTCTAAGCAGGCGCTGCTGATTAAATAGCACTGTAGATAACATCTTCTATCACTTTACAGATGATGGAGAGTAGACTGAGGGGCTGGCAACTAGCCATATTGGATTTGTCCTGTTTTTTGTTTCCAGGACACACACAGGCATTGTTGGGTAGATGCCAGTACTGATGTTGTCCTGGAAGAGCTTGGTTAGATGTGTGGTGTGGTTGGCACATCGAGATGTTGGTGCATGCTGTCCAAAATGGAGGTCTTTTTGGAGCAAACAACGAATTGAAGTCACCAGATACCTGCTCTGACTTCCATGTAGAGAATTCTTAGCATCGAGTTTTTTTCCGGGTGGGTGGTAGGATAGGAAATTGATTATTACTGAGGTGAAGTGTGCAATTAAGTTGGATCATTAACAAGCAATAGTCAAATTGCCATTGCCTAATGACAGTCTTGCTTCAACACCCAGACCCTAGCTCAAACTTGCAGACCAGCATTCCCAATTATGATAGGCTTTGCTGGACTTGGTTGAGCCATTTGTCTTGCCATAGGACATGTTGTTTGGACACCGAGAAGAGTTGCCTAAATAAAGGGAAAGCCAATCTTTTCCCACCAATGCTTCTGGCATTAATAAACCTATTCTGTCCCAAAGACAGGGGCCAGCTTGATATAAATGAAAACATTATTGTCAAGTGTTTGTCAAATTATTTGCCAGTTATAAAGGACAGTAATAGCTTTTTTGATTAGATTAAAAGTTTGATGATTAAAATTTGTGGTGCTTGGCATTGTTGCTGAAGGTGGTTAGCTCTTATCTTGTTTGTGGGATAGTGTGTCTGAAATACAAAACCACACAGTGGAAAAAGTTTCATTTCCCTGTCATGTGCGCCTGTGGTCTGTTCTGTTACCATTTGATGTCTAAACGTAGTCATCAGCAGTTAGCCTACATGTGTTTCATCCATGTAAACACATTTTTTGCTGACGCCTTGCATAAGAATAGGGGAAATGTAAATTCTTGCAACCGGGAGCATTGGGAAGGGTTTGAGATTGAACCAGGATGACGTGCTTGTTAACAAACACTTGCCACATCTGACTGCACTTGTTGTCATTGACTTAAACTTACTTCTGAACAATTATCTTTCAGATCAGTATTCATCAATACAGATTTGTGATATTTTTTGTGGGCTTCTTCCTGCTGTGTCAATTGTCACAATCTCGCACCGTCACCCAAATCCATGCGACAGTTCAAAATGAGTGGAAATCATCTGATGATGAATCTCCCCAGAAGTCCTCTAAATCCACTACTATATCTTCAACATACAATTTCTGGAATCTGGTGGAAACACAATCGATGCCATTTTTCCTGAGCTAGTAGGAACTGCTGATGCTGGAGAATCTGAGATAACACGGTGTGAAGCTGGATGAACACAGCAGGCCAAGCAGCATCAGAAGAGCAGGAAAGTTTGATGTTTCGGGTCGGGACCCTTCTTCAGAAATGGAGGAGGCGAAGGGGATTATGAAATAAATAAAGAGACAGGGGGAGGCGGATAGAAGATGGATAAAGGAGAAGATAGATGGAGAGGAGACAGACAGGTCAAAGAGACGGGGTTAGAGCCAGTGAAGGTAAATGTAGGTGGGGAGTTAGGGAGGGGATAGGTCAGTCCAAGGAAGATGGACAAGTCAAGGGGGTCGGATGAGGTTAGCGGGTAGGAGATGGGGGTGGGGCTTAAGGTGGGAGGAATGGTTAGGGAGGTGGGGACTAGCTGGGCTGGTTTTGGCATGTGGTTGGGGGAGGGGAGATTTTGAAGCTTGTTAAGTCCACATTGATACCCTTGGGCTGCAGGGTTCCCAAATGAAATATGAGATGCTGTTCCTCCACTCACCCACCTTTCTGTAAAAGGGCCATTCCCGATTCCAAATTCCTTTACCTCTGCCGCATTTGGTCCCAAAATGAGGCATTCCACTCCCAAACATCCCAGATGTCCTCTTTTTTCAAAAACCACAACTTCTCCTCCACAGTGATCGAAAATGCCTTCGACTGTGTCTCCGACATTTCCCTCAACTCACCCCTCACACTCCCTACCCGCAATAATAACCAAAACAGAATCCTCCTTGTCCTCATGTACCACCCCACCAACCTCCAAATCCATTGCATCATCCTCTGACATTTCCACCAGCTGCAATCTGACCCCATTACCAAACATATTTTCCCTCCCCGCCCTTATGTGCTTTCTGGAGGGACCACTCTCTCTGTGACTCCCTTGTCCACTCCACATTCCCCTCCAGCCTCACCACCCCCAGCACCTTTCCCTGCAACTGAAGCAAGTACTACACCTGCCCCTATACCTCCCCTCTTACCCCCATCCCAGGCCCGAAGAAGACTTCTCACATCAAACAGATGTTCACCTGCACATCTGTTAATGTGATATACTGTTTCCGCTGTCCCCGTTGTGGCCTCCTCTGCATTGGGGAAACCAAACGGAGTCTTGGGGACCGCATTACGGAACACCTGTGCTCAGTTCGCAACAACCAACTGCACCTCCCAGCTGCAAACAATTTCAACTCCCCCTCCCACTCCTCGGACGACATGTCTATCCTGGGAATCCTGCATTGCCACAATGACACCATCCAAAAGATGCAGGAACAGCATCTCATATTTCGCTTGGGAACCCTGCAGTCCAAGGCTATCAATGTGGGCTTCACAAGCTTCAAAATCTCTCCTCCCCTGACCACATGCCAAAGCCAGCCCAGCTAGTCCCCGCCTCCCTAACCATTCCTCCCACTTCAAGCCCCACCTCCATCTCCTACTCACTAACCTCATCCCGTCCCCTTGACCTGTCCCTCCTCCCTGGGTTGACTTTTCCCCTGCCTAACTCCCCACCTATATTCACCTTCACTAGTACTAACCCCACCTCTTTGACCTGTCTGTCTCCTCTCACCGTTTCGTCTCCTTTATCCATCTTCTACCTGCCTCCCCATCTCTCCCTATTTCAGAATCCCCTTCCCCTCCTCCATTTCTGAAGAAGGGTCCTGACCTGAAACATCAAACTTTCCTGCTCTTCTGATGCTGCTTGGCCTGCTGTGTTCATCCAGCTTCACACCATTTTTCCTGAAGCAATTCTTAATATGGTTAAGCAACTTATTAATCATCAACACAATGAGTTGTCAAATGTGAGAAACAAGACAAAATTTTCACTTCTAGAACTCTACTTTATTTGTACAATCCTACTTAACCCTGTAAGAGTCTTTACAATAGTGCGGTGTTGATTGTGTGACATTTATGACCATGTTTTATCTTTTAAATGACTTCAAACAGCAGGTATATTGTGTAGCCTTTTAAGACTCTTACATTTCATAAAATTGGTCAATTTTATATACCAGTAAGAAACAATCTAGCCCACAATTTAATTCCATCAGGTAGTTGAATAATGTATATAAAGGTGTGAATATGTTTTATAGTTTAATATGTGCCATATAAGTTGTTCATTTGCTAAATGGCATGTTCAACCGGCTCCAAATCTATATTTTCAAACAGTTTAAAGTATGAAAGCGTTGAAGGTAATTAGGGCTCATTTTGCGCGCTCATAAGTTACGAAATCCTGATCATTGAAGCTGCCTTTCTTTTACTCTGAAAGTGAGAGATAAAGGTAAGTTATTTTATATCTTTTTTTCCTTTACATATTTTGATACCTCTGGTGTTGTCACACCTTGTCTTTGTTACAAGACCCACGGGCAGTGTGTTCCCAAATTCCATTGCTCTTCTTACCACGGCGAGAAAATACAGGACAGACATTTGTGAAGGATCATTGTGTGGTTCGAATATCTCAAATTCTGGAAGAAGGATCAAGGGATAAATTCTGCAACTGGTGCTTCTAGGGAGGGTCAATGCTTGCAAAATTGTGCAAGTTGAAAATCTGCCACTCATTGTGAAATAACATTAGAGCCTGCAAATTTTCAAACTTCTTCTCTCACTAGTTCCTTGAAGTGGAGAGGATTTCACCATCAAATTCAGGAATCTGCACAGGGGTCTTTTAACAGGGGAAGACTGTCAACTTACAGATATAACATAGTTCAAATTGAAAGAGGACTCTCTCCCATTCTTTCTGCCTGCTATAGTCATATCAGCAGTGTTTTCACTGCTGATGAGGAGTCTATTTGGCCATATTATGAATGCACTTCATGAGGCTAGCAAATCCTGAAGCGGGTCTCTAACGCAAGGCTTCTCTCTCAGATGTAAAGATGTTCTCTGACTAAGCCATGAGACCTCCCTGCTTTGATTTAAATAGTCATGCCTTCCTCATTTTTTTTCATCTTTCCCAACAGAAACCAAGTAAATAATTCATGCAAGATAAATCAATAACTTGTGAACGTATAGAATAGGATGATGAGCAAATTCACTTTGTTCAAAGAATATGACTAATCTTCAAGTAATGATTGAAAATAAAGAATGCACCATATTTTCCTGCTTTAGTAGACAAGTTTACACAAGAAGAATAATGAATGGCCTGGTTAGACTGGATGTTGGGAAGCTGTTCTCATTTGTTGGAGAGACTAGGACCCAAGGGCACAAATTTAGAGTAAGGGGAAGACCTTTTAGAACAGAGATACGGAGAAATTTCTTCAGCTAGAGAGTGGTGAATCTATGGAATTCACTGCCACAGAAGGCTGTGGAGGCTAGGTCATTGAGTACATTGAAGACTCAGGTAGATAGGTTCTTGATTATCAAGGGGATCAAGGGTTATGGGGAGAAGCGGGAGAATGGAGTTGTCAAACTTATCAGCCATGATTGAATGGCGGAGCAGACTCGATCAGCCGAATTGCCGAATTTCTGCTCCTATGTCTCATGGTCTTATAAGACTTCTATGTTCCTCCTGCATTTAATGTGCGTGAAGGCCTTCTTTAATAACCTTATTGACTATGCAGTATCATATTTTTAAAAAATCGAACGCCAAATTTGTGTCCCAGTGCATGTGATATCTCCCTTCCAAAATAATTCCACGGAGACTGCTATCCTATCACTAAGTCACCCTTTATTTACACATGGAAAGTCCTTGACACTGTTCCAGCTCCCTCAGAGCCAGCAGTCAATGTGCCAGTATGTCTGATAGTCTTCTTTTTATCTGTCAATCAGGACTCTCCGATTGGACCAGATTTACAGCCCCCATCAGGGAACTCATATTCTATGAGTCCCACCTGGCTGACCTCATTACAGTCACCACACCCTTGTTCCTCTGAGTCTGAGGGCATAGACAGGCTGGTTCTTTTCCTTGTAGCGCCTCCTGGGGTATTTTAGCACCGGGTCAGGTTCCTCCAACTCTGTGTTAGATACAAGTGATGTGTAAAGCGCAGAAGCCTGCCTCTTGTGTCTGGAGCATCTCGGGAGAAATTGCCTTTGCTGCCAGAAGGAGAGAGTGAATGATGCAGCAAGATCTGCAACATCCATGTCACATTCAGAGGTCTCTTCAGCGCTTGATGGAGAGGAGGAGTCCACAGGTTCCGAGAGCCTTTCCATTGGTCCCAAGGAACAGGGCAAATTTTACTCCTGCACCATCTGTGAGTTCGCAGCTTTCATACGATCCACATGCTTGCTTAGGACCATCACTCCCACCCAAACTTTATGCAACATTAGTCCTGACCTGTCACCCATGCAAGGCCATTTTTCTTGTTCTTACACCAAACTTCATCCCCTGTAGTGAACTGTCTCTCTCACTTGGCAGAGTCTGGCATCCAACACTGGCATTGCTGATTGCCAATTCACCACCCCCTCCCCCATCCAGGTCTGGGAAGATCAGATTTAACATAGTGCAGAGCCTTGTCCCCATTAGCAATTCTGCTGGAGTTATCCCCGTAGTTGCATGATAGTCCTACAACCAAATCAAACCACGACAGTTTGGCATCTAGTAAAGCTGTAGGCTATTTCTTTAAACCTGTCTTCAAAGATTGGACTGTAAATTTCTGTCAGGCCATTGGATGATGGATGATATGTATCTGTTCTTATATGTCAAATCCGATTTGATTGTTGGAAATAGTCAAATTCCCTGCTGGTAAGTGACAACCCATTATCTGTGACCAACATTTCCAGAAGCCTGTGTATTGCAACTGATGTGTACAGTTTTTCTGTTCCCGTGTTTGACAAATTAACTCTAAATACTTCGAAACACTTTGAGTTCGTGTCTACAATGACTAAGAGCCTTGAGCCCATGAAAGGCTGATATGTAACTATGGTCAGGGTTTACCCAGCCATTCCCATGAAAGTGGGGGAGCAGCTGGCTGTAAATTTTGTCCTTATTGACACTCTGGACACTGCCCACCAATGTGGATATGTCTGCATCTAAATCTGGCCTTCAGACATACTACCTTGCCAACATTTTCATTTTGGAGACCTCTGGATGATGATTCAGCCAGTATCTGGTACGAACTTTGCTTGGACACTTACACTTGCTGCTCAGAATAATGTGCCATCTGAAATAACTCCACAGAAGTCGATATCCCATCACCAAGTTACCCTTTATTTACATGTGAAGAATCATTGACACTGATCCAGCTCCCTCAGAGTCGGCTCTCAGAGTGAACAGGATGTCTGAAAGTCCTCTTTTTATCTGTCAGCTAGGGATCCCTGATTGGACCAAATTAACAGACCCAATCAGGCGGATTTCATTACAATCACTACACGGGGAAAGTGCCACACTCTGTTCTCTGCTACCTTACACATACCTGTGTCCCTGCACCCACCTCCCACCAATGCTTATCCTCTGACAAACCCATTGTTGCATGCAACATCTTCCCTCACTCTCTCTAGTTACCCCCAATACTCAACACCACAAAACTTACATGCTCTGCTTATTGCCTCCTTCCACCCTGGGAACACCTCAACACATTTTCCCTACAAGCACCAATGCCAGCGACCATTCCACCCACCAATGTGCCCTCTAAGCTGCTGCAAGATTCCTCTCAGGCTCTGTACAGGTCAATTTTACTGCCATATGCAGATCTCAGAGATCTCTATGATTGAAAAAATAATAGAGGGAGCACTGCTCCCCTTTTGTCTGACTTATTTGGTATCTTTATGTCATGACACATAAAGACATTCCATAATAGGTGAAGGTGTCATACAACAGATGGGGAGGTCCCAGATATCTGTGTCCTCATCCCTTCTGTGGAAAGGATATTTGGCCTGGCAGGAGAAGAAGGGGGCTGCTCCTGTGGGGATGTGAAGATATCTCCTCTGAATGGCCATGTTAATAAAACTTGTCATCACACCCTAATGGACCCTTAATTAGGCATCTAATACCACTGCTGATCAAGTTGCAATGTCTTCTCCCTCTTATGTCTTACAGATTCACCCATTGCCAAACTTCCCTTCCTTCTACAGCTAAACATCTCTCTCATCCCATTTATCATCAATAATACTTGGTTCTACATCTCCTATGGCCCTATATTTTTCTTAGTGCTCTGTATTTATAAAATTCTTTTAGAGTTTACGCTACAGGCTAGGATTTCTTCAAGTATCTTCTTAGACCTTCAAATATATTTCTTTTTTAAGAACTCTTGTTAATGTTTCCAAGCCTCACATGATTTTTCTTTTCTTTGACCTATGATTTATTGTATACTGTTTTCTCATCTACATTTTCATTTCCATTTACAGCTCAGGCAATAGACTTCAGATATTGTTGCACCACCTCCACAGCTTGTGGGAAAATTCCTAATTAGGACCCTAATCAATGTTTCCCATTGTTTAAGCATCATCTTCACTGCCAGATCATTTTTCCATTTTATCTAGGTTTGTTCCTTTTAATCTAACTAAATTAAGCATTTTTTTGTCTTGGTTTCTCAGTCAAATTTCTCCTTGACTGTTCCTTTTCCACTTTAATAGTATTATTTTGATTATAGTTTTCCACTTTGACATGGCAAGTGTTTCATGCCATTTCCTAAAATGAGATCCAGTATTACCTATTTTCTTGTTGGCATGCAAGGATACTGATTTAAATAGCAAGATCAGACTCACTATAGAAATAACTTTCCTTCTTTAGTATTAATTTTAAGTAGATAATAAATGCATTACCTTGATTTCTTTATCAGCTTAAAATCTTTATCATTGTAATTTCTACTTAGCCTTGAATATTTTTATCCTGAAAACAGATGAAAGCTGTGCTGTCAATCTGCCATGAGGTGTGAAGAACTGAATGTAAAAACACTCCAGTTCAAGTTTAAACATTCCTGTTTTAATATTTAACTTTTTACTTGGAAATGGCTGTTTTCACCATTGGTAAAGGTTCCAACAATGAAATGTATTACTTTTTACATGCTTTGGCCACAGTTAGAATAATAGGTGAACTTGAACATGCTGCATTGTGAGTTCAATACCGGTTGAATTTAGTAATCAGAAAGTCTGTGGAACAAGCTAATCTTTTATTATGGTTAGTGAACTTGGCCTTCAGCCCCTCAAGCTTGATGCACTGGTCAACAAGATTGCAGCTGATTTGATCTCCAGATTGCCAATTGTACCTCATAGAGTCATACAGCTTTGGGGATGTATGGCATGGAAACAGACACTTCTGCCCAACTGGCCCATGTCAACAAGATATTCAAAACTAATCCAGTCCCATTTACCAGCATTGGGCCCACATCCCACGAAATCCTCCCTATTCAAGTACCCATAATTGCACCAGCCTTCACCACTTCCTCTGGCACCTCATTCCATACACACATCACCCTCTGCGTGAAAAAGTTGGCACTTAGGTCACTTTTAAATCTTTCCCCTCCCAATTTAAAACTATTCCTTCTAGTTTTAGATTCACCTACCCTGAGGAAATGACCTTGCCTATTCACTGTATACCTTGTCCCTCATGATTTTATAAACCTCTATAAGGTCACCCCTCACCTTTGATACTCTGGGGAAAACAGCCCCAGCCTATTCAGCCTCTCCCTATCGCTCAAGCCACCCAAAGCTGGCAGCATCTTTGGAAATCTTTGCTGAACTCTTTCAAGTTTCACAACATCCTTCCGATAGCAGGGAGACCAGAATTGGATGTGGTATAACCAAAAGCGACCTAACTAATGTCCCGTACAGCTGCAACATGACCTCCTAACTCCTGTATTCAATGCACTGAGCAATGAATGCGAGCATACCAAATGCCTACTTCAGTGCCCTGTCTATCTGAGACTCCACTTTCAATGAACTATGAACCCACACCATAAGGTCTCTTTGGTCTCAACTCTCGCCATCATCTTACGATTAAGTGTATAAATCCTGTCCTGATCTGCCTTACCAAAATGCAACACCTCACATTTATCAAAATTAAACTCCATCCGGCACTTCTCAGTTGATTCACCTATCTGATCAAGGTCCCATTGTACTCTAAGGTAACCTTCTTCACTGTCCACTACACCACCAATTTTGGTGTCATCTGCAAGCTTAGTAACCATTTCTCCTAAATTTATATCCAAACCATTTATATAAATGACAAAAAGCAATGGACCTACCACTGAGCCTCGCGACACATTGCTGGTCACAGGCCTCCAGTCTGAAAATCACTCCTCCACTACCACTCTCTGTCTCCTATCTTCAGGCCAATTTTGTATCCAAATGGATAGCTCTTCCATGTGAACTAATCTTGCTGACCAGTCTACCATGCAGAACCTTATCAAACGTCTTACTGAAGTCCATATAGAAAACATCCACCGTTCTGCCACCATCAGTCTTCTGCATCACTTTCTCAAAAAACTCAATCAACTCAAAATGTTATCAACCTGATAACATTTGTCAAGAATCAACTGATCACTGTCTTAAAAAAATATTCAGCATATCTACCTCCATTGCTCTGAATGAGCCATACTTTAATTTTAGAAACACAAATACATTATATATATAATATATATTATATATATATAATGTAAAATACAGAAACTTGACATATAAAGAAGTTATGGGTTTGTTAAAATCGGGAGTATGGATAACACTCTTGAGTTATTTCATGTAAAACTACCCCTACTGGAATGACACCAGTAATGTGGATAAAACTGAAACAGCTGAGAATGTTTTCCTTCAACCAGAAAGGAGAAAGGAAGATTAGTTGGTGATGTGTTCAAGAAGATAAGGAGTTATTACAATGCGCACATAGAGAAATTGTTTCCATTGGCAGAATGATTGCTAAGCTTGAGCACAGTCATTGAAGATAATTGGCAAAATTTAACTAGTGGGGAGCAGAGAAGACTTCTTTTGACACAAAGAGTTGCTGTGATTTGGAATTGAGGGCCGTAAAGATGATGTACAAAAATTAAAATTGCAAATATCCTTTTAAGGGAAAACTTAGTAGGGCTGCAGGGGATGAGCAGGAACTAATTCAATAGCTCTCAGGCAGTAAGCATATGTATTCTCAGCCAAATTGACTACTTCTGTGCTGCACGGTTCTATGGATTAAGAATATTATAGGAATAGGACATATTGATTCAGGAGCATTCACAGGATAGGGCATGCTTTGTTAACATGGTCACTCTCTAATTTTGGAAATAGGATGCTGGTGTTCGCAACATGATGTGTCTACAGTCTAAAGAGGCCTGCACATAGAATTTTATTCCGATGTATACAGCACAAGCCAGGCAGTGCAAATACAGTAGAATATTCTAACTAAAGTAGGATTATTGAGACATTCTCTCACACAGCCCCAACCCCCATAGGACGTAGGGAAGGCAACATTGCATCTAAAAGAATGTTGGCAAATGCTTACATTTAAAGCTGAGAGGAAATCAACTCCAAGTCTTCAAGTAGCTTCCTCGTGAAGACCTTGGATTATAGGTCATAGAATCCCTACAATGTGGAAACAAGCCCTTCGGCCCAACAAGTCCACACTGACCCTCAGACATCATACACAGACCCATCCCTCTATAACCCACTTAAACTCCACATCCCTGAATGCCACTGGCAATTTAGTACGGCCAATCTACCCAGCCTGCACATCTTTGGACTGTGGGAGGAAACCACAGCACCCTGAGGAAACCCACGCAGTCACTCAAAGGTGGAATCGAACCCGGGTTCCTGCTGCTGTGAGGCAGTAGTGCAAACCACTGAGCCACCGTGCTGCCATCTTTGAGAATTGTATTTAACCTATACTATCTAAGTATCTTCTTAATGCAGTCACCCTTGAAGAGTCTCATATGATTCACAACTAGAGCATGTGTGCTCAGGCGCAGAACAAAACATTTTTCCACCCACAATGGGCATGGCTGTAGCCATTTTTCAATGAAGAAGGAAGGCAAAACAGGTCACACTTTGCAAACTGAGTCACTGCCTCAGTCTGGTCATTTAGGTGACCCCCCCACAAACTCTTTCACTCAATTCTTCCTTACACTTCCTGTTGACACCATCAGTCCTCAGCTTCCACATGTTGCCACTTGACTCTTTTGTGTAAATCTTCATCACCCTATATTACTGCTGAGCATCTGGCTGTGTTAGTGCATGAAGAAGCTCAGGTAAAGATCAATCAATGACCTCAACTAATTTGTGATGCTCATTCTTTTTCTCCTCATCTGCATTTTCTTGCAAATTTTGTTGATTTTAGCTGATTCTTTTCAATGATCACAGGACTGTGATCCACTCCTGAAAATCTTGTGGAATCTGTGATAACACAAGGAATTATAAGATTTCTGGCCACCACATCACTGACTTGAGTCCGTGGTTTATGCCTGGTGAGCCATAAAATTGTCCAATGTATTTTTCCCAGGACGCTTTCCCAAAGGGAGTACACAGTGCGGATCTGGAGGAACACAGTAGGCCAGGCAGCATCAGAGGAGCAGGAAAGTTGACATGTCGGATCGGCACCAGGGAAACTGAAATAACTAGTCTTCTGTCATGTACTGGCATGTCATCTATGATTGTGAAAGCCTCCCATTATTGATCTTTCCCTATGTTTCTCTGCATACTTTGATCTATTGTTAAGTTCTTTCATTGTTCAGCAGCTGACCATCTGTATGAGTATCTTTTAAAGCCATAAGGTGGTCTAAACTGCAAATATCCAGAACTGCTCCTGTGGCCACGAGAATTCTCACAGTTGTTACCTGTTGCATGATATAGCTGAATTGAATTCAATTTTCACCCACAGATCACTATTTTGTATATTTTATGATGGCAACTGCTATATTCTTTGTTTGGGGTAGCTTGCTGTCACCAAGTGAGCCTTAATGAGAAAATGTAGATTATTGCATGACAGCAATCAGTAACAACTTACATTAGTAAGATCAATGTTGCTGCAAGGAAACCTGCCCAGTCTTCATTCAACAAGTTCCTAAGCCATTTTGAGTTAGCCCACCCAAGTCGATATGATGTAAAGAAACTGCCTGGAGGTTAATACTAATTATTAATATTAATAATCTGGAATATTAATTTTTTTCAGAACTACTACCTTATACAGCTGGTGCTTCCTCTAGCCGGAAACCACAACACACAGTCTCAGAATATGGAATAGGTCATTTGGGCCTGAAATTTGGAGGGATTTTTTAATCAGGAATGGAGAAATTTTGGAATTACCCATCCAGGAGGGCTATGGAAGTTCAGTCATTGAGTACCAACAGATTTCAATGGATATGGAGAAAGCAGGAGGAAATCAGTTACGATCTAATTGAAAGGTGGAGCAGATTTGTAAGGCAGAAAGGTCTGCTCCTGTTTGCTTTGCTCATATTTTCTTACTTACCTGACACAGCTGGTTCTTCATAGGAAGCAGAAAGTACATCCAGCTGTGATGCTCTTTCACAAACAAAACACATTCATGTAAAAATTCAACAATAGGTATATGTACAGATTAAAGTTTGAGAGGTACAAGCATACAAATTAAGCAGCAATATGTGCTGTTCAGCCCTCTAGAGCCTGCTCTATCATGCAGTAAGGTCATGGCTGATCTGATTTTCACTTCAAAATTGCTTTCCTGCTAAAACTGATTACCTTTCTCTTCTTGCTGAACAAGAAGGGGAAGTATTGGCTTCATGGCATTTTCACTGGACTGTTAATCCAGAAACTCGCCAATCTTCTGGGGGTGGAGGTGGTGGGGGAGGGGGGGGTGGTTCGAGCTTCAATCCTGCCACAGTATAGGTGGAATTTGAATTAAGATTAACAAATCTGGAATGAAGTGTTTAATCATGACAATTAATCCATTGCTTTTTGGTAGGAGAAACCCATCTGGTTCAACAATGTCCTTCAGGGAAGGAAAACTGCCATCCTTACCCGATCTATGTATATGTAATTTCAGACTCTTAACTGCCTTCTGGGCAATTAGGGACGGGCAATCCCATAAATGAATGAAAAAAAAATTTCAGACTCTCCTTAAAATTATTCAAAGGCTCTGCCTGCACCACCTTTTCGGGAAGAGAGTTCTAAAGACTCACAGCCTTCCAAGAAAGAAAAAAAATCACTTCATCTCTGTTTTATATGGGTGACCCTTTATTTTTAAATATGCCATTTGGATTCTAGATTTTCTCATGAGAAGAAACATTCTCTTAACACCTATCCTGTCAAGACCCCTCAGGAAGAAAAATTTCAGAAGTTATTGAACGGTAGAGTTAGGTTATATTTATGGCTCTGAAACATGTGGAGGTTTGTAATTGTTAAAAATTGTGAATATGTTTATCCTCAGAGGCATGATTCCAGAATTGACCAGGACAAATTATCTGCTTCAGTTTCTTTCTGACTTAATAATTTGAAACAAGTTGCAGGCTTAAAAATGCAGACTCCTGTGACAAGTTCCATTACAAAAAAGTTTTGTTTACAAGTGTTGTTGATGCAGATAAATCTTAATGGGAAGTCATTAACATCTCAGGGAGAAAAATGTGACATGTATAGAGCATAGAACATTACAGCACAGTATAGGCCCTTCGGCCCTCGATGTTGTGCCGACCTGCCATACCAATCTGAAGCCCATCTAACCTACACTATTCCATGCACGTCCATGTATATTAAACAAGGTTTGATCAAGGATCCCGCTGGTTAAGATTGAGAGTTATTGACCAACACAGTCAACTATTGTCCTTAAATTTAGGAATAAGAGTAGACATTCAGCCTCTTGACAAACAAATAATATAAAAACAGAAGTTAACAATTTTTCAGATATACAAAACGGAAGGAAGTGACCGAAGTGAACAAGGGCTCATTAGAAAATGGAGCTGGGAGATTATAATGGGGATCTAGTCGGAAAAAAAAGCCTTCACAGCAGAAGACACCATTAACAGTCCAAAAACATGAAATATTCAATTCGCAAAATAGGGGAGGAAATAATTACAATAACCATCACTTGAGAAAAATTATTAGGGAAACTAATGAGTTAAAGGCTGAAAAGTCTCCTGGACTTGATTGGTTGCAACCTAGGATATTAAAGGAAGTAGTTATTGAGACAGTGGATGCACTGGTAGTAATCTTCTAAGAATGCTTACATGTAAAAAATTCCCAGAAGATGGAAAACTGCTAAAGTAACACCTTTATTTAAAAATGGAGGGAACCAAAAGACAACAGGAACTTTGGGCCAGAGATAATGGGAACTGCAGATGCTGGAGAATCCAAGGTAACAAAGTGTGAAGCTGGATGAACACAGCAGGCCAAGCAGCATCTCAGGGGCACAAAAGCTGACGTTTCAGGCCTAGACCCTTCATTGCCCATTAGCTTAACATGGGAAAATGAGTATTAGAGTATTATAAAAGGTGTAATGGCAGAGCATTTTGAGAAACATAACAAAGTCAATCAGACTAAGCATGGTTTTATGAAGGAGAAATCATGCCTAGCAAATTTATTAAAATTTTTTGAGGAGGAAGAAAGAAAGATTGATAAAGGGAATCAATGGATTTCCAAAAGGCATTTAATAAGGTACCAATAAATCAAGCTCCTGAATAAGATAGAAGCCCACAGTTTTTGAGGTATGCACCAAGGCACCTTAGACAGCACCTTCCAAACCCATGACCAGTACCAATTAAAGAGTAAGCACAGCAAAGTACATGAGACAGCTGCAAGCTTCCTTCCATGGTACTCACTGTCCTGATTCGGAAGAAGAATCACTGTCATTACAGTGTTGTTGCAACAAAATCATGAAACTCTCTCCCTAAAATCCTTGCGGCTATACCAATATCAAATATACTGCAGTGACTTTCTGAGTGGCAGCTAGTGACAATAAATACTGGCTTGGCCAGCAAAGCCCGCAGCCCATGAGTGAATAAAAAAGTGATACAATTATCGATATTTTTGGTTTGTTTAATTTAGTTAACTTTAAAGGGGAACGCCAAGAGAACTTGGATTCATGATAGGTATAGGTTTCAACTTCGTGTTTCTGATCACTATTCACCAAAACATGGGTACTTTAGGTGGGTTCTAGATCATTATCAGATATGATACTCCAAATAGGTGGTCAACACTATTAATAAAACGTATTTCATAACATTGTTATTAAAGTACATTTTCAGTCTGATTAACATAATGAAAACTAAATGCATGTGATGGTGAATGCAGTACTTGGGTTATTGGGCAGTAGTTGAGGGTACGGTGGTGCAGTACTGAGGTTTGAGGAGACAGTTTTTAATGTGGAGAGATGAAGATGTCCCAAAGTTTGTGCCTTTCTGCTTGTGGTCTCTATCACAATCTTGTTAGTCACTTGTATAAGTGGTCTCATGCCTTTTGCATTTGGGTGATCTTTTGTGGTCTAATATTTAACCAGTGCATCCAGGAGTAGAATCTGATAGCGATCCATGAGGAACCCTTCTAATATGGACCAAAGTCTTTTTGAGCATGCCCCATCCAATTTCTTTGACAATTATATCATAGAATCGCTATAGTGCGGAAAGAGGCCATTGGCCCATTGAGTCTGCACTTGGAGCAGCGTGATGGCTCAGTCATTAGCACCGCTATCTCACAGCTTCATGGATCTGGGTTCGATTTCAGCTTCACTGCTTTTAGGGAGAGAGTTTTGGAATTTTGTTGCAGCGACACTGTAGTGACAATGATATATACTTCCGAATCAGGACAGTGAGTACCTGTGTGGAGTTTGCACATTCTCCCTGTGTCTGTGCAGGTTTCCTTTGGGTGCTCCAGTTTTCTCCCACAATCCAAAGATGTGCAGATTAGGTGAATTGGCCATGCTAAATTGCCCAGACTGTCCAGGGATGCGTAAGGTAGGTGAATTAGCCATGTGAAATGCTGGGTTTCTGGTACAGGATGGAATGCTCTTTGAAGAGTCTATGTGGATGTATTGGGCTGAATGGCCTGTTTCCACACTGCAGGGATTCTATGACCTATGATCGTCTGAAGAATATTCCACCCAGACTCAATTCCATCCCTGTAACCTCAATGTGTTTTTTTTTAAACCATGGCTACCCCACCTAACCTGTGCACCCCAGGGAACTACAGGACAATTTTTCCTTTAGCATGGCCAATCCACCTAACCAACATATCTTTGGACTGTGGGAGGAATTTGGAGCACCAAGAAGAAACACCCGCAGACATGGGGAGAACATGCAAAATCAACACAGACAGTTGCCCAAAGTTGCAATTGAACCCAGGTCCATGGCTTTGAGGCAGCAGTGCTAATCACTGTGCCAGTGTGTCACCAATGGATTGAGAAAATATTTGGTTAAATGAGATGTGAAACAAATGTTCAGCCATTTAGTTTCACAAAAAAAACCCCAGAACAGGTTATAATCAAAATTTCTTTGTTTGATTAGCAAGTCATGTTTCATGGACAAATAAAAAATAACACAATGAAAGCTGACATAACCTGTGATACACGTATCTCGTGAAAGGATGAAACAAAACACTGTACTTCCCTGCATGATTGCATTATGATGCTTGAGAGAAACAATAGCTTCGGTTTTACATTTTTGAGAAAGCAGTTTATCAGGCCAAGAGCCTCTTTGTGGGCAGACAACAAGAGAAAAAGGATTTCAAATTATTGGGAAGGATCTCACCAACTTAGTTTTTAAATACAGGCAGTGATCCCATTTTGCTGTGAGTATCACCTGCTAGTGAGCTCTTCCCAGAATTAGCATTAAGACGATACATCCAAGAACTCTATTCGTTAGGGATAGCAGCCAAGCAGGAGAGCCAAACAGTGCATAATATTGTAGGCAGCCAGCAATCCCACCAGGCCAGGGGGCACTACAATGGAGGAATAAATTAGGGAGCTGGCATTTGAAAATGGAGGTACCCTTGGAAGATCATTGGTAGTAGGAATGTGTCCGTCACTGCCAGCCCATCATTTTGAAGAGGAACCACAGGGTGAGGTGTAGGTTGCAATAGTTCAATCTGCTATTGGTAAGATAACAGGGGTGTGACCAGTCTGCTGGAGCAGAGCACCTCACCTCTCTCAATCTGCCTTCAGTAAGATCACTCGGAGGCTGGAATGTAGCAGATACTTGACTGATGAGCACCTTTCTGAAACTCTCCACTCCCACTACCTCTAAAAGCACATCGAACGGGCTGATAAGATCCAGTAAAAGGGAAGGAATGCATATTTTCAAAGTCACATGGTGCACCTAGTAAAGTCAGGGGAAGAAGGTAGTTAAACAGAAAGATGGTGAAGTAGCCAGAGCTGTCTTGGTCTACAAGGGATATCATAACAATGGAGAGGCTAAGTGAGATGCAATATCAAGGAAAATGCACCAGGGAAGGATGGTAAATTTAAGTTAAGGACAAAATTAGTTCAGAATAAAATAGCAGCTTTGTCAAAGGGGAGCAGCCAAAGAGAATTAAGGTGTAAATTAGGATTAGCAAGGATGAATGCTTATTTGAGACAACGTAAGGCAAAATGGAGGGCAGTGTGATAGCTTTGTTGATCTGAGTCATAAAAACATAAAGTGAGAACACACCATAAATTATCAGTAAATGGTGGAACAGGGAGGAGAATATAACTGAAAACTGGGGCAAAGGCCAAGGTACCCTGATGCATGAGGTGTAGGAAAAACAAAATATGAAAAGGCTGAGATTTCCTCGATTTAACTGACAGAGCAACATGTTTACAATCCTGCACAATCAGCATTCTAGCCAACAAAATGAGGCATGTGCTTGAATTACTCTTTCACTTTGCTATAGGCAGAAATTGTTCCAGATTTTAGAACTGAATATGAAATGTGAGTAAAAGTGTGAAGGAAGTATGTGGGAGCTTTAACAATATAGGAACTTAGGGGAAAAGTCAGAAACAGGAGGAGTCTTCAACTCCTCAAGCCTGTTCAACTATTCAATGATTTCTTGAGTGATCTTAACCCTCTTTCCCCATCTTAGCTATTAACATTGTCTAACAAAAATATGCAATTATTTTTACATAAGTTAATGATTCTGAAATAGTTAACTTTGAAGCTGCATAAAGCCTCAACCCGACCTGATGTCACACAGTCTCTGGGTGTATAAGAAATAGTCAAGCACTGATGAAAAGAAATGTTCATATCTGATGCTCAGTAGTCTTTATAGATATATCTAACCAGACTACGTTGTTTGTATCAATTGATATCAATGAGCATGTACCCTTTTCCTTTAAGACTAAGTAGTTATTTGACCTCTTCAGCTGCTTATTAAATAGATCAATGATTCAGCAAAGACAGGAGGATTGGTGGCAGGACTGTACCCCAACCAAAGCCCAGCAGTAGTTAGTGAGATGTACAATAAATCTGTTTCAAAAATATTCAATTTACTTAGACTTTCATAGGGGATAGAGTTTCATTCCTCTTCATGTAGAAAAGTGCATTTTGCGTCACCCCGAAAAAGTCTAGCCCAAATTTTAAGGTAAAATCCTTTGTTCTTGACATCTCCATAAAGCAATTTCAACTCCTTTCTTGTCCAATGGTGAAGACTGTCAATGAATCTCTAGTTGTTTGTGGTTTGTTTTGCTTCATTGGTATGAATACTTCTAGTTCCATTGCTTTATGTTTATTATCATAAGGCACTTGCCACCCTAAATATTTTGCTCATACAATAACTTTCAAAAACTTTGTTTACTGAAGTACTTTAGGATGATACTACTTCCAGTATGCTTTAAGAGAACTTTGTGGTTAGTATGCCTTGGGCTGTTTGTCCCTTCATAGATGTTATACTCTCTTGGTTCCCTAAGGCATTGGGTGTCCCCACTTCTGAAGGACGGTCTGTCTTATTAGGTTGCTACTGTTCTGTGTCCCTAGCACACCAAATCCATCATTATCCTAGAGTAAAACTTCACTGTCTTCAGTAGTGCAACACTCTTTACTTACACTGAGTCCCATACGTTACTTGTTGCAGCTTATGCACCATACTGTGCCTGCTCCATTACATTCTTCTTCCTAGATTCTGTTCAGGTCTCTTCTAAAGTCAGAGTATCATCATCATTTACATCATCATCATCAAATGTTATTAGTCCTGCTTCTTTGAAGATGCCCTAGGAATTACTAAATTAAGTTCTGAAGAAGAATCATAAAGGACTCAAAACATTAACTCGATTACTCTCTCCGCCGACTTATTGAATTTCTCCATTTTTATTTCAGGAGCTATTAAATGCTAGACCTGCACTGGAAATATAATGACTGTGTTTCTCACAAACTCCATCAATATAAATCTCAGATCAGAGAGAGCTTGAGAACTAAGAATTCTGTCATTACTGAGTGATCAACTTGTTTGCCAGAACTAAACTTCAAATTAAAGTGCTAGATAGCATAATGCTGGCTCATATGTCCCCCAGGATCTCATTGAAATTCAGAATAGGCTCCAGGAGCGAAATGGCATGCTTCCTGTTCAAAGAAATTGAAGCACAATGACATGGTATTGATACTTGACTTTCTACTTGTTGACACTGTACAAGATGACCTGACCAGTTTGACAATTCCTTTGGGATGAGTACAAGATAAAGTGTGCAGCACCAAATCTGGCCATGCAACCCAACTAGTTAATGCTTGTGTTTATGCTCCAAAGGAGGCTTTTCTAACACTTGTGAGCTAACGTCATCAACACCTAAATTACTAGTAACGTTAACTCTATTTCTCTCTCCACAGTTGCAGCCAGACCTGCTGGGTTTCACTAGCTTTCTCCTGTATGTGTTTATCCAGCTTCTTCAGAAGTATGTCTACTGCTTCAACCACTCCATTATAATGTGTGTTCCACATCCATATTCTAAACATCCTCTGGGGAAAGACATTCTCCCCCAATTACCTATTGGATTTCCTAGTGACTGCTTTATATCTATGGTCATTTGCTTCTTCAACTACAACTGAAAACATCTCAATAAAATCTTAAAGTCATTCAGCACAGAAACAGATCCGTCAGTCCAAACTGTCCATGCCGAACTTAATCCAAAACTAATCTAGTCCCATCTGCTGGCTCCTGGCTTATATCCCTCCAAACCTTTCCTATTCATGTAATTATCCAAATGTTTTTTTAAACATTGCAATTGTACCCACATCCATGACTTCCTCAGCAAGTTCACTCCACACGCAAAACATTTGCTTCTCATGTCTTTTTTAAATTTTTCTCCCCTCACCTTAAAAACCTGCCTGTGGTCTTAAAATCCCACATCTCAGGGAAAAGACAAGTACCATTAACTCTATCTATACCCCTCACTATTTTATAAACATCTATAAAGTCGCTTCTCAACCTCCTGCACTCCAGTGAAAAAAGCCCCAGTCTATCAAGCCTTCATAACTCAAACCTTCCATACCTGGCACCTTCCATACCTGGCACCATCCTGGTAAATCTCTTCTGAACTGTCTCCAGCTTAATAATATCCTTCCTATGACTGGGTGACCAGAACTGGACACAATATTCCAGAAGAGGCCTCATCAATATCCTGTACAACATTAACGTAACTTCCCAACTCCTATACGGAAAGGACTGAGTAAAGATGGCAAGCTTGCCAAATGCCTTTTAACTCAATATTCAAAGTACCTGCACCCCTAGGTTCCACTGTTCTACAACACTACCCAAAGCCCTACCATTAATTGTATAAATCCTACCCTTGTTTGTTGTACCAAAAGCAATACTTTGCATTTATGCGGATTGAACTCCATCTGTCATTTTCAGCCCATTGACTCATTTGATCAAGATCCTTCTGTAATCTTAGAAAGCCTTCTTTATTGTCTGCTCTGCCACAAATTTTGTTGTCATCTGCAAACTTATTAGCCATGCCCACGATATTCACATCCAAATCATTTATCATAAATGACAAACAAAAGAGAACCCAGAACCGATTCCTGTGCAACACCACTGGTGACAGGCTTCCAGTCTGAAAAGCAACCCTCCATCACCACTCGCTGTCTTCTGCCATTAAGTCAGCTATGTATTCAATTGGCAAGCTCACCCTGAATCCCAAATCACCTAAATTTACTCGTAAATCTACATGCAGAACCTTGTCGAAGGATTTACTAAAATCCGAGTCAACAAGATAACTTCCTCAAAAAACTCAATCAAGTTTGTGAGACATGATTTTCCTTGCACAAAACCATGCTGACTATGCCTAATCAATTTTGCCTCTCTAAATGTCCATAAGCCTTACTTATATAATCTCCTCCAACAATTTACCCACAACTGAAGTCAGACTCACATGAATTTAGTTCCTACGTTTCTCCTTACAACCTTCCTTAAACAAAGGTACAATGTTAGCTACCCTCCAGTCATCAGGTGTCTCACCTCTAGTTATAGATGATGCAAATATTTCTGCAAGGGCTCTTGCAATTTCCTCCCTTATATCCCACAATGTTCTGGATTACATTAGATCAGGTCCCAGAGATTGATCCACCTTTATATTCTCTAAGACCTCCTAAACTTCCTCTTCTGTTAACTGATTTTGAAATCTGCATTTTTTGGATTCCAATTCTTTCTTCATATAAAAAAACTGACACAAAATATTTATTTAGCATCTCTCCCACCTCCCTGGGTTTCAACACAGCAACAACCTCCTTGATCTTTAAGGGGCCCTACCCTCTCTCTAGTTACCCTCTTGCTTTTAAAGTCTCTGTAGAATCTCTTTTGATTATCCTTAACCTTACTTGCCAATGTTATCTCATATCTCCTCTTTGCCTTCCTGACTTCTTCCTTAAGAATGCTCCTACACTCTTTATGTTCATTAAGAAATTCAACTGAATGAAGTTGTTTACCTCTAAAATAAGATTCTCTTTAATTCTTGACTAGGTCAGAAATCACACAACACCAAGTTATAGCCCAACAAGTTTATTTGAAGACACCAAAATTAAGAACTGCATTCATTCGAAAGATTGATAATTTGAATGGTGACTGGTTGGTAGGAAGCACAGTGGCCTCTCTCCTTGCTCCACTTCTATTAGTTTCAGACAAAATTTGCAACAGCTTGGTCTTGGAAAGGTCAAGTTGGTTGAGGTTCAACAGCCCACAGGTGAAAACATACCGAAGAACATGGCTTTTAGCTGTTTTCATTCAGAGGGAACTGGCCACTTGGTTCAGGCAATCAGTTTTCAAACACCAATGACATGGGGTAGAAAAGTTTAGATTGAAGCTAATCTCTATGCAAAGACTTCATAAACAGTGTTATGCATCTCTGCTTCATCTGTTTTATAGAACTGCTTTTGCAGATGGCACAAAGGTCAAAGAGTCCATTTTGGTATTTCCTCTATACTGGAAACCAAACCATTAAAGGAGCAAACAATGTAAGGAAAAGGAAGCTGAGGGAGACCAACTCTGTGCAAGGAAAATTCTCCCTCTCTCATAGATACATCGGGATGGTGTTCAGTTGGGAGCGTGGAAAGTCTAAGCTCTTATCTGACAATCTAGACAAAGGAAACACTTCGTGGAAGTTTGCTGCATGCTTTGGAATGTTTTGCATTTGTATATAAATAATATTGAGACCTGTGCTCTCCTAGATCAAAAGTGTTGAGCTTTTGGCAGAACAACACAAGGTTGCACATTGAGAACACAGCATTCCAACAACTGAAGGCTGACAAATACAAATTTGGAAGGCACGTGGTGAGATGAGAAAACCAAAGAGATTTGTTAATATGATGATCATACTGACATGCAACCATGAGGTTCATCTATGGTCCAAAATGAAATCAACAGCTTCCCCTTCATTCATTGTACAGTGTTGCTCTTCTTAACAATAACAATGTCACCTGCAAATTTTAATCAAATCTTTAAGCACAAATTCACAGCAGCAGCTCCTGGCTATCTCCCAATACGCTGTGGTAGGATCCATGGGTGGACTAACATTGATGGGACGACTGCAATAAGAAATCAATGGATGTAAAACCACAAAGCTAGCTGCCACAGCGATATTACAGTGGAGTTCCTCAGAACAGATCGGCTTTTGCTCACATCCAGACTCCAAACATTCATCCTACAGATCTGGGAGAAGAAAAGAACACTACACCTTCCTCCAAACCATATGTCCTCATTCCGATCTGCAACCACTATCAGCACAGCGCTCGTCCACGCCATCTGCTTTTCATTCCTTCACCTTCCTCTCTCTTTCTCTCTGTTCTCATTTTCTTTCTTTTATCACTTACCTCTTGTTGAAGATCGCGCTCATGGCAACAGCGGTAGGGAGTGGGCCTGGCAGAGCAGACTCGTGCCAGCTGTGTCAGAGGCGGGTTTGCTCTCCCAGTGGCTTCTGCATCTTCAAGGCAATCCTGAGCACCGACTCACAGCTGCTGCAGTGAAGCCTGGTTTGGGTTCCAGGCGGCATCTGTGTCTGGTGCAGATTCATGGAGGTGGTGTCTAGGGCAACTTTGGGCCCAGTACGAGACCCAACTGCATCAGCAGTGGCTGCATTGGCGAGGTGGACCCTGAAGCGGACTCATGCCAGTGGAATTGAATTCAGACCAGTGCAGTACCCACTGGCATCAGTAGCATCGCATTGGGGAGGTCCATCAAGGGCTCGAGATGGTACTGAAGACTGGCAACGGTCATTTCAGTGGTGGCAGCTCGGCAAAGGGAACTCATGCCTGGCCACCAAGTCCATGACAGAGCACTTAACAAGGACTGTAAAGTTGGACGCATTTTGTTTATTTCTTCATCTTACTGCCTTTGTATTCTAAGTTTTGATTTATTCTTCTGTGTTTTAAGATGGCATCAGAGTGTGGTGACACTACACAACACTTTCCACTGTATTTTGTAACATAATACACGTGACAGTAAAATAAAACAAATCAACCACAACTCACCCAATTTCAGGAATGTAACTGTCTTCAAGAAAATGTTTAGATTATGTTGCGGAATCAATCAAGGTATGTTTCAATTATGTATAGCAGGGAAAATCGTGATATATAGTCTCCTGAATTGTTTATTCCCTGTTGTGGACGAAATCTTGTGAGAGATGTTGTGGGACTTCAGACCTCCCAGAAGTATGTCTAATATGGTCTTTGTTGCGAGATAAAATGAAGAAAATTTTGAAAACTAACAGCAGGATTGCTTTATGAACATTCCCTCTAAGCTATGAGGTTGTGCACAGATGCTGTAGTTCCATAGATCTGCCAATCCACATGGATCCCAAAGGACTGCACAGCTGGAAAGAAAACTAAAGGGAATGCTGGTCTTCACTGCAGTCATTGGCCTGTCAAAAATGGTTGACTAATTAAATCAAAGGATTTTTGGATTGTGTTCTAAAGTTATGTTTTTCAGATATTCGTGAAATTTTATCACAATCCTGCAAGTGCTTCATGATATGGCTACTATGTCTAAGCAGGAAAGTAGATCTGATATACTCACTTTCAAAATCTGGACTGAAGTCAACTAAGCCTGTGTGATGGCTATAATACTCATTTCTTTTTTATTGTCTAATCAATCTGTCCAGTTATGCTACCATTTACAATCTACCTGATAGTGGATCAGTGCAAACCCACATCAACCCACAAACCCATTTGGTCAGCCCAATCTTCCATCTCCCATTTACGTTGCTCTAAAAACACTCAAACTCAGCACAACCTAGGACAAAGCAGTCTACTTGATTGGCACCCCGTCCGAGGCCTTTAATGTGCACTTTCTCCATCATCAATTCACAGCAGCAGCAGTCTGTGCCATTTAGTAAGTTGCACTGCAGCAACGTGCCAAATCTACTTAAAAGCACCTTCCAAACCCATGGCCTCTACTACAATGGAGCAAATTTTTTGAGGGTGCATACATGAGGATCAATGGTCGTCACAACATCGTGGGCTGAAGGGCCTGTTCTGTGCTGTACTGTTCTATGTTCTATGTTCTATGTTCTAACACAACCACTTATAAATTTCCCTCCAACCCACACACCAGCCAGACTTGGAACAGTATTACGCTTCTTTCACTGTCACTTGATCAAATTCTTGAAATGCCCTTCCTGACAGCAATATAGAATTACAGATTCCCACAATGTAGATGGAGACCATCGGCACTGACTCTATGAAGAGCATCCCACCCTATCCCTGTAACTCTGCATTTACCACAGCTAATCCACTTAGCCTGCACCCTATGGGGTAATTTAAAACAGCCAATCCACCTAACCTGCTCATCTTTGGACTGTGGGAGGAAACCCACGCAGATACAGGGAGAACTTGCAAACTTCACACAGACAGTTGCCCAAGGGTGGAATCAAACCTTGGTCCCTGGTGCTGTGAGGTACAGGTATTGACCATTGTGCCACCCCTGTGTATCTAGATGACATGGGCTATACTGGATCAAGGAAGATATTTCTCACCGCATTCTTGAGAGCAATTGGGGTAGGCCAATAAATACTGGTCTACTCAGTGATATGCACATCTCATGAATTAATAAAAAAAAGTACATAAGGAGCCTTTTGGAAGTTGATACACATACTAATTGCTTTACTCTCATTGACAATCTCTGTTACCTGACTAAACAACATGATCAAGTTAATTACACTCAATTTGCTCTAGATTTTCTTTCTCACTATTCCTTTAATAACCCAAAGAACTCCGACTAGGTCTATTCTTTTATTGGATCCTCATAGAATGTATCATGTCTGAACTCTTGCGTAAAGACAATCCTTCTTCCAATACGGTTTTGCAGCCAGTTTTAGATTTCATTTTACATTAATTCAGACAAGAAATGTTCTCTGTTTGCAGATATAAGGACATATGGAGAGGATAACAAGAAGGCAAGTTAGGCCAATCTGGAGCATGCTTATCAGTTCTTCTACAGCATAGCTGATATGATCCCTCACCTTATTCATAGATCACAGAATCCCTACAGTGCGGAAACAGACCCTTCAGCCCAACAAGTCCACACTGAAACTCAGAGCATACCAATGAGGCAGACTCATTCCCCTGTAAATCAATTAATTTACACATTCCTAAACACTTTGGGCAATTTAGCATGGCCAATTCACCTAGCCTGCACATCTTTGGACTGTGGGAGGAAACCCACCCAGACACAGGGAGAATGTACAAACTCTACACAGACAGTTACCTGAGAGTGGAATTGAATCCAGGTCCATGGCATTGTGAGCAGCAGTGCTAATCACTGTACCACCATGCCACCCCATCCATTGTGATGCCCCTTTCACAGCTGAGTTGGAGGCAGCCTGCTAACTGCTATATCCTGGTAACGGTAATGACCTGTGATGGGTGTCCATGAGGGCTGAGACCTTAACAGTACTTCAGGTTTATCTGCAGGTTTGGAGTTCTTTCTCTTCCAGATACAAAAAGTAGAGTTCTTTTGAGTATCTCCACCACTCTACGGATAGGGCAATTCCAATCGCTTCCCTCCCATCCCCTGAGAGCACAAAGTCTTTTACATTAACTGATGCCCTCGTCTACTTCTGAGAATGGTTTGTCTGACTATGGCAACACCAGCCAGGGGAAAGATCTTTCCTTCCTCCACCTGCAGTGCCCATCCACTTTCTTCCTTCATCACTGAGACTGTGTCTCTGTTCTCTGCAATGTAGCAAAAGCAAACATCATTCTATTTTCTCTCACCTCATTCAACACAGCCACTCTCTCTGAAATCATTCTTGTGAGTATTGACCAGAAAACCTGACTGAAAGGTTTACATATTCTAGGTTATTGAGACGAGGATGAGGCGTACACATTGATTATGGTACAACAGAATAAAAATGGGTCAATGTAAAACCAGCATTGCATTCTGATGGGGGTAGAGTCCACTCCTTTCACTTCACCCAAGCAGGTCAGCACCTAATGTTGCAATGAGATGATAGCAAATTTTGTTTTTGAGAGTAAACTTCTATGCCATGCAAGTTAATGTAGAGAACACCACATAAATTGAATAAAGACCTGTTCATTCATGTGCCCTCAAACACTTGCTTTTTTCCTTTCCCTACCATTACATCTAGGTGGTGCTCTCAGAATCATAGAATCTCTACAGTGTGGAAGCAGACCGTTTGGCCCATCGAGTCCATACTACCTCTCCAAAGAGCATCATACCCAGACCCATTATATTCCTGCAACCCTGCATTTCCCATTGCTAACCTACCTATCCTAGTTACTATAGGTGATTTGGTTTGGTCAATCCACCTGCCTGCGCATCTTTGGACTGTGGGAGGAAACCCATGCAAACATGGTGAGAATGTGCAAACTCCACCCAGACAGTTGCCTGAGGGTGGAATCAAACCCAGGTCCCTGGCACCTTGTGGCAGCACTGCGAGGCAGCACTGCTAATCATTGTACCACTATGCCACCCCATCCATTGTGATGCCCCTTTTATAGCTGAGCTGAACTGCTATGTCCTGGTAACAGTAATGACTATGATGGGTGTCCATGAGGGCTTCAGCCAGGGAGTCAAGTGTATGTGCACCCTCTTTAGCCTGACTTGATAGAGGCAATTACATCTCTAACAGAGGGTAAGTGGAAAGGCAGGGGATCTCTGGAGTGCAACAAGATAAATTCTCAAGATTGCCAGGCTGGTGCTTCTCCTCTCAGGGGATATCGAATGGTACCTTCCTGATCCTTCAGGAGAAAGGGCACCATGAGAGAGGTCAAAATGGCTTGACTATCTCTTGCCTTGGCCTGCATCCATGGCTCCAGCAATGGAATGCAAGTCTGAGCACATATCTACCAATTTCTACGCTGTCCAATTGGACCTGAACCTTCAAGGAGGCCACCAACCTTTCCACGGAGGTAGCCAAGTACTTGCATGTCAGAGCAATCACAGGAAAAAAAACTTGGACTATCTCCTCCATCTTTCACTCTAATCTCATGAGAGTTCCTGCCATAACCATTTGATATTCCCTGCCTCTTTCTGCATGGCCTATATCTTGTTTACTGCACAGGTTAGGCCGGGGCTTTTCTGCCGTAGTCTTCTAGGTGACAGGTCTGAGCGTTGCATCCTTTCCAGGTCCAGGTTATTGTCATAATGTTCCCACCTAGAATGCACATCCCATCCCAAGGTGAATGTCTCTTTGCTAGTGGAGGATTCAAGTGAACGGCATGCTGGGTCCTCCCCTGAGGGTTGAGAAATGTCATTCTCCCAGATGATGGTGGCAATGATGAAGAAGCTAAAGACTGATTAGCAGGGGGGAGGGTGAGCTGTGACCAGGCAATTTCCTTTTGTTTACGTTCCTTTAGTTGCCAGAACCTGGAGTGAAGAGATAGAACTGGTTGATAAGTCCACACAGCCTCTGTGTGGATTGTCTATGCAATCCCCCAAACTATCTAATTTCTGACAACTGCTCGCTGATGCACCCTCATTGGCATTCCATAAGAGTCCTATCTTCCTAGTGGCACAGAGAACAGTCCTGGTCATCCCCTGCCAAATCTCTTGTCAGCTGCTTGAAACGGTTGAGGTTTTGTATACCTGGCACCCCTCTGTAGATATGGGTTCTCTGCCCTCTACTTTGGGCTCTTTTCTCTTGCAGGCAAAGAGGAGACTGAATATCACTGCAATGTATTCATGGGCATTTTACAAGATTATGGAAGCATGCCAGTTCCTTAGCACTTCCCAGCATGTATAAGATATTCACTGCCTAGGAACCAGGGGAACAGTGACCGCATGAAGTGACTTGCACCCATTCTGTGTGGTACTGAGGCTTGCGCCTGATTGCACTATTTGACATCTCTGCACAGACACTGACACTCACAGATTGAGTGATGCCCCGATTTGTTTGCAGAGACTAGATAATATGACATCCCCTTGTTCACTACAGGAAACCATCCATCCTCTTCCTGCACCAAATCCAGTTTCTTTTATTAGGTGCATGGGTTCTGTCCTGTGCTGCTGGTCTGGAGGACATCCTGCTTCCAATGACAAGGAAAAGCACATTCTCCTGCTTCCTAGTACTGCCTAGAGTGGAACCTGTGGTGTGGACTTGCTAACCCACAGAGTCAGCTTTCTGTTTGGTTCGTAGACATCTCCAGGGGTTTGGGAACAACCAACCTCAGCTGAGTGTTTCCTCCTGGATTGGAGTGAGTGAATGCTCACTCATATGCCCCTCGACATGACACTGGTCCTTTGACCCAAGAATGTCCCAGCGTGAGGGCAATAAGATTCAGTATTCCACTGGCACAGAAATGCCCAAGAGTCCATATTGAGGTGAGAACTAGGTGGTAATATGGGAAAACCAGACCTGTCTCCAAATGAGACACTCACTTCCCACACCTACCTCTGACTTGGACTCCACAAGGGGAGATGCTACACAATGTGCATGCAATCTCCCAGCAGCTCTCCCCACCAAAACAGTGTTTGTAACCCCTTAGAAAATGAGCTGCCCACCCACTTTATGAACCGTACCGGGCTTCAGCCCTTCAGATAGCAAAGGACGACAGTAAAGTAGGGAAAGGAAATAATTTATGTAAAAAAAACACGCAGCTCCGTCTATTTACAAGCTTTTGGTGCTTTTCTTTTCTTCGCAACAGTATCATTTCTTAGCATTTCCTGGATGTTAGACGGTAAACCATGGCACTATCAGAGATGTTTAATCTCTCCCTCACTGTCACGCACCCTGAATCCCAAACAGTTTCTAGCAAGGGATGTTGTTTGCTCTGTTAACTCAGTAGCACACCCCCATTTTTATCTCTGCTTCTCCCCGTGCTTCCTGGCGCCGATAGCGACATGTTATAGTTCAGCGACAAGCGAGAGAAAGCGAGGCGTGCATTTGACCGATAGTAACCTCGAGATTTCCATCAGCTGTATAAGAGCTACTGGAGGTTAAAAAAAACCTTCTCATACTTCCAACACGCACACAGAGACAACACCGAGCGCACAACCTGAAGTATTTTGCATGCTTTCTACTCTTTTACGAAAACTTGAGCCCCTTCACTGACAATTTACTGTCTTGAACAAAAACAGGTAAGGGAGCAGCATTTTTAATGTTTACAGTTTTCAGTGAAGTTTCCCGTTGGGTTGAAATGCACGCGGAGCTTGATCTTTTGTGTCTTAACATTAAATTCAGGGGGCGTAAACAGAATTGAATGTTCCCTTTAGGATTAAAATCTGTACTTTAATCTCCCTGTTTTACATGATGTAGATTTTTTTTAACGCATGGAAATGTCCTTATAGCTCTGTTTCATTTTTACTTATCGATATTTTGCCCACACACCTTTCTTTTATCCTTCTCCTTGAAATATATCTTAGTCGCAGGATACATTTTCTATAGATACAAAAGGTATCTTTTTAATCAGTTAGAGTGGAATGGACCATTATGAAGTGACTTAGGATCCTGAGAACGGGCAACTAATTTATCCCCTTAATATGAAGTGTATCCGGACCGGACCGAGTAGTTCCTTTCACTGCTACGCGTGCCTGTTTTTTCCTCTCGTTTCCCAGTCGGAGAGAGGGGCAATGCAATTAAGGGACTGAAAGTCAGGTCAAGTGGAGGGAAATCTCCTGACATCTTGACCGAGCTTTCCATAAAGCAGTGATGAGGCTAGCAACAAATAAGTTAAGGTTTTATGTTTCATTTAACCTTTTATGTTTCATTTAGAGAAAATAAAACGGATTCTGTTGAAGATAACTGGACTCAAATTAACCTATCTTTTATTTTATCCAAGGTCCTTTGTCTCCATTTGTCTTTCTGTAAGTGTGCTGCACACGTAATTAAGTGTGGCATGAAGGAAGAATTGGGGAGCTTCACTTTTAGAGTGTGTGTGTCAAACATGGATTTCATATCAGCTCACTCCTTTGAACAACATCAGTCTGCTATGATTTAATAATTAAATTCTTTGCGGGTTTTCGCACTTTTATGTCCCCCAGTCCCATCCATGACGAGAAACCAAGTTACTAATTTATATATACATAAGCGGGGTCGCTTCTTCGACTGTGTTGTCAAAGTACATAGAGGGCGACAGAGAGGGGGAGAAGGAAGGAGCTATAGTTGCAGGTGTTAGTGAAGCAATAGCAGTACCGAGAGCTGAGTTTTCTGTTCCCCATTGTATTGGGTGCCTACACACCACTAAAGTTTTACATCTTGGATGTATATCATTTTTGTCATTTAACATGTGAAAATTTCCTTGCGGTAGAGTATTTATCATTAAAAAAAGAACGTTGTGTATTTGAAATTAGAAAAGTTGTATAAAAAAAACTGACCACCAAAGTAACTGTAAAACTGGAAACAAAAATTGAATGTTCTAAGCATAATCTCAAAAAGTAATATAATTCATTTTCAATGATATAAAAAACATTTCAATTATTAAATATATTCTAAAAAGAAACTTGCATTTATACAGTGTCTTTCTCAACCTCACAATGTCACAAAGTGCTTTCAAGTAAATGAACCTTTTGAACTGTTGTCAGAGCTATAATGCAGGAAACTAATTTACAATCCAAATTATAGTCCGTAACACCAGTAAAGTTTGAGGGATAAATTTTGGTCATGCTCCTCTATTTGATAATGCCACGGAATCTTTTACATTGTTGTGAGAGAACAGAGGCGGCCTCAGTTTAGCATTTCATCAAAAAAATGGATTATATGTATTTGTGAGTAATATATGTATTATAAACTTGTGTTTATAAAATGCAGCATACACTGTCACTGAGGCTATTGAGCCGTTTGTGTGTGTGCTTTCTGTTTGAAAGAGCTAGTCAATTCTTTCCTGATAGCCCTGCAAATCTTTCCAAGTAATTATCCAACTTTCTTTTGCAAGTTACTGTTGAATCTGCTTTCAGAAAATGGAAAATCATAAGACAGGGTCAGGATAGGGTTAGGGATGGAGGTGGGGGTAGATATACAGTATGTCAGCACTCAGTAGGCAATAGAAGATTCCATCAAGTTAGTAAAGCACATGACAGAACCATATCTGATAAATTCCCAGGCCTTGATATAGATTGTGTACGGCTACATTAAATGCATCCTCATTCAACTAGAGTCGGTTTTTATTAATACCGTTTGTGATTTGCGCTATAGTTAAGAATGCTAAATTGGATACAATGGAAATCTAGTTAAGAGTAAGGGAACTTCAAACCTGCAGGTGCTGCTAGACCTGAAGACCTTTACCCCAGGAGGGTCTTAAAGAAATGGTACTATATTAAGTCCCCTTGACTTGAATATTTAACAACTCACTGAAACATGGATTGCCCTCATGGTTTGGAGGGACCCGAATGTAATGCCAAAAAATGAAAATGGTCACAAGTCAGGAGTTGGAAATTGGTGGAACATTATTTTCAGTTATTAAAATGTTGCTTGGGATGGTGATTAGAGATGTCCTGTCTGATAATCTGGACAGAGCTGGTGTTCAAGACTCCCAACCTGTTTCCCAGAGAGGAAGGTCATATTGCACCAACTGGATTAAAGTTTCTTGTTGGAGTTGTCAAAATAGTGGATGGAGTTGTCCAGGTCATCAAAGTTATATATTTGGCTTTCTAGAAAGATGACTTCACAATCAAGACTCTAGTCGGTTAGGAAGACTAATTTTTAATTGGATAGAGAATTCTGTTTCAGGTAATACAGGGTTATTTGTAATATAACTGGTTCTACATGGATACCAGTTAATAATGAAGCCTAACGGGACTGTTCCTGTTCCCAGTAATTAAAATGAATGAGCTGAAGATGCTTTGGGATATGTTGATTGTTTTAGAACCCTTGATGAGGAGAAAGATTTGATTGAGACATGATGCGTTAAATTCATAATTTATCAACAGCGTTCATTTATAAAATATTTCAAAATATTTACTGTTTTACAGCAACATTGTCAAGCAAAATTTTACACTGAGTCCGTAAGGGGTTATATTAGGACACGTGAGCAAAGTTTGATAGAAGGGGGATGTTTTAAGGAGTATGTTAAGGAGAAGGATTCCAAAGTGTAGGGTTTTGGCTGTTTTTGGCACAGCAGTCAATGGTTGAACAATGAAAACCAGACATGTGAATGAGACTAGATTTAGAGGAGCACAATGAATTTAGAATACTTAAGGGCTAGAGTAGGAAACGGTGATAAGTAGTAGTCATAAATTCTAGGATCTGTTACAGAGGTGAGTCACCAATATCTACTGATCTCTTGTTTGGATTGTGCCCTATCTGTGCATCAAGTCTCAATTAAATCTGTACATTAATTGCAGAAAGACAACCTACCTTAATTGGTGTATGTATTCTAAAAAGAACCATATGTTTTTGGTCAAACAGAAGGCCACATTGTGAGTATGGTGAGCACTTTTCATACTTGTGTCATAAATTGAGGCCTTGCAGATAATTTTGAAGGTGTACTACAACATTCAAACTAATATTAAAAGCCTTTATGTATCACAATAAGTTTAGGAAATGTTTTTAGTGCAGGAGGAAAAGACTTGATTTGAAAGCATTTAAAATGGTGAAATGACCATGTCTCTGTGGGCAGACAATTTAAATGAGATGGTTTACGGAAAACGAGCAGTCATCCATATAGAGAGCATAGGGATTCATCTGGGTAAAATGCCAGAAGAGTTTTGTTTACACGCAGGGTTATCGACATTGGGAAGAAACTACTGGATTGTGTGGTGAGTGTAGATTTGCTGGAACAGTTTAAAAAAACTGGATGATTTCCTTAATGTGGCTATTTCTGTTGTGTATGAATGCTAATTGGGGTGTTTGTGTTTCGTGCAATTTTCTTTGCTGGTTTTGATTGCCTGAGGGTGCAGTTCACAGTCTCAAAGAAGACTTCGCCTCCTATGTTGGCATAGAGTTCTGTTATCTATTTTTTTCACCTCTCTCGCGAGATTAGAAGAATATTAGCTCGTGGGATCACTGAAGAGTCATAGTACATTGTTGCATGGTGATTACATGATAATCAAGAACCAGGTAACCTTCTCTGGCTGCCTTTTTCTTTGTTGGGATGCATGTTTTCATACTTAAACTTTTGCCGCAATTTAGAAGAAAATTCTTTGGACAAGAAAATCAAAATGCGTTTTCAGAATAATTTATCCGCTTATTAATGAATAATTCCAGTAATTCAGTCATGTCATTAGAAACCTGTGCAATCATTTCCAAGCAACATTTTCAGAACAAAAAATGTATATGGTACCTTGTTTTATGTAGTTTTAACCTATTTTAATCAGATAAAGGCACAATGGTCCAAATGGCTCCTTTGGTACTGTATCTGTCTATGATTTTGTTTCTGTTGATGACAACAGGCATACTGGAAAACAACAGTAGGGTGTTTCTGTTATGTTCAGACTATTAGTTATGGCATAGTCAGTGCATTGAATTTATGGAGTGATAATCAACAGATGAATAGGAGGAAATAATATTTTTTAGCAGAAATACTAACAAGTTCAGAGATAGTAGGAACTGCCGATGCTGGAGAATCCAAGATAACAAGGTGTAGAGCTGGATGAATACAGCAGGCCAAGCAGCATCAGAGGAGCAGGAACCAGACCTTAAACCGCTCCCCCCCCCCCACCCCCGACACACACACACACACACACGCCTGAAGTGCAATTTTTGCAACAGTAATCCTGCACTGTCGGAGATATTCACGCAGGATGTTTCAGGCCTAGACCCTTTTTCAGAAAGGTAGTTGGTCATGTTATGTTACCAATCTATACTCAGCAAGGTGCCGCCATCAGCTCATGGATTAGCTAGGAGGTTAATCAGTTTTTGATGTTATCTATTGAGATCACCAGCGGGACCTTCTTGGGACACACTTGGGATGAGCAAAGGGAATGTGTGAACAGAGAAATAGGCATGAGGACAATCTGAGAAGTTTTTTTTAAAAACATGGCATCCTTAACTTTGAGTAGCAGCATGGAGCACAAAGCACTCATTTGAGGATAAACTGTCTGAAGTGATTGGTGTAGTCTGAAGGTTGCATTCAATTGTGTGTGTGTGTGTGTGTGTGTGATTTTATTCATACATTTTTGTTATGTTAGATTACTTTAATTTGTAAGTCTGCGAATCATGTAAGTAGACTATAATTTACAAGAGATAAATGAACAGCTTTGTCTGCAAGTGATTGTTGCATAATTGAAAGTTGATACCACAGCCGGTTTGCCAAGAAATTTATGCTTGGATCAGGATTTCGGTAGGTTTCATGAACAAAACAGTGCTAGCATGTTTGCAGATCATTATACTGTAGCCCATTGCATCATTTGTTCTTTCACTTCCCATAAGACCATTGCCTCTCTATCCTAAATAACTTTACACAAAACAGGATGATTTGTTTGAAATAGACTGACCAACATTTCATATTATGAAAATGAGGGATAGCATTTGAGGAACATTTTATGATTAGATCAGAATGTTAAATGATAGCAGTGTCTTTGTACACAGTGTTTGATCTAATACAAGAAAGTAATGTGTCTGGTACATGAAATGCTATACCTGTTCAATCTCTGATTGTGTTTGTATTATTGAATAATGAATTTTGGTAAAACCTAGTATTTATAGAGCACTTTGACATCACAAAGTGTTTTATAAATTAAATTAAGTACTTATTGAAAAGCACTTACTGCCTTATAGGATACGTGGCAACAAGTTCCCACTAATATCAATCATAACAGATAACCTGTTTTAGAGATGATGGGAACAACTCCTCAGCTCATCTTAAAAATAATGCCATGAGATTGTTTATAGGCAGACAGACCTCTTTCTAATGCCTCATCCAAACATGGCCTCTCCAATACTGCAGCACTTATCCAGTGCTGTGCTGGAGCATCTGCTTAGATTGCTAAAAAACTCCAGAAGGCTTTGAAAAACATTAGTCTGTGACACTACTTCTATGCTGCTTTCCCAGCGAGGATAGGAGTTCTCGCTAAGGAAATTGCAGGCTTATGGTATATCTCCTATTGTCATAGCGGCAGAAGAATTCTGCTCCATGATGCCATGGATGCGCACTTAGAGCGGGATGATCAGTGTGCACCCCTGGTGACTATAGACACAGCGATGTTTGAGGCTGTGATAATGAGAACTGCAGATGCTGGAGAATCCAAAATAATAAAATGTGAGGCTGGATGAACACAGCAGGCCCAGCAGCATCTCAGGAGCACAAAAGCTGACGTTTCGGGCCCAGACCCTTCATCAGAGAGGGGGATGGGGTGAGGGTTCTGGAATAAATAGGGAGAGAGGGGGAGGCGGACCGAAGATGGAGAGAAAAGAAGATAGGTGGAGAGGAGAGTATAGGTGGGGAGGTAGGGAGGGGATAGGTCAGTCCAGGGAAGACGGACAGGTCAAGGAGGTGGGATGAGGTTAGTAGGTAGGAGATGGAGGTGCGGCTTGGGGTGGGAGGAAGGGATGGGTGAGAGGAAGAACAGGTTAGGGAGGCAGAGACAGGTTGGACTGGTTTTGGGATGCAGTGGGTGGAGGGGAAGAGCTGGGCTGGTTGTGTGGTGCAGTGGGGGGAGGGGACAAACTGGGCTGGTTTTGGGATGCGGTGGGGGAAGGGGAGATTTTGAAGCTGGTGAAGTCCACATTGATACCATTGGGCTGCAGGGTTCCCAAGCGGAATATGAGTTGCTGTTGAGGCTACTGAGTTAAGGCATTTGTGTTGAACGTTATTGGGTGTGATATTTATGAAGCGTGTTAACTTTTTTTTCATTAATTGAACACGCTGCTCAAACCAGCCAAATTGTGCCATTTGTTATTTCATCTGACAAGTGCTATCATGATGAAAATGAGACTGGGCTCCTCTCCATGCCCAATTAAAAAAGATATTTTCATGAATATAGTTCAGCGAGAAGTAATTGCTTTTTGTTTCAATGTTGCTGATATTTTATTGCACAAGCAAAAGCACTGTTGTAAAGACAAGCAACCTCTTTGTTTAATAAAATAGCTTTAGTCAAGTGTTTCAAGGGGGAATACAGGTCACATGATGTTTTTGTGATTGCAAAGTTGTTTAAAATGCAGAGGCACTCTAATTTATGACAAATTGACACTCATGTGAATGACTATTTCAGTTGTCACCTTTGAAGAATAATTATCATTACAGTTAAAGCTTTTCTGTCTAGTTGTATTGCACATGGTGCTAAGAGTTAACTCGGAGACCAATTTAAGATTAAAATAACACAAAGAACCATGGATGCTGGAACTCAGAAACAAAAACAGGAATTGCAGGAAAAAAATCAACAGGTCTGGCAGCATCTGTGGAGACAAAGCAGAGTTAGGGTTTTGGATTATTTTCCCTTTCATCAAGTTTGTTTCTTGAGTCTTAATCAGTGAAGAACCAAAAGCTTTGCGTCTTGCCTTTGTTTTTAGCAATATTTAAGGTAGGTGTGAAAAGGACACGTAAAAGTCCTGCAGTCCTCTCATTTTTGAGAGAGTTAACCAGTGTTGGACCATTAGACATAATAGCTTGTTTGTAGTATTAGATTGGAGACAAATTGACACTGAATGTTTGATTTTAGAAAAATGTGCAGATGCTGGAAATCAGAAACAAAATTTGAAATTGCTGGAAAAACTCAGTAGGCCTGGCAGCATCTGTAGAGAGAAAGCAGAATTAATGTTTTAGGTCCAGTGACCCTTCTTCAGAGCTGAGTCTTTGATCCCTGTAAGATTGTGTGGTGCCATCTTCTAGATAATATCCCAAAAGTCAATGTCCAAACGTGTTACACTATTTTCTGAATTACTATAACTTCTGAAACAGTGAAATCAGCTTGCTGTTGCTGGGCTTTCTTGCTGTCTGCAACCAACCTCTCCTCTCCTACCTGTATTTTGGAGTAGATCTTTTGGGTGCAAATCAGCAATTTATTTATCTATTACAACAAATACCAAAGCACGAGGACTTTTATTTCACTTGACTCATTTAATAATGAGAAACACGTAGTCGTCAGGATTAGCAGAATTGTGACTGCAGTGAAAAAAGGAGAAAAGGCTCATCAGATTATTAGCCAGTCACAGAGACAGCATTGGCAGAAAGTAGGATGGATGAGTGGTATAAAGTGCTGTAATCAGTTTGCAGTTTCCTCTGGAGATATGGGTTAATGTCGCACTTCAGTTTTTTAGGTCATCACATATATGAAGCTATTTAATGAGACATAATTGCACTAAACAAGAGAAAAGACTTGAAGGGTTTACTGCTACTCCAGAAGGGATTCGGAAAGGGAGAGGAAATTATTAATTATAAATACACAAAAAACAGAGAAGAAAGGTTGATTGTGCTCCATACATACACTTGTTGTTGAATTTGTGTTATAAAACAAGAATGACCTGAACAGACACTTTCCAGAGAGGGGGTCACTGCATTGATGTTCGTTAGGGACCTTGATTAGTTTTATGTTTCCTCTCCAACTCTTGAGTCAAAGCACTTTGCCATTCTAACTTAGACCCACAGATAGGTTAGTTATTGCTCCGGTGTCTACAAATTACATCTCCATGGTGTATGGACATAAAGCTTTATTTAAAAAGTGGTAAGGTCGGACTGTAACAATGTCATTTTGTTCTCTAATGTTCTCAACAAATGTGATAGATGTAAACTCATTCTTCATGAAACCACCAATAGTGCTGTTCTGTAAAAACCATGTAGACAGTTATGCAGTACAGCTTCTAACTTCCTGCAAACAGCCAACAGCAGAGCAAATTGAAAAGTGCAGACCACCGACTCAAAGGCATAAAACTTGAGTGGGAAAGGAGTGTCCTTCTCCTCCTTGATAGTAGGAACTGCTGATGATGGAGAATTGGAGATAACAGAGTGTAGAGCTGGATGAACACAGCAGGCCAAGCAGCATCATAGGAGCAGAAAAGCTGACGTTTCGGGCCTGACCCTTCTTCTCCTTCTCCCCGCTGTCTTTTTTCCTCAGTGCTCTCATGTACGTTAAAAATAAGGTCCCATTGTGAATGGCATCTTTCCAGTACCTTTCTGCAAATGTCCATTCTCCGTGCCCAATTCCTGATGGTGACACACACAGTGGGATTTATTGCTTTCCTTGGGCCAGTCCCCTCTGCATACACGCATAGGCACTTTCCAGAAAGGGATCACTGCATTGATGTTCATTCAGAACCTTGGTTAATTTTATATTTCCTCTCCAACTCTGGAAGACAGTGGGAATAGCTGATAATATTCACCATTCCCACATTGCAGCTAATCTAACAAAAATGAGGTTAAATCTGGAGTTTTCTTGGTCTGTCAGACTAAGCAGTGCAAGTATGCCATTGGGCCAGCAAATATAACCATTATTTTCTTGCTGAGTTTGTCTTAACAAAAGCAGTTTGCTATCATGTAGAGATGAGTGAAGCAAAATAATAAAGGGAAGAGTTGCATTTTTGGGGTGCTTTTTGTGACCCCTAGTGTCTCAAGGCACTTTACAGATATGAATTGCTTCTGTAACATCATCAGCAAACTAATATTGGAGATGCAACAGCCAATTTTCACACAGTAACTTCTGACAAGCTGCTATGTTATAATGGTCAGATAGTTTGTATTGTGTCTTATTGATTGCAGGGTAAATGCTTGCCATGACACTAGGGATAATGCGCCTGGTCTCCTTCGTGGCATTGGTATGGAATCTCATCCACTTGAACAGACATGTTGGAGCCATCTGATTTAGAAACTAATCCAAATGATGGTACATCCAATAGTGCAGCACTATCTCAGTAATCCACTGGAATTTAAGTTTTAATTTTTATGCTTAAACCCTGCGATGCGCTCATAACCCAAAAATCCTGCAGCGAGATCGCTGCCAAGCAAGCCATTGCTGAGACTAATGATTATTAGATCTTACTTACTTACTCGTTATCATTCAAAAATTGAATTCTAATCAAGTCTCAAAAGTGATTTCATTTGAGTCATGCCATGAACTGTGTATGCGAGTGGGAACACAACAGGCTCTTGGAAATCCAGCTGATTCCTGAGACTGGCCCAAGTGGGAATTTTACTAGTTCCTCAAAAACCTGAGGCAAATACTGCTCACTTATGATGTTATGGTTAATAGCAGTTAAACGAGGAAAATACTCACACAAACAAGGTCATTTGAACTGATCATTAAAAGATGAGACAACAAGTAGATAACAACTGTGTCCAATTTTGGGCCGCACACCTCAGGAAGGACATACTAGCCCTGGAGCGTGTCCAGCAGAGATTCACACGCATGATCCCTGGAACGGTAGGTTTAACGTATGATGAACGGCTAAGGATCCTGGGATTGTACTCATTAGAGTTTAGAAGGTTGAGGGGAGATCTAATAGAAACTTACAAGATAATGTATGGTTTAGAGGGGTTGGACGCTAGGAAGTTGTTTTCATTAGGGGGGGAGACTAGGACCCATGGGCACAGCCTTAGAATTAGAGGGGGTAAATTTAAAACGGAAATGAGACATTTCTTCAGCCAGAGAGTGGTGGGCTTGTGGAATTCATTGCCGCAGAGTGCAGTGGAGGCCGGGACGTTGGATACCTTCAAGGCAGAGATCGACAAATTCTTGATCTCAAAAGGAATCAAGGGCTATGGGGAGGGTGCAGGGAAGTGGTGTTGAAATGCTCATCAACCATGATTTAAATGGCGGCGTGGACTTGATGGGCCAAATGGCCTTACTTCCACTCCTATGTCTCATGGTCTTATAGATATATCCATTTTAAAATCTCTTTTTGGGTGCCCATATGATCGTCTCTGTGAATTTGTTTAGTCAACATCAGAAATACTGTGCATGGCGTAGTGACAACTAGGGACTAGGGACAACTGGCTATCTGTGGTGCCTGAAGCTCCTGTACACTTACAACGTTTTTATTGATCCTGAGCTCCATGCTTTTACGAAGCACATTAAATTGAGTTTGTGGTGAAAGGCATGATGAAAGTGGAGCAGCAGTACGGTCTGATAATGTGTGCAAGGTATGTGTCCATTCTGTGCTAGACAATGATGCATTTACTCTGTGATCTGTTTTAAGTGATAGGGCTATAGTAGTAATTCATTGGAGAGAGAAAAGACATTTATAAATGAAGTCAGATTTCTGAGCTGATGATTTGAATTCCTTAGGGTGGATAATTGCTGAAATCACTTTTATTAAAACTTATTCTGCTTTGACATAACTGATCTTTTGTCTCAAATTGAAGTTCACTGCTCACTTCACATTTCGTCTATTCAATTGTGGATCATTATCTAAATAATGTCTTCAGATTAGTTAGTCTTGTTGGAGCCTGTTGACTGTGAAACCATCTAAATTCCCTTCCTCTTTCTCCCCTTCTCACAAGTTCATTTTTTCAGTTTCAATCTTGGGGTCTGTAAAGGCAACAGCAGAATGGGGCACGGTTTGTTTGTTGGAAGTTGGTTGATGGTACAGGAAGTGGTTTGGCACTCTTTCACAGAAATTACTCGTGTGTCAGTATTCAGCCAAGTGAGAGATCAGGATCCGGTGATTAAAATTCAATTGATTGGGCCTTTTCTTCCCCTCTATCATATGGGTTGAAAGAGGGATCAGTTGAAAGGTCCCATCTAAGACTTTGCTGCGGAAAATGATTCATTCTTAGCCAAACCATATTCTGAAGGGAATAAATTATGTAGGGAGTGTTTTCAAAGTGCAAGGGCACCCAGATGACATCAGGAACCATGAGGAGACTGTTTGATTACATTATACTTGAGTACTGGGAAATGCTTGGAGCTGATTTTGTTGATTTATCACATGTCTTTTGAAGCACACTATTTGCCATTGAGTTGGGGTTAGCAGGATATCAGGCAAGATTTGAAGTGGTCAGCCTTGCACTCCCGTGCAGAGGTATTGCTGTTAAGCCAAGACTCTGACAGTCTTCTCAGGTGCATGGAAAAATTATCATGTGACCTTATTCAAAGAAAACCAAAGGACTTCTCCCAGTGACCAGCGTAGCATTATTTGTAACAAAGAAGACATGTTTTATTCTGGTTGAATTTCCGTCAGGGTGCAATTCTACATGATTCTCTATACGGCAGTTTTGAATACAAGTTTCAGCAATCCATAATCTACCTTTTGAAAATGATAGTATTACACATATAGATAAGGTTGCTTTTTTACGTGGAAAGGTTCCAACTGTTAGCATTGAGATGAAATTGTTGCTTTCCTGTCATCTGTGTATTCAGTGTTACTGGACTGGAAATTTGCTGAAATTTGCAGCGAAATTCTTGGAAATTTGTGGCATTCACGATAGGAAAAGTTGATCTATAGTTTGGAAGATTGTTTTCACAGTCCAATATTGGTGCTTATTATTGTTAACAGAATGTTATTTATCTTTTGTATCAGAATTCAGTACATATTGTGGTCTTTAAATACGCTTTCCTTCCCAATCATTTGGGACAGAGATGAGTGGTTAACTAAACAGTGATTTTTTTTATTATTCAATTCGATGTACTCATTCCTGATTATATTCCTATTATCAGTTTCAGGGAGATGAGAATTAAGCAAAGTTCGCATAGACATCAGGTTGTATTGTTTAATTCCAATCAGGAGATAATATTTCTACTGTGTTGTCAAACACACAGGTAACTTATCAGAGCCATGTGATAGTGCCAGAGTCCAGAGTCTAGGACACATCTAAAGTTAACATTAAAGTTAAAGATTTGTTTCAATGTAAACGTAGTTATTACCCAAAAAAAGCATAGCATCAGCGTGCAGTGTTGATTTTTACATTCATCTTGTACTTCCATAGAATGGAAATTGTGCTTAGTGCATGACAGACAACAGTTTTAAGAATTTAATATCAACTGTTCAAGGCTAAAATGACATTTTATTTAAACTCTAATGAATGCTTACCTTCTTGATCCTGAACAGTTTGTTTTTCTAAAGCTATCGCTGTGTGAACTGGACCTAAGTTGCACAAATGGGTCAATAAGAATACCTGAGTGATCTTCTTTAAACCAACAAATCTGTACTCCGGCAGGAGCTGGGACAATCAGGAAAAAAGGTGCTGTGCAACGTGCTGCTGTGCGCAGAACTAGCTGACCTCATGAGACAACTTCCTCACTTGTAAAATGTCCTGACACCACTGGGACGTTGGTCATCATGTGTCAAAGACACATCTTTATGTGCCACCAGTTAAGGATGTTTATCGTGCGTACAAATTAGGTGCAGCAGTAGGCCTTCCATCTCCTTGAACTTACCGTACTATTTAATAAAACAATGGTGATTTTGGCCTCTGCTCAACTTCCTGTCTACTCCCTAAACCTGCTAACTGTATTACCAATCAAGAATCTGCTCAAAAATCTTCAATGACTCTGCCTCCATTGCGCTCTTTGGGACATTATTCCATAGACTAATGGCCCTTTGAGAGTAGAAATTACTCTTCATCTCCATCTAAGCCCCTATTTTTGAATTTTGTCTCATTGTTCTATTCCCCATTAAAGGGATATATTTAACATATATTGTAAAACTGATATTGTGTATAACTATGCAGTGTATTACATTGTTGTATCCTGGCATTGTACTCATGTAAGGCAGTAATGTCTGGGGAAAATCTGGACAGACCATCAATGTGTAAACTGCCTTACTAGACCGGAAGAGTTAGCAAGGAACCCTGATGCCCAAGTGCAGCCAACATCCTACTTTCAACTGGGTGGTGTCACTACCGAAGAAGGCTTGCTATAATCAACAGCAGGAGCTTTGAATTCACCATGTTGCAGTGTCATTGCTGTTGATACGTTTTCCAGCCAAAATAATCATAGCATCTCCAACATTTAACATCTCCCTTTGAGTTTCAATGGTGTTACCATCACAGAATCCCTGACTGTCAACATCCTGGGCATTACCATTGATCATAAACTGAATTGGGCCAGCTACAAAACTACTGTGGCTCTGAAAGCAGTAATTCAGTGGTGAGTAATTCATCTTTTTCACAAAGCCTGTCCACCATCATCAAGGCGTAACAGGAATTTGAAGGAATATTTCCCTCTTGTCTGGTTGGTTGAAGGTCCGATCTACAGCACTTGTGAAGGTTGACACCATGCAGGACAAAGCAACCCGCTAGATTGTCATTCCATCCACCACCTTCAACATTCGCTACTGTCTCCATCTATATAGTGGCAGCAATGTTTACCATCTAAAAGGTACACTGCAGTATCACACCAAGGCTCCCTTGACAGCACCTTCTAACTGCACAACCTCTGCACCTAGATGGATAGAGCAGCAGATGCATGGGAATATCACTATCTCCAAGTCCCTCTCCAAGCCTCTGAACATCCAGACTTGGAAATATATCACCATTCCTTTAGTGTTGCTGGGTCAAATTCCTGGAATTCCCTTCTTAACAGTACTGCAGGTGAACACTTACCATATGGACAGAACCTGTTCAAAATACACATAGAATGTGAACAGTGGGTGAAGCAGGCTATTTGGCCCATTGACCTCCCAAAGAGCATCCCACCAAGACCTACCCGAAACTATAAGCCTGCATTTACATCTTTGCACTGTGGGAAGAAACCAGAACACCTGGAGGAAACCCACGCAGACACTGGGAGAATGTGCAAACTCCACACAGACAGTCGACTTAGGCTGGAATTGAACCCAGGTTCCTGGCACAGTGAGGCAGCAGTGCTAACCACTGAGCTACCCCACTGATGTCGTAAGGGCAATTAGGGATGGGATTAGAACTAAATGCTGACGGTACCAATGACGCCCACATCCCATAAATAAATAAGCCAGGAAAATAACCCTCACATTATTACATTTGTTTGCAAAGCATCTGAGTATCCAAATGGTAACTTTGGTAAAGATGATTTCTGATTTGTTTTAAGTGGACTCTGTACTTTTGTATATCACGAGTCTAAATACAAACCCACGAACTTGTATGTTGCAATACTTTCACTTCAACCCTTCAATCAACTCTGCAACTTGTTCAGCAAGGTCCATTTCATGTTCAAGGATTTTGATATGGGTCTTTATCAGGGACTTTTTTATCGCAAGACTTACAATGCTGGGGGTCTGAGCACTAAAAGATCACAGTGTACTCCTTTCTATGTGAAATTCTATATAGCTTTAGGACTCTTTGGTAAAGACAGCCTTTCCCAGCCCTCCTTTTACAGCTTTGCATCAACAAACTTGAACTTGATAATCTCTTTGAACAGAGATAATAGGAACTGCAGATGCTGGAGAATCCGAGATAATTAGGTATGGAGCTGGATGAACACAGCAGGCCAAGCAGCATCCTAGGAGCAGGAAAGCTGACTCTTCAGGAAGGGTCTAGGCCTGAAATGTCAGCTTTCCTGCTCCTAAGATGCTGCTTGGCCTGCTGTGTTGATCCAGCTCCACACCTTGTAATCTCTTTGAACAACTGTGTTTCTTGTTCATGGTCACCTATGAATTGCACACACTGCACAATTCAGCTAAGGAATGTCCGTTTGTTTAATTGAGCAAATGAAAAAGGGAGTTAACTTTCATAACAAAGATGGCAGGGAGTGAAAGTGAGCGGATAACAAAGCTTATTAGAAGGATCAGATATATTTGAATATATTAAAGTTTATGTCACTGGTTTTTTAGAATAAATGTTGGATCAAGATTAGGCCATTCAGCCCCTCATAGGAGAATTGAGCTAGCATTCGGCAAGTGGGCACCATGAGAGTGTGGTATTTAGTTAAAAGGTGAATTTGGGATGATAATTGGGGGAAATACACAAAATTGTGTGGAGAAAACCTTTCATGAAAATTGATGATATCGACGGCTATGATGTGGTAAGATCAGTTTATATCATTCTCTCTGTACAAAAATGCTTCCTGATTTCCTTCCTGAATCAGCTTGTTTAAAAAATGAAATCTTTCATTCCTTCCTCATTAAGAGCAACATTGTTGTGTGATGTGTCACAGCTCATATGCAATGTACCATTAAGAGGCATGCTCATGATATCATAACGTATGACTTGGTGGTGTAAAGGTCTTAATTTCCATTTTATTGAGTCCTCTTGCAGCATGAGACAGTGAGGAAAGCCTGCTACAGTTTACATCTGAATTGCTTAGCTGTATCTTGGACACTCAGATGCCTCTGATTGCAAATATATAGATACTATGTGCTATTACAAAAGTCTATCGAATTCTTCAGTAACACGTCACTCATGTCTCATTCTTATGTTACACAAGTTAACAAAAGTTTCAATTTATAAAGTATAAGTACGCTGGTAAAAGGTAAAAGACTCTTCTATAGCAAATTAGGACGGCCGATGAACAACTGTGGCCTTTTGGAAACCAATTATCCCAATTATCTCATCAAACACACTGTATAACAATATTTTTGATGCCTGAAAGGGCTTGCAAGTTTCATCAACAAAATTGGTTAAGTGGATTATATTAATAAGTGCATTTCCCGAGATGGAGAGAAACAGAAAGCCCAATCTGATATGAATCCAACTGTGGCCTGGTAGAAACACTTAACATCAGTAATGTTAACTGAGTGATCAAAATACCTTGTATTTAATCTGTGTCAATGCTTATTGATATCATTTTCCACATTTCGTCAATGACATTTGAAAGAATTGCACAAGTGTCAGCAAAACTTGCTGATTTCCAAAAATCATTGGAATTGGGTGGAAAAATGTTTTTGCTTGTCAAATTGGCCATCTTGCATTTTCCTGAGAATATTTTTACAGATCATTATTGGTCACCAAATGCCAGTTGGTTAATCCAATTAAAACAGGAATTGACATACTCATGTGTCACATCTAAAACCTTCCATCACATATTACATTTAGGCAAGGTGTAGTAGCAGAGGCTTTGCTGGCATGCTCGTGCACATTTGTGAAATGACTGAAAGCAGTTAGAATGGTTGCTGCATTTGCAAGGATTATGAAGACAGGACGACAAATCGAGTGGAACACACTGGATTAGGATTTCCAATGGAAGAATAAGTTGTTGTGATGTCTTTGAAGAGTGGTGTACAATTACTCAGATTAAGGAGGCCATCAGAGACATGATAACAGCATAGGACTCAGAGCAGGTACAGAACATTTGACACTTCAAACCTGCCCTGCCATTCAAAAAAGTCATTGCTGTTCTGATTATGGTTTCACCACCACTTTCCTGTCTTCCCACACAATCCTTGGCTTGTTTGTATATCAAGCATGTATCCAACTTAGTCTTCAATAACCCAGCATCCACTGCTCTCTAGGAAAAGGAATTTCAACGAGTAATGACCCTCAAAGAGACAAAAAACATCTTGTCCTAGAGTCATTCAGCACAGGAACAGACCCTTCATTCCAATTTATCTGTGCTGACCTGACATTACATTCCAATCTGACCTAGTCTCATTTACCAGTATTTATGGATCTCATGCAGAGACAAACAAGCTGAGTAACCACCAGTAGTATAGTTCTAGCATTTGGATACAGATATAGCATACCGTTAGCAAGAGAATTACTGGGCAAATCTACCAGAAGAACAAAATAAATCAAAGGTACTTTCCTCTCCGAAGTGAATCTAAATATTGGGTTGCCAAAATGGTGGAAGACAACTGATTTGTATTTAACCAGAAGCTCCTCTGGACAGTCATCATGCTTTCAGACTTCGCATGAAAATGATAGTTAGCAACCTACCAAACCATATGTAGGCTGTGATTGGCATTGCATACTAATAAGACATTTTTTAAGGTGGGATTTTATGTGGATGGTGGTGGATTTGACACCTGGTGGCAAAATTAGAAACCCAATCTCTGGGTACCGGGTTGAGATAAAGGCCCTAATTCTGATTGGGGATCTTGGGTCATTTGATCTCACCAAGGTTTTTTAGTACTGTGCTGCCATGTGTGGGGGCAGATATCATTTGACATTACCTTCCAAGCCCACCTCATCTACAATCCAGAAGGATGAGGGTATAAGATACATGGGAACACCACAACTTACAAGTTCATCTCCAAGTTGCATATCAACCTGACCTCTTGCTGTTCATTCATTGTTACTGAATCAAAATCCTTGTCCTAATGTTGTATATCTCATGGACATCTCCGGATCATCTTCTTAGGAACAGTTAGTGATGGGCAACATTGATGATTTACCCCAGTGATTCCTGTCAAAAGGTGAATTTTAAAACATCTATCACAGTTGTGTATACATTTCAGAAGTAATGTATACTTATGTATACATTAGTATACATAAGTTATCAGCATTTGACTATAAAGGCATATAGGACATGGAAAGCAATAAATGCTAGAGATAACAAGATACAGAGCTGGATAAACACAGTAGGTCAAGCAACATCAGAGGAGCAGGACAGCTGATGTTTCGGGCCTAGACCCTTAACCTATCTGCAGTTCCTACTATCTCTGGAACTAAACGCTAGCCTTTCATTAAGAATGACAATAAAATTTTACTTTTCAAATTAGCTAGTAAAACTTGTTTGCTTTTACATTGACCAGAGCTTAAGAATCTAATAAAGCAGATTTCATTTCAGCGTGTATACACATCAGGATCTATTGATTTCTGCTAACGTTTAGGCACAGAGTGTCACAGTGTTCTACAGCGTGGAAGCAGACCCTTCAATCCAACTTGTCCACACCAACCAGATATCCTAAACTGATCTAGTCCCATTTGTCAGCATTTGGCCCGCAAATCGTTTCTATTCATGTACAGATCCAGGTGCCTTTTAAATGTTGTAAGTGTATCAGTCTCCACCACGTCCTCTGACAGCTTGTTCCATATATGCACCACCTTCTATATGAAAAAAAATTGACCCTCACATCCCTTTTAAATGTTTCCCCTCTCACCTTAAACCCGTATCCTCTATTTCTGGGCTCTCGTACCTTGGGGAAAAAAAAATAGGTATTCACCCTATCAAAGCCCGTCGTGATTTTATAAACTTTTATAAACCTCAGACTCTGATGTTTTGGGGAAAATACCCCCAGCCTAATCAGCCTCTCCCAACAGCTCAACCATCCAATCCCAGCAACAGCCTTGTAAATGTTTTCTGAGCTCTTTGAAGTTTAACTATATTAATGCAGAACTAACTTGATGACTCAATCTAACCCTTGCATACATTTTAATTGAAAATGTTGCTGTTTACGACTCATTTATTTTGTAAGGTTAGAAGGAATATTGCTGGACTTATAAAAGTTAGGAGAGCTTCAGTCACATTTTGAAATGACCTCCTGTTCTTTTCTTGTTCTTTCAGTTCATGACGAGAAGCAGCCTCTCTGCTCAATCAAGTGAAGGTGCTCTGAGAATATGGCTAGTTTCTGGGTGCAGCTGGGATTGCTGCTGTGGAAGAATTTTACATACAGGCGGAGACAGACAGTAAGTACTTTTTATTTTAAAGCTTTAATTAACATGAGTGGGTCAACAGAATGGAAGGAGAGACCTTATAAATGTTGTTTGTTGCAAACAAACATTCACGCAATGATGGATTGAAAAAGAAACCTTCTTGTCCCTTCAACCAGGCCTGAAATCAATCAATGTACTCCTTGAATTATTCACTCCCAGGTAGCCCAGGTAGAAACAATGCAATCTCCTGGGTATGGTGAAAAAACAGTGACAATCCTAGGGTCTCAACCCAAGATATCAGCTCTGCTGCTCCTCTGATGCTGCATGTCCTGCTGTGTTCATCCAGCTTCACACCATTTTTGTCTCCCAATCCCAGGTGGATTTGGGACAAAGGAATCTGTGGAATTCCATTCTAGGCCCTTTCAGAAGTTGAAGCTCATCCAGGAAATTGAACTGGTCTCGATAATTCCATCTGATACTGCCTCTTATAAGAGTTGATCTCTGCCGCAGTCAGGCCCAGTGCATTCCAAGGATTAAAGTTATGGTGATAAATAGGAGGGTCTGTTAAAATAAATCTGCATTTTATCAGACTGTTCCCATTTGGTTCATTGCATTGAAATCAAAGAATCACAAAATCGTAGAATGCTTGCAACCACACAAGGAGACTATTCACTCTACCATGTGCATACAGGCTGTGCAGATACTAGCTGTGCAGCTCACTAACTGACTATTTGCACTGGCCCTGTGAAACTGATTCCAGCCCACTCCCTTGACTGTAGTGACCCTGACCACACCTAGTGGGTGACTGACCATGCTCAAGCCCCTGAACCATGTGTGAATGATGCCCTTGACAGTTTGTACCAGGATTCCCAGACTGACCTACCTGACTTAATGGGAAATCTACGCCCCAGTTACTTTAAGGCTTAGCTATTTGAAGCACATTTAGTGTGTTTAAGTTGCAGCCTGCTAGCACATGGTGTAGGTGTGAGATTGACTGATGACTGCTGATAACTTTGACATGTTGCCTAGCTTTGCATCTGCACTGAGCAGCAAGGCAAGACAGATGTACTGTGAGTCTTTAAGGTGTGGTTAAGGATTGAAAAGACAGCAAAGACAGGGATACTGTGAGCGTTGTAGTAGGCACAAAGTGATTGAGTGCTAGGAGAGTGAGCAAGCATTCCTGAGTTGCAGCCTGGTTGCGTACATCATTATTCTGAGTTTTATTGTGTGTTATGGCCACTGAGCCAAGACTTGTGGTCTCCACAGGAGCTTCTGGAACCTCTTACATGAAATCCTGTCACTCTGAGGGAATCAGAAACCTGAAAAGGATCATGTGCACAGTTGGCCTTGGTACATAAATGAGCAGTGCGTCCGTCACCATTATATATCCTGGCAGATTTTCCTGATGATCAATCACCCATTTAACACATCTGACCATATTATATGTCAATCCCCTCTCTCAAATGCATGGATTTAAAATTCTGCTCTGCTGTTCAAAAATTAAAAGTCACCATCATCTTACCAGACCATGGTGGTGCTGTCCCATTGAGGAGACAACTGGTGATGGTTTAACTTGAGAGTCACCATACCACAGGCCAGATTGCGAAGAAGAATCTTCACAGTAACCTCAGTCAGTGAAGGAACTGAAACCACGCTATAGGTATCACTCTGCATCACAAACCAGCTGTCCAGCCAACTGAGCTAACCGACCCGTCAAGAATTAACATTAGTGAAAGAAACATTCTTATTCATGGAATTATTTCCATGCATGCAACACTCCAAAAACAGCTTGCTGAGGAGGGCAGTGGTGCTTCTTTGTGAAATTCACAGACATTGGTGATTGCTGTGTATGCTGCAATGGGATTTATTCCTGTTACAATCAGGAATACAAGCTATCATCAGCATTCTGTTCAGCTGAGGAATGAAATGACAAAGTCAAGCCAAATCCTTCAACTCTGTACCAACAACAGGAGTAACTTTAAACTCCAGTTACCATTCATTACACTTTGGTGAATTATGTCACATTTTTCTTCCTGAAGCCAACATTATGGGTAAATTATTGATATTGTCAAATTGTCTGAAATGTAGTTGGTTAGCTATAATTATCCTCACATTATGATCCACATGTGGAGTGAGAGTGGGGAATGAATGCTAGGGGGTGACTAACAGACCAAATAAGTTGCTTGGTGGCCTGCCAATCAGCTTATTAAGAGCTAACTGGCAAAGAAAAGTTGCCTTATTGCAGTTCTCAAAACTCAAGCATTTGTGGTCCTGTCACTGAAATGTCCATGCTCCCAATTCCTGTAAACTTGTGCCAGATTCAGGAGCAGGAATGCTCTGTACAGCTGCCCGCACATGAAATGGAAACCAAGCAGCCCTTTCGAAATTCAGTTGTTTCCATGCAAAGTTGTGATTTTCAAAAATGCAGAACTAAAAGAAAGTTGTGACTGGCCTTTGTTCTCTGATTGCATTTTTCTTCTTGCTCTTTTGAAGTTATTTTGCCCATCAAATTGTCTTCCTTCCCACCCTTTCCTATATCGTACATGCTGTCCATTTTTTCTGACACACTTTATGGCACTGATTCTGTGAAAATCTTGGATATAGCCTTAAAGGGAGAAAAATACATCTCATTTCAGGCTGTACTGTAACCACCAGCCCTTCCTCGTGATGATTAACATCTACTTTCCCCATATGAGAGAATCCAAAATTAATACTGTGCAGCCCATTCTGTTAAAAACTCTAAACTTGACTTTTAAAACTTCTCATCTTGTCTATTTTGCCTATCATCTTCAGTCTATGACCTCTGACTCCTGTGTTTCAGCCCATGGAACATTTTCCTTTAATTATTCTATTAAAATTCTTCATGATTTCATAAATCTTTATCTCCTCTGCTCTAAGGAGTATATTATTTTCACTAAGTTAGCCCCACTCCCAATATCCTACAACAAAAGACAGAATAATGTAATTGGATTGTTTAGTCTAACACAAGGAAACTCCATGTTTTTGCATGTAGTACTTGCCATTGTGAATTGTGTACATTGTGAGATCATACAAGGAATTGGATGCAATGTAGCAAGATATTCTTAGTGCTGTAGGCCCCCATAGAGGTACATTTCCCTTTTGTGTAAATTCCAGGAATGATTATTCTACTAAATACAAATACAAGTAATTTGTAATGCTGGAAAACACTACTTTTAAGGATGACCACTCTCCTCCTCGAAAGTGTTTGGTACCAGCTTGCCATATTTGTATTTAAACTCTTCACTTTGAAGTTGTTTAAACTTCATATTAAAACCCAAAAGCCCCACTTGATCTAGGAACATTTCTGCCTGTTTAACAAGTGTATCATTCTCAGTAACCCCTCATAAGAATCAGATTATAAGCATTGCCTGTTGTGCACTGAATAAGCTACTGCATGTGTTGCATCAAACCTCAATTTTCATAACAACTGCAAAAGAAGGAAAGATCTTTTACATGAAAAATCTTCTCAATAGCTTCTACCTCTCTGTCTTCCTTTTGTACTCCCCCACCCCGCGACTCTCTCCACCACCCTTCCCTCTGGCTCTCTCCCAGATCCCAGATATCCCACCACCCTCAGTTTCAATCTCTTTCCTTTGTCTCACCATTCAACACTAACCCTGAAATCAGCACAAGTGTGATTTGAAGCAGCAAACAGTGCACACGTGGCAATGTCAGCAAATGCAGTCAATGGGATATTCAAATCTGCACTACTTCTAGTTTCTGCTTGAATCAGTATGGATCCTTCATCCAAGCTTTGCTTGTCCCCTTCACACGGATTTCAGATTCCCTGAATAAGCTATTATGCTTCTTCAAACTATTTACTGCAAGTTACAGTCAAAACCCACAGAAGATCTCTGACTGGGTGTTAATGGAATGAATGACAAGTATCATTTGTTCACTGCTAACCACAGAATCAGGACTATTGCACGCATCGATTGAGTTCCCTCTAACTTTACTTTCTGAATGATTGTCTAGGGACTTGATGTGTACAAGTTACCAGTTTGCAACATGCACCATCAGAACTGTCACAAAGATAGGAACACTGATTTAAAGCTGACATCTACGGCATAGTGCTACCTAATGCCATCATGCAAGTGAGATGGGGAGCAGGTCAAACAACAAGAAATTAAATTAAACCACTAATAACCCAATTGACCTTAGTGGAATTCTCACCTTGGATTTGTTTCAGAACACAACAAAGTTAAAAACAATCTATTTTACTTGTAGCAGAATTGTACAGTCAGCTCTCAGATGGCCTTTTGAGTTCAGGTCTGACTGTTTATAATGGATAGAATATCATATTATAACTTCGGATGTTTTTGTTTGCTATTTTAGGAGCAAGAGCAAATTATTATCTGTTGAAATTCAGTTATTATTGCTGATCGATATTGCACTTAGAGATGTTATTTCGTTCTATGTAGAGAGGAATTAAAGGAGATTTGAATGTTCAATCAGATTTGCTAAATGTTACAAAAAACTACTTCACTTAGAATTGAATAGAATTATGTACAAGACACAGGGTAGTGTTGGAGAAAAATGTTGGGCATAACATATTTAATTTTATAATTGTATGTAACTATTTTAAGGGCACACATTCTTCACTTCATGCAATGAATAAGAGGTAGAGTAACATAGCATCAGAACGGACAACTGCTCATATATTGTTGGTACTCCTTGTCTTTGTTTCCTGGTTGCTGTCATTCATAAAAATAAACTTGTAAACAAGTGCAATTTCAGTTGAAAAATAATATGATTGTATATTTGATTCACTGATTAGTATTCTTGATATAATTGTGAGTAGGTAGATTATTGCATTATTACTACATAATACTTTCTGGTTTTTTCAATCAGTTTTTTTTATTAGGATCCTGTTTTGTTCACACCCAATCTATTACTTAATTTTTATTTTCTAAAATGGCAAAGTAGCAGATTTCAAAGGTTTTTCTTCTCATTTGCTTTAATTCTTCCAAAGACCTGCCATATTTAATCTTCATCAGATTTGCAATGGAGTACCATTTATCAAAATTTCACTGAGCCCACTAGCCAGTTGTCCGAATCAACTGACCCTCTAGGTGCGACCTATGTGCATAATATTACATATCACGTCTTGATATGAATTGATATTTATATCTTAGATTGAGCCATCTTCAGTTGCTTCACCAATGACCTTCCCTCCTTGTATGAGGTCAGAGGTGGGCATGTTTGCTGATGATTGCACCATTTGTGACTCCTCAGATATTGAAGCTTGCTGTGTGCAAAACGACCTGGACAACATCAGGACATGGTCTGACAAGTGGCAAGTAGCATTAATGCCAAATAAATTCAGGCAATGTATCAGAGATAATGGGAACTGCAGATGCTGGAGAATTCCAAGATAATAAAATGTGAGGCTGGATAAACACAGCAGGCCAAGCAGCATCTCAGCTTTTGTGCTCCTGAGATGCTGCTTGGCCTGCTGTGTTCATCCAGCCTCACATTTTATTATCTTTAAATGCAGGCAATGGTCATTTTCAGCAAGGGAAAATCCAACCATCACCTAATGACATTCAGTGGCAATGCCATTTCTGAATACACCATTATCAGCATCCAGGCGTTACCATTGACCAGAAATTGAACTGGACCTATCAGTATATGCACTGTGGCATGGGGGAATTTGGGAATTTTGTAGTGAATAACTTACCTCCTACTTCCTCAAAGCTTGTCTCCTGCATGTAAGTTTGCTCGCTGAGCTGGAAGGCTCGTTTTCAGACGTTTCATCACCATTCTAGGTAACATCATCAGTGAGCCTCCGGTGAAGCACTAGTGTTATGTCCTGCTTTCTATTTATCTGTTTAGGTTTCCTGGGGTTGGTGATGTCATTTCCTGTGTTGGTGATTTCATTTCCTGTTCTTTTTCTCAGAGGGTGGTAGATGGGCTCCAAATCAATGTGTTTGTTGATGGAGTTCTGGTTGGAATGCCATGCTTCTAGGAATTCTCGTGCATGTCTCTGTTTGGCTTGTCCTAGGATGGATGTGTTGTCCCAATCAAAGTGGTGTCCTTCCTCATCTGTATGTAAGGATACTAGTGATAATGGGTCATGTCTTTTTGTGGCTAGTTGATGTTCATGTAACCTGGTGGCTAGCTTTCTGCCTGTTTGTCCAATGTAGTATTTCAAAGAGAGCTGGATATATATTTGAAAGCAATGAATTTGGAGGATTGGACCAGCCATGCAGCTTTTTGGGGAATTAGTACAGAGACAATGGGCCGCGTCACCTCCTTCTGTAACATCCTATGATTCTGTGTACTGCAATAACTCATCAAGGCTTCAGTGACAGCATCTTTCAAACCCACAAAATGCACCACCTAGTTCAGGGCATACATAGAAGCACCACTGCCTGTGAGTTCCCATCCAAGCTGTTCATCATCTTCAACTCGGAAATATATTGCCATTTTTTTAATGTCACTGAGTGTGAAACTCCTTCTATAGTGGCATTTTTGACCCTCCTGCACCACATTGATTGCAGTGGTTCAGGAAGATGGCTCAACATCATCTTTTGAAAGTCAATTAGCTATGGGCATTAAATGCTGGCGTAATCAGTGACGCCATCGACATTAAAAAAAATACAATACTGGATTTGATGAATAGTTCAATGAACTTCCATGAATCATATTAAGAACGAAGGCTATTTTTAAGAGGAAGAGCATTGTGCAATAGAGGCAGAGAGTCATTGAGATGTACAGCACGGAAACAGAGCCTTTGGCCCAACTCATCCATGTTGATCAGATGTTCTAAACAAATCTAGTCTCATTCCCCAGTATTTGGCCCATATCCACCTAAACCCTTCCAGTTCATATACCCAACCAGAAGCATTTTAAATATTGTAATTGTACAGGGATTCTCATATAATAAATGTACCAACAACTCAAATTGGCTATCATGCGATTGACGAATGGGCAACGGTCTTTGTAAAGTGCGAACTTTGTGTTGGCTGTAATGCGATTCCAATGTCGACATCAGATGATTGGTTTGCAGGCTTTGTCCTGAGCTTGCGCTGAAAGAGTCATGAAAGAAGAAAAATGGCAAAGCAGAAAAAGCTGGATGTCTTTTTTTTAAGCCAACCCCCGAGAAGCAGTCAGAAGACAATGAACCATAGATATCCACTTCTGGATTAACTATACTTCACCCTAATCCTACAACCACAACTGCACCTTAAGGTGATGATGATGATGATGATGACAACCCTCAGGCCATGTATTAATGACAGAGGTACCTTTGAACCTCCTACCTTATCAAGTCATCTTGACATTTTATTCAAGGTGATAAATTTACTGTTATTTCATTATTACATGTGAATTAAATGTTTCTTCATCCTGTGCTATCCTTTGTGTTAAGCTTTTGAGAGATTTTTGAGTCATCTTGAGGAATTTATTTTTGTTGGTCTGCCCCAATCGCCACCCACTTTCCCAAGGCCCCATTATTTCTGTAGTGTGATTGTCTCTCACATGTTACTTCACAGGAATACATCAGTCGCTTTATAGCTGAAGCCCCTGTACCAGCCTCCACCACTTCTTCTGGCAGCTCATTCCATACACGCGCCACCCTCTGTGTGGAAAAAATTGCCCTGTAGGTCCCCTTTGAATCTTTCCCCTTTAGCTTTTAACTAATGCCCTTTACTTTAGAGTCACCCCTCCCAGGGAAAAGATCTTGTCTATTTACCCCTTCCTCGCCCCTCATTATTTTATAAATCTCTAAAAGGTCACCCCGCGGATGTTAAAGTATTCTCAAACTGACTACCTCAAATAAAGCACATTTGTGAAAGTGCGATTATATATTAAATCCTAATTAAAACCATAATGCATTAATCATAATGTCTCCAAAGGAACGCAATCTAGAACTGATTTCAAAATAGATGAGATGTTACTCGTTGTTACTTCAAGGAAATGCTGCCCTTTGGTTCTGGCCTGCTTGAGCAAGAACAAAGCAGTAAAATTGGCCTATATGTCTCTCAGGTGAAGTGTGAGAGTGACAATCTTTGACTTTTTTGCTCCTCCACAGTGGGACCAGTTGAAAACGTTTGCACATGGAAGAATGGTTTGAGTCCATTGTGTTGGCATTCTTCACTAAATTGCAAATTCTCAAATGTTCAAGCTCATGTGAAGTCTCGGTGCTTGGAAGAAATACTTTGTGAACTGTTGCCTCCCATGGGATCATCTCTAAGCAAGGCTTGTTCCCTTCAGAAGTTGACATGTAGGGAGAACAGCTCCCCACATGTCAACTTCTGAAGGGGACAACCCTTGCTTAGAGATGGTGGGAAAGGAGGGAAAATAGTATAATGTTTGTTAAGTAATTGCATAAGAAATTATGGTGAAAATGTTGCACAAGGGGTTTTGAAGAAACCATCTCTTCTACGGTTGTAATATTTGTCTCTTTTTTTCAGTTTCAGCTGCTGATAGAGGTGGCGTGGCCTCTCTTTCTGTTCTTCATATTGATCTCTGTGCGACTCTCCTATCCTCCATATGAGCAGCATGAGTGTGAGTATTAATCCCATTTTACTGCCTTGGCTGCTTGAATATTTTAAATCTGTGCTCTACAAGAACAGCTTGTTTACTTGTCGTACTCCAGTCGTGTGTTTTTCAATATTATTAAAACTTTTAACCTTAAGAAATGACACAGAAGCCGTGAATCCTCTAATGCCATCTCGTGGGATAATATTTGAGCAGTTTTTTGTCTTGTATTGTTATCTCCCTGTGAAATCAAATGGCAGTCGACAGGCACAATGCTGTTGCTACATGAAATCTGTTTCGGCTCCTGGTACGGATTGCAATAGAAAAATAATTTTCAGTTGTAACCGAATGGTTTTGGCTAAGAATTACCAAAATCTTTTTGGCCAGCAGATAACTGAAAGGAAAACTAATTTGATGTTAGCTTCTTCCCTTTAAGAAGGCAATGGCATAAGCTGTGCTTACCGCTGTTGTCACTATTCCTCAGGTAGAAATATCTGTACGAAGAGAGAGAGGTGTTGCCATAGCTGTAATGTCACTGACGAGGAATTCAGGTTCCCAGGCTATTCTTCTGGAGACACTGGTTCAAGTCCCATCGTGGCAGATTCACAAGGAAAACTTGGAAATTAAAAACTATCCTAATAATGGCAACGTAACCATTGTTGATGTGTAAAACCCTGTCTGGCCCACATTTAATTATTGACCATAGGCAATGTAGTTGAGTCTTAACTACCCCCTCCGAGCAACTAAGAATTTACAGTATGCGCTGGCCTAGCTAATGATGTCCACATCCCATGAAAAATGAGAGAAAGGGAATGTGGGATACAACACATGACATCACACGAGGAGACGTGCACCATGACCCAGCCATTTTCTGGTCTTTGATATGCTGTGTAAGGTCAAATCCTGAACAGTTTCAATGAGCCTTGAATTGGGTCAGAATGAACTTGGCCACCAGATTTTTGGCACCTTTGAGCTCTGATCATGATATGCTATCATGTGATTGTTCTATAAAGGACTGTGCAGGCACTTAACATCTAGCATAATTATACTTTTATGTCCAAAGGAACAATTTCCTTGTGAAAATTATTGTGTGGCTGACAACATATCCTCTTACTTTATAATTACTAGCTGTTGCTGACTTGATAGTTCTTGAGGTTAGACAGAAGCAATCAAACTCTTAATGGGACTTAAACCTGTTGGTACATAGAAATAGTTGTCCTGTTCAAGAAATAAGTAACACATTCCTATCACTTCCCATCTCGTTGTATTCACCCTCTAACGTGGTTACTTTTCCTGAGGTGAATGTTTTGTGATTTCAGTATCCATTTACTGGGGTATATTGGATACTGTAGAATCCATTTGTTGGAGTAAGAATTAACAAGGGGAAGAAGATACCAGTAGCGGTAGTCTGTAGGAATTGTTCTGTAGGACAGAGAATAAATAGGAGGTAATAAGACACGTAATAAAAAAGGCAATGTATCAATTTTTGGTGATTTTAATGCTCAAGTAAATTGGGAAAATCAAATAGGCAGAGGTAGCCATGAGGAAGGATTCATAATGTACATCTGGGATAGTTTCATGGAATGACATTTTGAGAGCCAACCAGGGATTGGACTGTTTGGTAAGGGTTATCGTAATGTGAGAAATTTTTTTAAAGTCTATACAAGGCACTAGTCAGATCACAGCTGGATTACTGAGAACAGTTTTCATTCTATCATCTCATGAAACAATAGTAGCATTGGAGGCAGTACAGAGATGGTTCATTAAATTGATCCCAGTGTGGGGGGATTTTCTTGTGAAGAAAACTTGTGTAGATTGGGTCTGTATTCATTGAAGTTTAGAAGAGTGAGTATGTGAAATGTGTGTGATTCTTGGGGGGTTTGATATGGTAAAAGCAGACACATTGTTTCTCCCTTGTGGAAAGTCTAGGAACAGAGGGCATAATCTCAGAGTAAGGAGTGACCTCTTTGAAGACAGAGGTGTGGAGGATTATTTTTTCTTTCTCAGGAAGTGGTTAGTCAGTGAAATTCTTTACTGCAGAGTACTGTTGAATGTGGGCCATTAAGTGCATTCAAGGCTGAGATTGTCAGGCTTTTAATTAATAAAGAAATTAAGGGTTATGGTGATAAGGTTATGATGATTTATTAGATCAGCCATGATGTTATTGAATGGCGGGGGGGATGTGATGCATCAAATGGTCTATTTTTGCTTCTATATCTTATGATCATCTTATGTCTTATATGGAACACTTTATTAATAAATTTTCCTGAGGAGAATTTGCTCCACTTGGGAGTAAATTCATATCAAAGTGGTGGATTTATTACCATGGCCTATTCTTTTGAGTGGTACCAAACAGTTCTTCTTTTCTCCCACTCCTCTCTGTAATAATGAATTTAATTCAAATTGGCCTTATAATCTTGTCACCAGTTCACGATGCAAGCATCTCAAACACTAGCAGTAACATCAAGCCAAGCTTATGGATTGAGCACGGCTATTGGTAGTTAGGGAGGTAGCAGAGAGGAAAGATCTGTCCCAGTTGCAGAGGATCTGGCTGATTTACTTCTGGCATCCACAAGGGACTTTGTCCTATGCAGACACAAAACTACGTCATTAAATTTAGTTGCTTCACTTTCCTCACTGCCTCCTCTCTGAAACAAAGCTTGTTAATACAATATTTATTTGTGGATTAGAGATTTTAGCAACCAAACTTTTAGTCCCTTCATTTAGCTTAGATTGGCAATGAGGGATAATCAAGATTTCATATTTGGCTACTCTGAGGGATTGTATAACAATGGCACCGTTGAGTCAACTTGATCTTATTTCATTCTTCTTTTTAAATTTTGAACTGCTTTTAACCCGAAGCCCATACTGACATCATTGGCTCTTGATGCATATGAGCTTGGTGAAGTTTGATTCTAGACCAGACAAGAATATAATGTGTGTAGGTGCATGTCATTGCATTTATCTGTACTCTAATGACCTATTTAGCATTAAGAATTAACTGTACCAGGGAACGCAGGAAAGTACTGTAGCAGGAGAATAAATTGTTCTTGGGTGGGGTTGCAGGCTGCTTCATTTCTGAAGCAGAGTCGCTGGACTTGAAACATTGACTCTGCTTTCTCTCTGCAAATGCTGCCAGACTTTCTGAGTTTTTAAAGCAATATCTGTTTTTGTTTTAGACCTTCAGCATCTACAGTTCTTTGTTTTATTTTAGCAGGATGATTGGCTGCTGTCTCAGTTCAATACTATTCCTGTGATTTTTTTGCCGTGTCTTCTGAAAATCCAACCTGAAGTCAACCATAACTTGGTTGGTAACACAACTTTCAGCTTTGAGTTAGGGAACTGTGGGTTAAACAGCTTTTCCAGAGACTCGAACATGAAGTCTAGGACAAGACTCCATTATTGTACACTATTGACTCTCCATTATTGTACACTATTGACTCTGGGCTACACTGTCACAGGAAGTGTTTTTTTTGATGAGATGATAAATTGCTGTTATGGTTACTCACACATGCACAAAAAAACCATGGCAGGATTTTGACAGAAGTTTGTAGATTCAGGTTCTATTTGAGGTACTTAAGCATAACATCTAGTCTGATGATCGAACATAGCACTAAAGAAGTGCTGCACCTTCAGAGGGGTCATCTTTTAGATGAAATATTAAATTAAACCCCAGCCTAACTCTTACATGGACATAAAGGATTCAAATGAGGTACCTTGGAGCAAAGCAGGTGAATAGTTTTGTGTCATGGTCAATACTTATTTTTGAGCTAAAATTTCATATGCTGTGATTATTGACACATTGCTGTTCCTGACACTGTGTTATATGCATATTGATCTGTATTTTGACATTACAACATTTTTGAATGTAATTGACTCACTGCAAAATCCTTTGGTATGTTCTAAGGTTGTGAAAGGGGTGATACAAAGGCAAGACTTTCTTTCTCAGTTAACATGTTTAGCTATTGCATGGGAACTGGCTACATGAAGCATCTGGTACTTGTCTTGCGTAGAAAACAGTGACTTAATTATTGTTTTGCTAAGTCAGTATTTCTACTTCATTTTAGATTGGGGCAGATGTGGTATGTAATATAATGATTCTGTCTTTATACCTTGTTCTCAGCACTGTGAAATCCGTGATATGAGTTTGATCTAGGTCTGAATTTATCAAAACAAACTGATGTGGTACAGATTACAAAGACGTAACTGATAGCCGATCTCAGCTACAAACTAGCGGTTATCAGAAACTGGCTAGGCAGACAGGAACATCTTATTTTAAACATCTTGCACCTCAATTCAGCATAATCACATCCCTTAGGAGAAAAACACAATTTTAAACTATCTGACATTTAAAAACCTGGACAAAGTGATTGTAGTTGTATGCCTTCCAGCGACACAGTGGTTACGTTAAAGGTCAAGACCATAAGACATAGGAGTGGAAGTAAGGCCATTTGGTCCATCGAGTCTACTCCGCCATTTTAATCATGGCTGATGGGCATTTCAACTCCACTTCCCTGCACTCTCCCTGGAGCCCTTGATTCCTTGTGAGATCAAGAATTTGTCGATCTCTGCCTTGAAGGCATCTAACGTCCCGGCCTCCACTGCACTCTGCGGCAATGAATTCCACAAGCCCACCACTCTCTGGCTAAAGAAATGTCGCCTCATTTCAGTTTTAAATTTACCCCCTCTAATTTTAAGGCTGTGCCCATGAATCCCAGTCTCCCCGCCTAATGGAAACAACTTCCCAGCACCCACCCTTTCTAAACCATACATTATCTTCTAAGTTTCTATTAGATCTCCCCTCAACCTTCAAAACTCTAATGAATACAATCCCAGGATCCTTAGCCGGTCATCGTACATTAAACCTACCATTCCAGGGATCATCCGTGTGAATCTCCGCTGGACACGCTCCAGTGCCAGTATGTCCTTCCTGAGTTGTGGGGCCCAAAATTGGACACAGTATTCTAAATGGGACCTAACTAGACCTTTATCATGTCTCAGAAGCACATCGCTGCTTTTATATTCCAACGCTCTTGAGATTAACAGCAGAGTTACTTCTCAATAATTGAATGATCCGAGTCACCAATAATTTCTCACTTTATCTCAAAGTTGAACTGATAATGATAAACTATTGGCAAGGGCTCAGTGACACAGTATAAATCTTCTCAAAAAGTTTTAAAAATTCAGTCAGATGTATCTGTATGAAGATAGCCTGATTTGCAAATATTGCAATTATTATTATATTGAGAGCCATGTCAGCCATGCATATGCTGGTGTAAATTGAAGATGGATTGAGTTAAACGTTGAAGTGAATAACTGCTGACATGTGGGTGTTTACAAGGACTTTCTTTCAATGAGCACCAGCCTTTCAAAAGTGTCATTTATTTCCAGCGGATAGTAGGAACTGCAGATGCTGGAGAATCTGAGATAACAAGGTGTAGAGCTGGATTAACACAGCAAGTCAAGCAGCATCAGAGGAGCAGGAAGGCTGATGTTTCGGGCCTAGACCCTTCTTCAGAAATGGGAGAGGGGAAGGGAGTTTTGAAATAAATAGGGAGACAGGGGGAGGCGGATAGAAGATGGATAGAGGAGAAGATAGGTGGAGAGGAGACAGACAGGTCAAAGAGGCAGGGATGGAGCCAGTAAAGGTGAGTGTAGGTGGGGAATTAGGGAGGAGATAGGCCAGTGCGGGGAGGACGGACAGGTCAAGGGGGAGGATTGAGGCTAGTAGGTGGGAGATAGGGCTGGGCTTGTGGTCGGAGGAGGGAACAGGTGGGAGGAAGGACAGGTTAGGGAGGCGGGGACAAGCTGGGCTGGATTTGGGATGCGGTAGGGGGAGGGGAGATTTTGAAGCCTGTGAAGTCCACATTGATATAATTGGGCTGCAGGGTTCGGAAGCGGAATATGAGCTGCTGTTCTTGCAACCTTTGGGTGGCATCATTATGGCACTGTAGGAGGCCCAGGATGGACATGTTGTCTGAAGAATGGAAGAGGGAGTTGAAATGGTTCACGACTGGGAGGTGCAGCTGTTTAGAGTGAACCCAGCGTAGGTGTTCTGTTGGTTTCCCCAATGTAGAGGAGGCCACAATGGGAACAGCAGATGCAATATACCACATTGGCGGATGTACAGGTACTCGATGTGGAAAGTCTTCATGAGGCCTGGGAAGGGAGTGACGGGTGATGTGTAGGGGCAGGTCTAGCACTTTCTGTGGTTGCAGGGAAAAGTGCCAGGTGTAGTGGGGCTGGAGGGGAGTGTGGAGTTGACAGGGAAGTCCCAGAGAGAGTGGTCCCTCTGGAAGGCAGATGAGGGTGGGGAGGGAAAAATGTCTTTGGTGGTGGGGTCGGATTGCAGATGGTGGAAGTGTCGGAGGATGATGCGTCGTATCCGGAGGTTGGTGGGGTGGTATGTGAGGATTCTGTTTTGGTTGTTATTGCGGGGAAGGGCTGTGATGGATGAGTTGTGGGAAATGTGGGAGACACGGTCGAGAGCGGTTCTCAATCACTGAAGTGGGGAAGTTGCGGTCCTTGAAAAACGAGGACATCTGAGATGCACGGGAGTGGAATACCTCATCCTGGGAGCAGATACGGTGGAGTCAAAGGAATTGGGAATAGGAGATGGCATTTTTGCAGGAAGATGGGAGGGAGGAGGTATATTCTAGGTAGCTGTGGGAGTCAGCGGGCTTGAAATGGATGTAAGTTTCTGAGTGGTTGCCAGAGATGGAAACAAAGAGGTCCAGGATGGAGAGAGAGGTATTAGAGATGATCCAGGTGAACCGAAGGTTGGGGTGCCTCCACAGCCAGCAACTGCAGAGGAGGCAATACCACCCAGCCCTGCCGAGTTTTCACCATCTTCCCCATTCCAGACCCTCCCCCCCCCCAGCTTACTGAGGACAAACGGTCAGTCCTCAGTAAAGGGCTCACCTTTGTCCCCATCCATCCATATGTCAACAAATATCGGTCACGCTTGGACATTGAACAGTTTTTCCGCCACCTCTGCCTCCACGCTTACTTCTTTAACCGTGAGCCTAACCCTCGCCCAACTGACCCCTTCCCCTGCATCCAACCCACCCCCTCCTGCTGGACACCACCCCAAGGCCTCCTACCCTCCCTCGACCTCTTCATCTCCAACTGCTGTCGAGACATCAATTGCCTCAACCTCTCCACCCCTCTCACCCACTCCAACCTCTCTCCCACAGAAAGTGCAGCCCTCTACTCCCTCCGCTCCAATCCCAACCTCACTACAAAAGCCGCGGACAAGGGAGAACAAGCTGACCAATTCCCACAGCTACCTAGAATATACCTCCTCCCACCCATCTTCCTGCAAAAATGCCATCCCCATTCCCAATTCCTTTGCCTCCGCCACATCTACTCCCAGGATGAAGCATTCCACTCCCGTACATCTCAGATGTCCTCGTTTTTCAAGGACTGCAACATTCCCCCCCCCCGCCTCAGTGGTCAAGAATGCCCTCGACCACGTCTCCCACATTTCCTGTCACTCATCCTTCACATCCCCTCCCCACAATAGCAGCCAAAACAGAATCCTCTTAGACTTAGAAAACTTCTTGTATCTAAAGCTGCATGAGGGGAGCAAAGCGTGTGCTTTTTCTGGAATGGCTGATTACCCTTGACCCAGATATTTTAGTTTGAGAGGTGTCACTCTACATCAAACATAGCCTTCTGGGAGTTTTTACAGTTCTCATTACCTGCCATTGGCATATTGGAAGGTTGATATTCAACCTGTTAGGCTGTCTAATGAATACGCCTTCTAAGGCACCAAGTCTTGGATGAGGACTTGAACTTAGGTTGTTTGACTTAGTAAGGGGCACTTCCACTATGTCACAAGATGTCCTAGCTCAATAATTGCTTTCATAGAAAATGCAGCAGAGAAATGGTCAGTTTGACTCTGGTAGCCTGTTGGCATTTCTCATTCATGTGAACAGAAGTTCCAATCTCCTATCTAATGAGGTGTAATATTCCTTTCTCTACTTTACCTTCAAATAACTGTCAAATCGCCATGCACTCCACTCTTGCTGAAAATATAGTTAGAGCCTCCACCAACATCACCACGCAGTGCCATATGGTCATTTAAGGCAATCAGCAAAAGATCCAGGGTAAGATGAGTTGAACATTTCCCCTGTGAGCTGTGATGATCAGGAACACGTGACTTGAAAGGGGGTGGGAATCATATTGAGTCAGAACTTTGTAAAGGAAGTTGAATACATATTTAAAGATAGATCATGCAGGGCAATGGGATATTGAATCTGTTAAGTAGCACTTTTATTGAGCTGACACAACATCATGATGTCAAAAGGTTTCTTCTGTACTGTTGTAATCAGTAATCGAAGTTAACATTTTGCCAATCTGAAGAAAACGGGAATATGGGAGTCGTTGTAGAAATGTCAGCAGTGGTGTGGAAGCTGCCACTGCCTAATAGATAACAAGGTGTAGAGCTGGATGAACGCAGCAGGCCAAGCAGCATCAGAGGAGCAGGAAAGCTGACGCTTTGGGCCTAGACCCAAAACATCAACTTTCCTGCTCCTCTGATGTTGCTTGGCTGCAGTCTTCATCCAGCTCTACACCTTGTTATCTCAGATTCGCTTGCATCTGCAGTTCCTACTATCACTGCCCAATAGATTATAGTCAGGCAAGTTGAAAGATTATTTCCACGGCTTTGAAATTATGCTGGAAATAGGGTGCTGGGAATTGCTGCACAAAAGGATCAATGTCCATTTAGTTCACCTTCTGCAACATTATCGTGGCTTGATTCAGTGATTGTGGAATTATTGACTAATCTTAGCAATTATTTTCTGTCAGATAGTTCACAGCAGATCTACACATGAGGCAAAGTAGCCCCCAATTGCAGACACCTTTGGGAACTTGAGGCCCAAAGTTACCTTTGCTTCTTATGCAATCTACACTTAGCATTCAACACCGGGATCATATGGTGGGCATTGTCTTAGGATGGCATGTAGGCAAAAGCATACTCATCCTGTTAATATTAATGGATTCAAATGAACTTACATTCAAATGAATTCTGCACAAAGTAAATAAGAGACTGCAATATCTTCTTTCTTCTGTCTTCTTCAGGCCACTTCCCAAACAAAGCAATGCCATCTGCTGGGACTCTGCCGTGGATTCAAGGCATTATTTGTAATGCAAACAACCCCTGTTTTCGCTATCCAACACCGGGTGAATCCCCAGGAGTGATTGGAAATTTTGATAAATCGATGTGAGTAAATTATTGTATTAGTCCATTGAGTTGCTCTTGGTTATACAGCATGGTATTTAGTGCATGCCATTGAAAGCCAATAGGTCTGAACATTAATGTGCTCTGAATAATCAGCAGCTTTTCTGCTTAATAAACATGCACTAAAACTAACACAACTGCGTAAGCAGGATAGCGACCCTGAAAGAACCCTTCCAGTGGGTACATAGCTGTGGCTGGTTGAGAGCTTGTTTAGCAACACAGAAGGAACTTAGATGAACATGAAACTTGTTCACAGGCTTAGTGATAATATATTACTTAATTGTGTGTTCTGTAAAGGTCTCTTACTTTGACATTTTACAGTTAAAATAATCTCATCAAGAACATGGATATTCTAAGGTGGATTATATCAGGAAAAGTAACATGTCTCTTTTGAGTAATTGAGCTGCATAACTCAGTATCACCATAAAATCAAGTTGCATGTCCTGTGCAGTTACCCATTTAAAGCAGTAATTTAATTGATTATGAATGAAGAAAATCGTGCATGTATGTTTTCAGAAACTCTACACTGTGATAATGGAGATTTGAGCAGAAAGTCGAGAATTGGAATAGGGTGAGAACGTAAAGGTTGGAAATGTGTTAGAGAAACTTGTGCTGCTGATCTGGGCTCGAAATTTTCACTCTTCCCACAATGTGTTAATTTGGTATCAGTTTATAGATGCCTGCTATTACTGCAATCACTTGGACACAATCATAATGTTTCATGGAATTGGGCTGACTTCAAAGCAGTTTAAAAATGGTGGATGGGATTTCATCATTTGAATCTGCAACATTCAGATATTACCAATGAGGTTGCAGAAGAAATGACTTATTTCAGCCACATTTGGATGTCAGTCAAGCAAAATAAACTCTCCAACAGGTTATCAAAACAGAAACACTGCTGAACCAGGCAACTGTCCTGGATCCTTGGAATTCAGCCAAACTTTCATAATGAGGGCATCTGGGAAGAGATTCAGCAGAAGTAGTTGCTTGGAAATTTGGGTATTAATAGTCATTATGAGTTAGTTTACCGTGATGATCTTTGTCAACGGTTGAATATTTATTTGGATTGGATTAAGATGTGCGAAGGCACTAGAGCTCTTGTTCCTGATACTGTGATTGCACTCTGACAATATTGTTGTAGATCTCACAGTGTTTTACAATGAAGATTTCTGAATGGGTTTTGTTTTTGTTCCCATCATTTCAATACTTGACAATGTTATTGCATGGATCATTACTTCTGTACTTACTACATGCCAACTAAAAGGACACCAGGAACGATTTGCAGGAGGTGAGGGGATGTGAACGGTTAGGGCTAGAGGACATAGCTCCATTTAATACAACAAAAATTCTCAGCGTTCCAAGGTGGGCCTTCTAACCAGCCCAATCCCCTTGCCACTCCAGCGTCTGCTTCTGGGATCAGCAGGCATGATGCAATCATGTCCCTATTAATTGCTATGTGCTGGATCTTGTTATTCAAAGATTTTGCTTTTTTTTTAAATGAGGTAAAGTGGTCAGTATGACTAAATTATGGTTCCGATCTATTGTAGCTCAAAGACAAGATTTGAATTTAGGGTCAGTTAAGTTGTATCAGAACGTGTTCTGACTTCATGTAAGAATATTTGAATGTATGAGGTAAACCAAAATTTAGCATACTTAGAAATTCTTGTTGGAGCATCTGCCTTGACTTGGTTACAATCTATCAGTGCTATTACTGGTGCTTTCTTTATAGGAAGCAAACACCACACTAGGCAATAGATTTTTGTTTTTGTATTAGTCTTTCTGACTCTGTAATTTCCATTCTTTGCAGAATCTCCCGTCTGTTTTATGATGCCAAGAAAATTCTTCTGTACAGCCAAACGGATGGCAACGTGGGATCCTTTCACAACCTGTTCGAAGCTCTAAAGAAATTCAGCAATTCAACTTCAGGTGTGTGCTTAATAATTATTCCTTCCTATTTGACTTAATCAACATTTTATTCTAATTTGCCTGCATTTGTCAATACCAACAGCATGTTGTATTTGCATAATGTCTCATGTTAACAGATCCCAAGGTGCAGGTACTCACAGGAATTTAACCAAGCAAAATTGGACAATGAATCAAATAATGAGACGTCAGGAGAAGGATGCAAAAACTAAGTCATGGCGGTGGTTTTAAGGGTCAATGTCAAAAAGAAGAAAGTTAGAGAAACAAAGAGATTTAGGAAGCAGTTTGAAAGTTGAATACCAGGCAGCTTGTATGGTTTTGATTTTAAGTTTACATTTTCTTTCATTTCCCTGTTTTTTTTACTATCTAGTTCTGTTTGGGCCATGCACCATCCTGTAGCTGTGAGTACAGAATGATAACCTCCACATTACCTTGGCCTAGGATATTCTGTAATCTGTAATGTCTGGTGGGAGGGTCCAGAGTTTGAGTTGACCTTTGACTTTTCATTACCTCTGCCTGGTGAACAACCTAGAGTTTATTAGTATCTCTCCAGTTGAGCCCAATAAAGAGCGATAACATTCCAGGTGAAGAACCATTGCTGTAAACCTGTATCCTGTTCTCTGGCGTCCAGAATCATCTGGTTGCACTGGTTAAATCTGGATCACTCTGCCTCATTTTTAATGGAAGTTAATTTGGGTATTGTTACAAAATAGTCCCAGGTGCCATACTGTGTCACTAGGAGGTTGCTTATCTGGTGAGTAGAAACACTATTATTGCCAACTCTTAAATCCGTAATATCAAACCTTCTTTAAATCACAGAAAGACGTCATTCAGCCATTGTGTTCCAGTCAACTCTCTTGTCCAGCTGTAAGTCACAACTGAGGTGATGTCATTTCTGAAGGCCTCAGAACAAAGAACAGGACAGCACAGTACAAGCCCTTTGGCCCACAATGTTGTGCCGACCTATTATCCTACTAAGATCAATCTACTGTGCATACCCTACATTTTACTATCCTCCATGTGCCTATCCAAGAGTTGTTTAAAATCCTCGAAAGTATCTGATTCCACTACCACTGCCGGCAGAGTATTTCACATGCCCACCACTCTGTGTGTGAAGAACCTGCCTCTGACATCTCCCCTGTACATTCCTCCAATCACCTTAAAATATTGTCCCCTCGTTATAGTCATTTCTGCCCTGGGAAAAAGTCTCTGACTATCCACTCTGTCTATGCCTGTCATCATCTTGTAAACCTCTGTCAAGTCACCTCTCATCCTTCTTCGCTCCAATGAAAAAAGCCCTAATTCCCTCAACCTTTCCTCATAAGACCCGCCCTACAGTCCAGGCAGTATCCTGGTAAATCTCCTCTGCACCCTCTCTAAAGCTTCCACACCTTCCCTGTAATGAGATGATCAGAACTGAACACAATATTCCAACTGAGATCTAACCAGGGTTTTATAGAGCTGCAGCATACCCTCACGGCTCTTAAACTCAATTCCGCTACCAATGAAGGCCAATGCAGCATACCGCTTTTTTACAACCCTATCAACTTGGGTTCTAACTTTGAGGGGATCTCTGAATGTGGACTCCAAGAGCCTTCTGTTCCTCCACATTGTCAAGAATCCTGCCATTAACCCCATATTCTGCATTCAGATTCGACCTTCCAAAATGAATCTCATCAAATGATTTCCCACCTCCAAATGATCCATATCCACAGTCCTGCCATTGGTTGACTGTCTTGTCCCTCACCTCAGAACACTGCTTCCCAAACCAATTCAAAACCTTTAGAGAATTTCCATGATCTGATTGGATAATGGTGAAATGGCCTCATTTGCCCCATTTCCCATTTTTCTAACCAAATTGAGGGTGCACTGGTAGTGTGCTTCCATTTGAGCTAAATAGTTCAGGGTCAAGCCCCACTTGCCTTACAATTGTATTATTTCTCACCTGAACTGGTTGATTAAAACTATTGAAAAACAATTCATAAAGAAAATTGATCAAAGGAACTGAAAAAAAACATTTTAGAGACACCAGTGATTAATTTTTTTCATCATTCTTCAGCTGGTGCTGTGTTCTAGAAATGAACTTTTTATTTTTTGGAGACTGCAGATCTATCCTTGAAAATTGCCAACCCTGCATGGTCTCCCTGCCTATTGAAATTTGAAAAGAAGGGGGAGGCCTCTGCCAGACACAAGAACGTTAAAATTAGGAGCAGGAACAGGCCATTCTTTGCCTCGAGCCTGTGCTTCTATTCCACAACTTCATGACTGTTGCCTCAACTCCACTTTCTTCCTTGTTCCTCCCACCCTCAAGTCTTAACTCCCTCGACTCTCATACTACACTGCAGTGAGGTAAGAAAATCTGTTATCAGCTTTGAATAGAAAGCCAGACTGTGCATAATGTGAAGCTTCAGGGAACGTTTGTGCACAACCATTTTCAACATATGGCTAAACGCTCCAATCACACAAGATTGTAGTAGTCAGATTTTGTACTGTTTGTCACATCAAAGAATTATTTTCTTGTAAAAAACCAAAAGAACTGGGGACTGTAGATGAGAATCAGAAACAGAAATTACTTGAAAAACTCTGCAGGTCAGGCAGCATCTGTTAAGAGAAATCAAAGTTAATGTTTCAGTCTGGTCACTCCTCCTCAAAACTGATGGTAGCTAGGAAATTTTCTGAAGAAGGGTCTAGGCCCGAAACATCAGCCTTCCTGCTCCTATGATGCTGCTTGGCCTGCTGTGTTCATCCAGTTCTACACCTTATTATCTATGGTAGCTAGGAAAATATTCATTTACATGAAGAAGATAGGGTGGAAGGGAGGGGTAAGGAGTAAACAGTAGGTAGGGATTGAGCCCAAAGAGAGAGAAGAACAGTTGGACAGACAAAGGGGTTGACAACAATCTTGCTGGGAGGATGAATAATTGTTAATAGAGACTGTTAGTGACTAACAATAGGTAGTGTGTAATGGCAGACTGTGCAAGAACAAAGCCTGGACTGTGTGGTAGGGGTTAGGATTTTGGGGAGTTTAGGCCCTAAGATTATTCAACTTGATATTGAGTCCAGAGCACTGAAGGTTCCCCAAGTGGAAAATGAAGCATTGTTCTTCCAGCTTGCGCTGAGATCCACTGCAGCACTACAGCACGATAGAGACAGAAATGTTGGCCAGGGAACAGGATGGTGTGTTAAAGTGACAGGCAACGGGGACCACAGGGTCTTTTTTGCGGGTAGAACGTAGATGTCCTGCAAAGCGGTCACCCATTCTGTCCCCAATGTAGACAGACCACCTTATGAGCACCATATGCGGTAGACTAGATTGTGAGAAGTTTAGGTAAAATGCTCCTTCACCTGGAAGGTATGTTTCAGCCCTTGGAAGCAGAGGATGGAGGAGGTAAATGTGTTACACCTTCTGTGTTTGAAGGGTAGGTGCCATGGGGCTGTGGGAGGGTGGTCAAGAGTGAAGGAAGAGTTGATCAGGGTGTCCCAGAAGGAACAGTCCCTGTGGAAGGCAGACAAGGGAAGGAACGGGACTTGTGGTGGAATCTCACTGAAGGTGATGGAAATGGCAGCTAATAATCTTCTGGATGTGGATGCTGGTGAGATGGCAGGTAAGGACAAGGGAAACCCTATCACTGTTGCAGGAGGGAGGCGAATGGGTGAGGGCAGAAGTGTTGGAGATGGGTCAGATGTGGTTGAGGGCCCTGTCGACCACGGTCCTGGGGAATTCTTGGCTGAGGAAGAAGCTGGGCATTTTGGAGGCTCCCTTGTCAAATTTGGCCTGATTGAAACATATATGACAGAGATGAAGGAGCTGGAAGAGTGGAATGGAGTCTTTATAAGAAACCAGGTGAGAAGATGTGTAGTCCAGGCAGCTGTGGGAGTTAGTGGGTTTATAGTGCCACTGATATATAATTATTTTCTTGTGGATATAATGATTTTCTTGTGTTCAGAGCCACCAAACAGTTAATCTTTTATTCCCCTGAAGTAATGCTTCTCAATCTTAAGACAACAAAGTGACACAGTTACAGAGTTTCAATTTTATTCAGGGAACTTTAGCCTGTTTAGGAATTTTTTTTGGATTTTGGCAATCGCAATGCAGTCTGATGGTTGGGATTAAGGGGTGAGGTCAATAAAGAACAGAGAGAATGTCAACCAGTGATTATCATGGGAATGAAAGAATGTGTTTATTTGATTTTGCTGTTTATTTGTGCAAATGCCAAATGGACTTGATCAGTTGTACAAGACGAAAAGTAGATGAAGAAGAGGAGGATAACACAGTGGCTCAGTAGTTACGCTGCTGCCCCAAAGCACTGGGGACCTGGGTTTGATTCCAACCCTGGACAACTGCCTGTGTGGAGTTTGCACATTTTCCCTGTGTCTGTGCATGTTTCCTCTGGGTGCTCTAGTTTCCTCCCACTGTGGGTTGGCCATACTAACTTGCCCATAGTGTCCAGGGATGTGTAGGTCAGGTGGATTAGCCATGGGAAATACAGGGTTACTGGGATGGAGTTGGTCTAGGTGGGATGATCTTCAGAAGGTTAGTGTGGACTTGATGGGGTAAATGGCCTGCTTCCATTCTGTAGGGATTTGGAGTTGTATGCTTCTGTGAATGCTGTATGACAATCCTCTTGTTTATCATCACAGAATGCATGATTGGATTGAATCATCAGATCAGTTCCTAATCCATGCTAAGGTTATTGATCTCTCCTAGCTTCAGGAACATCATAACTGGTTTCAACATTTTCTCCTTGAAAGGCAAGATCAGTTTTTTAAGCATTGTAAGTTGAGGTGGATACATTGGCCTGAACACTGTGGGGAGTTTTTATTTGAATTCTTCAAGGGCACATGCATAATACCGAAAGAATTGATTGGGCATAGGCTCATCAGCTACTAACCTGCGCAACTCACTGCCAGTTTTATGCCCATATATATATAGATATATATTATCAGTTTCCAGCTGTGGTTTCCTTCAGAAAGTGATAGGAGCAGATGGAATAAAAATCAACAATATTCTGCCCACAATGTCAACTACTAAGTCATGACCTGGTACATTGTGAGTTCCCACCTATGCGCACATTCTTCTCTTGATGAAGACTTAGGGTAGGTTTTAATTGCTGAACCATGCCTGCTGCTGAACAAAATGGCAGTTTTGGGTATTGCGCAGAAATTCCAGCCTTCCTAATTTCATTGTCCATTTAAATTAATGGAGAGTGATTGACCAATCAATAGTGGAAGTTAAGAACACCACATCGAGCCAACATGGTTCCAAAACTAACTGATAGCCTTACTTATCTCTTCCCAATGACCTTGTCCTTAAACCGTTTGCTGATTTGAGAGAGAAAGTTTGGGAAGTACACAGTGGCATGATTTTCATACACATCCAACTGCATCTGTTTCGTAACATTCAGTGTCAAATAAAGTACAGGATCCATGCGTTTAGTGGAGTTCACTCCAAAGTACTGTTGATCCAACTCAGATTTGAGGAGCTAGCCTCCAGGAAAATGCTGTGTTGTGAGTTCTGTTATCTTGAGTTTATGATTTCAGGACAGTAAACATAACAGTACAGAATAAATGCTGACCAGCCAGCAATGCCCACGTCTCATGAGCGAATTAAAAAAAAATCTGCTTTTGTGCCAAAAATAACACATTGGGCTACACTGTACTGTGCTGTTCACAAGCAAAGATTTTAATTCTGAATCTTTATCAGGAACACTGTGAATGAGTCATTGTAATTAAGAGCTTTGATTTCTCCCATGTCCTCCCTGACAACCAGTGGTAGGGTCTGACCTGCACCAGAGTGTGTAGTGCAATTGCCAGCCAGAGTCTAATTTCATCAGTCAGACTCCAGTTGGCATGCTGATTGGAGCTTGAACGTCTTCAGGAAGAGAAAGCATTTACTTTGAAGCCAGGTGGAGAGCATGAATCAGAGGAGCAGGAAAGTTGATGTATCGGGTTGAGACCCTTCTTCAGAAATGGGGGAGGGGAAGGGGATTCTGAAATAAATAGGGAGAGTGCGGGAGGCGGATAGAAGATGGATAAAGGAGAAGATAGGGTGAGAGGAGACAGACAGGTCAAAGAGGCTGGGTTAGAGCCAGTAAAGGTGAATGTAGGTGGGGACGGGATAGATCAGTCCAGTGAAGATAGACAAATCAAGGAGGCGGGATGAGGTTAGTGGGTAGGAGATGAGGGTGGGGCATGAGGTGGGAGGAACAGTTAGGGATACAGGGACTAGCTGGGCTGGTTTTGGGATGTGGTCCAGGGAGGGGAGATTTTGAAGCTTGTGAAGCCCACATTGATAGCCTTGGGCTTCAGGGTACCCAAGCGAAATATGAGATGCTGTTCCTGCATCTTTCGGGTGGCGTCAATGTGGCAATGCCGGAGGCCCAGGTTGGATATGCCGTCCAAGGAGTGGGAGTTGGGGGGTGTGCAGTGGAATTGCAATGGTTCGCGACTGGTACATGTAGTTATTTGTTGCGAACTGAACGTAGGTGTTCTACAAAGTGGTCCCCAAGCCTCCGCTTGGTTTCCCCAATGTGGAGGAGGTCACAACGGAAACAGCGGATACAGTACACATTAACAGATGTAACAAGAGGGACCACTGTCTCCATGACTCTCTTGTCCCCTCCACACTCCCCTCCAGCCCCACCACACCTGGCATGTTTCCCTGCAACTGAAGCAAGTCCTACACCTGCCCCTATACCTCCCCCCTTATCCCCATCCCAGGCCCTAAGAAGACCTTCCACATCAAACAGATGTTCACCTACACATCTGTTAATGCGATATACTGTATCCACCATTCCTGTTGTGGCCTGCTCTACATCGGGGAAACCAAGCAGAGGCTTGGGGTCCGCTTCGCAGAACACCTACACTCCGTTCGCAACAAACAATTACACCTCCCAGTTGCGAACCGTTTCAACTCCCCCTCCCACTCCTTGGACGGCATATCCATCCTGGGCCTCCTGCATTGCAACTTTGACGCCACCCGAAAGACGCAGGAACAGCATCTCATATGTCGCTTGGGAACCCTGCAGCCCAAGTCTATCGATGTGGGCTTCACAAGCTTCAAAATCTCCCCTCCCCCAACCACATCCCAAAACCAGCCCAGCTCGTCTCTGCCTCCCTAACCTTTCTTCCATCCTCAAGCCCCACCTCATCCTGCCTCCTTGCCCTGTCCATCCTTCCTGTAACGACATATCCCCTCCCTAAATCACCACCTACATTCACCTTCACTGGCTCTAACCCCGCCTCTTTGGCCTGTCTGTCTCCTCCTACCCCATCTTCTCCTTTATCCATCTTCTGTCTGTCTCCCCCGACTCCCTATTTATTTCAGAATCCCCTTCCCCTCTCGCATTTCTGAAGAAGGGCCTCAACCCGAAACGTTCAACTTTCCTGCTCCTCTGATGCTGCTTGGCCTGCTGTGTTCATCCAGCTTCACACCGTGTTATCTCAGAATTCTCCAGCATTGGCAGTTCCGACTATCTCGAAGAGCATGAATGTTCCTCTGAGCCCCATGAGAACGGTCTCAGCCTTTTCATACCAATGATTCAATACTTGTGAGAGTATATCTTATGTCTCACATCAATGCAGAAATGACATTACTTTTTACCTGTGTAACAAGTTTTTATTTAGCGTGCTTTAAAATGTCTGCTTCGGCTCTGCCTCTAGTAACTTCTGCGGTATCAGTTTTTGTTGCTTGGAGTCCACATCGTGCTTAACTAATCAAGTATAGTGAGCCTAGTACAATGCCCCTATAATCAAATACAGAACAATTGAGCACAGCATCTGCCTTTTCTTCCCACAAGGATCTTCCAAAAAGCCAACACTCTCCCCACCTTTACTTGGACAAATGAACAATTGCCATTCAGTTTTTTTTTACCGCTGTGTAGTCACACTGTGTCCTCTTGCTGTCTTCCGCATTTAATTGAGGGCTGGGAATAAAAAGTCCCTGAGTCTGAAGTTCTTCCCAGCATTTCTTACTTGCCCTTATTTCACCTCTGAGAAGTAACTGCTTCACGTTACAACTTAGTGTTACAGTCTAAAGGAAATTTACAGTTACTTTGCAAATTAAGTTTCCTCACCTTGCAAACTAAACTGTGACCATAGTCACAAATAACATTTTGAGGTAAGCATGTTACACGGGAGAATTTGAATGTCCATAAAATCAACATGTAGGGCTTTTTCAGATCAGCGTTGCCAGAACTCTTATCCATTGTGCTGACAATAAAGGGATGAAAACAAAAATGCTAGAGTTCATAATGGGTCAGGCACCATCCTTTTGAGTTCAGCAATGAGGAAGAGTCATCTAGACTCAAAATGTTAGCTTGCTTTCTCTCCATGGATGGTGCCTGACCCACTGTGATCTCCAGGATTTTTGTTTTCAGTTCAGATTCCAGCATCTGCAGTAATTTGCTCCTGATAGTAAAAGGGCTGCAGTTGAAAACTTTGTTCCAGCACTATTTGACTAGATCCTTATCCTGAGGGTCACCTTTGAAATTTATTCAAGCAAAACACTGCAGAAAAGGTGGTAGGAGAACCAAATTGGAAAGAAATTTCTGAGCATGTTCTTAATGAATGATTTTAAGTTTATTATAAATACCACTGGGTGTAACGTGGGCACATCTTGCACTCTAAAATTTCTTTTCTGCAAACGTGAATGCATGTCTCCTCTCACTATGAACACAGACTTTAAAAACATAAACTTTTTTTTAAACAATTGACAGTTGTTTAGTTGACCTTACACAGTGCCCCTTTGTTGATTTATCTTGGATAACAAAGACTGGAAACTGTAGAGCTATGAACAAAACATTGGGCAGAGGAGTGAAAGCATTAGGCTTGTGCATGAAGCATGAGTTTGGAAATAAGTGTCATCTCCCCGATGATGCAGCCTTGATATCTAAACCTTATGGACTGCATTATTAGGGGGTCCTAAAGTACTTTTTACCCCTTGAATTTTAAATTTAAATTTATTTGTGGTGCAAAAGTAAGCGGTGCAAACCTTCCCCAATAAATCAATAATTCTGCAGCTGCATTTTACTGGAGACTTTGCAGAATGATATCAAAGATGCTGAAGGCACTTCATTTCATTATTTCTGAAGTGAGGTGCTATATAAATGGATGCTGCCTTAGTCCCAGCAGCACAGTAGTTAGTCTCCAGCATACCTGATCAACTTTTACCTATGATTCTTAGTCTGTGTCACTTGATTATGGTGACAGAAAAATCAAGTTCTATTTTTATTGCATAAGATTGCAAGAATTGTGCCAGGGTCTGGAATTGAATTCTAGTGATCAAGTAGCCTCATTGCTGACTGCAAGTGAACAAGAATCTAACTTTGTTTTACCATTTTTGTGAATGTATACTTTCAAACAAGCACCTTTCAGAAACTTCTATTTTGTTGGTTCTTTGTGGGAAAGCTTTGACCTATACCAATGTGCCTGAGGTCAATCCAGCCCCACAGAGCCAGTGACCCTGCTAAAATAGGACACCTACAACAAGCAAAAATGTTTCATGTTTCTAACTCCTACTATAGATTATCGTATCTCCTGTCGGTTCTGACGTGCTGAACGAGGGGATCAATGTACAGTAAGCAAGAACACGGCTTTGCCTTGCTATAAATATAAAATGTTTATAATCTGTTTGTGTGGAATTTTGTGCATAATTTTTAACAGCTGTAAGATTTCAACTGAGTTCATGTCGATAGTAATATTGAAACCATGTTAAAATTTTCAATTCTCTGGCCAGTAATAACCACTAGTGAGACTAGCAGCTATTGCCCCATCCTGATCTGCTCTTGAAACATTGTTCGGGAGCTACAACAGCTTTCTGCTCCTAAGTGAGCCTTTCTTACTTAAGATAAAAGATATATCCTGTCCTCGTTTGTTTTACCAAAATGCAATACCTTGTATTTATCCAGATTAAACACACAGCGACTGATTGATTTCTTCCTGCTACTAACCATATACCGTACCATAGACCTGCTGTTGCATTTTTCTCAACTTCCCTGTTGGCTTTCTGTGGTTCTGATATGCCTCAAAGTCCACCACTCCTATCGCTGCTGAGAATATGTCCCCACATAGGCTTCAGATTCCGTGGCTGGTATTTTCTTTTTCCTGGGACAATATGCATTGGCAGTTACCATAGGCCCTAGTCATCTGCCTCTCTTTCCATGTATCTGGTCAACGTTGTCACCTTGTATAAATATGAGGTCCATAGTCTAATGGGTGAACGGCATTACACTTGATTAACATACCTAATATTTGAGGGATGGTAAGGAGAACCAAAAGGCTTGAGTTATCAGGAGAAGCTGGATAGAGTGGTGTGTGCGTGGAATGTGATGCCAGCAGTGTTAGTGGAGTTGTATACTTTAGAGACTTTTAAGCAACTCTTGGATAGGCGCATGGAGGATACTAAAATGTAGGGTATGCAGGGTAGATTTATCTTAGTAGGGTAATAGGTCGGCACAGCATCGTGCGCCGAGGGGCCTAGACTGTGCTCTGCTGTTCTATGTTCTATGTTCTATGTTCTATGCTTTATGTTCTACGGTCTATGTTCCACAGGCTGGGACTATTTTCCCTGGAGTGTAGGAGACTGAGGGGTGAGCTGGTTGAGTTCTATAAAATCACGAGAAGCATAGATAAGGTAAATAGCCAGTAGCTTTTCCCCAACGTAGGGGAGTCTAAAATTAAGGGGCACAGGTTTAAGGTGAGAGGGGAGGGGGGAGAGATACAAAAATGACTAGGGCATTTTTCACACAGAGGGTGGTGAGTGCCTGGAATGAGCTGCCAGAGGTAATGGTGGAGAGGAGTACAAATTTGTCATTTAAGAAATGTTTAGACAGGTACATGGATGGGATAGATGTGGAGGCATATGGACCAAACACAGGAAAATGGATCTAGTTTAATTGTGAAAACTGGATGGCATGGGTGAGTTGGGCTGAAGGGCCTGTTTCCATGCTGTAAACATCTATGACTCTATAACTGATCCCATTTTTATTTATAACTGGGCTTGAAAGTAAAGTTTGAAGCTTTTCAAAAGACCTCAAGAAGTCTTACCCGGCGAGAATTCTGCTGACACTTTGGAAGAGTAGAAATTAAAGGATTCACAGCATAGCTTAGGAACTACCACAGATCCTCCCTTGACCTGTGGGAGCGCTTTGGAGGATCTACCCATTAATTAAGGGAGGTAATGTGGAACTGTATAAAAAGTAGGTTAGGTCACATCAAGACTATTGTTTGAAGTTCTGAAATCCAAATTTTAGAAGGCATGTGATAATATTGGAGAGGATACAAAGGAGATTTACCAGGATGTTGCCTGGGTTGGCAAGTTATGGAGAGAGGTCGGATACACTGGAGTTATTTTCCTTTGAGCAGAGGAGATTGACAGGGGATATGACTTGACCAATAATCACCTAGCTGATTATTTTGTAAACATTGCAAACATTGTTATTTTGCAACGTGGTTTCTGGATCATAGATGAATGGTCATTGGAAAATATTGTTTTGAATTAGTGTTTGTGGTGGTGAGACTTTTTGGCATGTTAGATATTGGAATCTGAGTTTCAGCCTCTATTCTCATGCCCAACCTTCCCTCGTATCTATGTTGGGATAAGGAAATCCAAATAAATAGAAGATAGTGAAAGCATTTAGTAAATGATGCAACTTCTGTGTATTCAGAAGCAGATTTAACATTTCAGTTTGATGACCTCTCCTTAGAGTTGGAAGATGCTAATGAGTGATAGTATTGAAATGAATTTATGTTCTGGGGTAGAAAGTCAGGTTTAAAGAGAGAACAAATGTGAAATAGGGGAGATACGGGGGAGAAGAGAAGTGAGTAGGTGACAAACAAGATGCTGTGGTAATAGAAGATAACAAAGTGTGGAGCTGGATGAACACAGCAGGCCAAGCAGCACCTCAGGAGCACAAAAGCTGACGTTTCGGGCCTAGACCCTTCCTGCTGCTTTCATCCAGCTCCACACTTTGTTATCTTAGATTCTCCAGCATCTGCAGTTCCCATTATCACTGCTGTGGTAATAGGACAAGTTAAAACAAGCAAAAGATGTTTACTGAATGCTGTATGTTGGTGGATGACACTAGAATGGAAGATAAGAAATTTCGTCCAATTATCCTCCATGGGCAAAGAAGTGCACAAAGAGGATCAGGGAACAATGATGGAAAAAGCCGTGATAGTCATTACCTCTCAGCACAGTCTAACGGGTCTTAGACAGGTTCTGCTATTACGCTCATTGGGTTGTTGTTGGCAAAGTACTCACCAGCATTTACCCGTTACTCTTCTTTATCTGTTTGTGGTTCATGAACACAGCTTTTAAACTCTTAATAATTGAGCAATATTGGGGGCTGGCAGTAAGTTACAACATACTGAACGAGGGGAAATAAGTAATAGGAGATTTACCTAATTGAATGAATCAGTTAACATCAAAATAGATTTGAGTTTTACAATGTTGAGTTTTACAAACTTTTAGTTTAATCTGCATTTTTAGTTGCAGGGTGTCAGTAGTTGGTATTTATAATAGTGACAGTAAGTTGCAGTTCACTCTGGAAACTGAGTTGCATTTTCTACATGTACGTTGTTGTCTGGAGTTATGGATACTGGTGATAGGGGCTCCAATGTTCTTTCAACATACCACTGACCAGGAATCTCTCTGTTCTCGCTGCCTGCTGTTGACCTCTGTTGGGAGGATTTGGTGGTTGATAATCAACCTGTTTATGTGGAATATGAATACGGGTTCTTTAGCTGTAAAGTCTCGGAGTGGGAGTCTAAACCCAGAGATTCTGGCTCAGAGATATGAACACTACCCACTGCACTATGAGATGTCTATATTTAATGTTGATCGCAGTGTATTAATGCAGTGTTTAATGGATTTACTGAAGAGGTGATGCTTCTTTGCCACAACCCAGTCTCTTGTATGTCAGCTTGTAAATGACGACTGCAATATGCTTCATTATGAAGGCCTGTAATAACTTAATAATTTTCAAAATATATATGCTTTTAATGAAAGTCTGGAGTACTAAGGTGTCTTTTTGATTAATAGCGTTCATTGTCATTTGTCATGTAACATGGAGGTGAATTTTAGTTCCCAGTGCCTTCATCCTGGTGTTAGGCAGGTCCCTAAGAGGATTTTGAGGAGGTGGTCAAATCAGACACTGCTTCCAGGAGCTCATCTAATGAAGAGCCATAGGTTGGCTTTGCAACCAGAAAGGCCAGTTTGGGTGCCTGAGTCTCTGGCTGGCCAGCAGCCCCATGGCTCTGAAAGATAGTCAAACTTGAAATGTTAACCTTGTTTCTCTCTGCAGATGCCACCCGAGATCTGCTGAGTTTCTCTAGCATTCTCTTTATTTGCCTCATCAGAAATGGTAGTCACAGCAACAGTAGGCGGGGAAATACAAGAGTGCCTCGAGATGTAGATGTCTGAAGACTTATAAACGACGCAAAGTACTAAGTGGACACAGTTGCCAAGTGGAACCCCTCCACAGAATATTATGTGCTTAAAGCTGTGGCTGTCCATAGCCCAGAGAATCACACTGGCCTCACCACCCAAATGCCTCCCTTTATTTTTCCAAGGGGTTGCCATCATTTTATCCACTGGCTCCAACCCACAGCTGTGGTCCTTTTGATTACATGTGACACATGTCATGAGTTGCGAATTTAATAGACTTACTTAACTATCCGCTATTATCAGACTTCCTAAAAAAATAGGTTATAGGTAGGTCCATGCAGCAGACTGCCACGCCAGCCAGTTGTAAGAATTGCCAGTGCACCCATCTACAAACCAATCTTCTCCATGCGCGAAAGTGGTGCTCATGGAGTATACTGAATTGACAGTGCAGAGCCTCATACATGTATTTCTCATCACACCTCAAGTGTACTACACACTGAATATTATGTTGGTATCCTTTGGCTGTTTGTTCTGGAATTATGTCAGTGAACAACATATAATTGAAAATAACTTGCAAATGCCAACTGTTAGCCTGGGAGAAATATTGTGTGCAATGGGATCGGTTCCTTTTCAGAGTGTGTAGATTGACCCTGTCAATGTGAACCTTAATCATAAAGAACTGTGCATTTTGTTTCAAATTTAGAAGGTGGCAATTTGAATTTTGAATTAATGAAGTCATGCTGGAATTAACATTGGTTGAAAACTGCACTTTAAGTTGAGTGTTTCTGTCTGATTCATGATAGCAAAGTAATTAGTTAACTTGGCTCCAGGGCTCAACGTTTAGACTGTTATGTTTTCATTTTGTTTAATGCTGGTTCTGCTCGCTTGAAGTTGCATCTCTCCTGGACCAGAATAAAAATAAACAACTTTTATACATATACATTTTGATCATCTCTTTGACGAGCCAAACAAAGAGACTTAGGGGTGCATAGTCCCGTGAAAGAGGAGTCACAGGTAGACAGCCTAATGAAGAAGGTGTTGGCATGCTTGCCTTCATTGGTCAGATCATTGAGTATAGGATTTGGTACGTGATGTTGCAGCTAAATAGGACACTGGTGAGGCCACTTCTGGAATACTGTGCATAATTCTGGTCACATTTGTCCAGGAAGGAAGTTGTTAAACTTGAGAGGGTACAGAAAAGATTTACAAGGATGTTGCAGGGGTTGAAGGATTTGACCTGTAGGGAGAGGCTGAATAGTTTGGGGCTCTTTTTCGTGGTCCTTTGGAGACTGAGGGACACCTTTATAAAGGTTTCTAAAATCATGAGGGGCATTTTATAGAGTGAAAAGTCAAGGTCTTTTCCCATAGCTGGGGGAATCCAAAACTAGACAGCATAGGTTTTAAGGTGAGAGGAGAAAGGTTGAAACAGGACCTGAGGAACACAGAGTGTGGTGAGTGAATGGAATGAGCTGCCAAAGGAAGTGGTGGACGCTGGTACAAATACAACATTTCAAAGGCATCTGATTGGGTATATGAATAGGCAAGTTTCAGACAGATATGGGCCAAGTGCTGACAAATGGGACTAGGTCAGATTGAGATATCTAGTAGGCACGGACCAGTTGGCTATTTGCGTGCTGTGTGATTAAATGACTCTATGACTCAAAACATCTTACAACCAATGAAATATAATAATTGGTCAAAGTCATCTGTTTTTATGTGATTCCTCGCTTGCTTGTTGAAAAGATTGTGGGCCCCTCGAGCTAACTCCTCAGAGCAAGGTTTGTTGTGGATTCCTCCAAGTAGACAATTTAGAGGGCAACACTTTTTTTCTGAAGTCCAATGTCTCTGCAATGTCGTGCACAAGAGTTGCTGGCTAATTAGAAGCGGGAGCTCTTGTACTTGCTGAAGGGAAATGTGTGGCTGTTACCAGAAAGATGACCATGATGATGAGCACTAAGGTATCATGTTCACTAATGTCCTTTAGGGAAGGAAAGTTGCCATCCTTACCCAGTCTCGTCTACCTGTGACTCCAGACCCACAGCAATGTGGTTGACTCTCAACTGCCCTCTGGGCAATTAGATTGGGCAAAAAATATTGGCCTGGCCAGTGATGTCCACTTCCTGTGAATGAATAAAAAAAAAGGAGATATTGTTCTGAGGGGTGGTGACAGGGGCTTTTTGGGTTTAGGGAGGCAGCAATAGCTCTTCCAAAAGATATCATCTGTGACAAGACATGTACTGTGGGATGCTGGAGATCTGAAATAAAAATGAAAAGAGCTGGAGAAATTCAGCAGATTTAGCACACCGGGGAGAGAGATACAGAGTTAATGTTTCAAGTCAGTTGACTCTTCAAAAATCTTTACACTTTTTTCCATCTTTGACAACATTGAATTCCCTTAGTACTGCACTGCACTGGTTAGTTAACCCTCTGCTTCTGGATGCAGTCCAAGGAAAACCTTCTGGCATGTTTGTGTCCTCAATTTGTAAAGACCTAGGTGACTGGGAGGGAAGGAAGAAGAAAAAATAACCAAAACAAAATTTGTTCCATTGAAAAATCCAAAGTATTGAGCAAAGATTGCTGGGTTTTGAGAGAATTGGAACAGTTATAAATTACACGTCAGCAAGTGGATTCTCTGAATGCTTGGAGATCACAACAACATGAGTTGGAACACTCCATGTGTATTAGTATGTTAGATTCTGGAATGATGTTCAGCACTGCTACATGCAAACATTCACCAAGCATCCCTGAGACTTTATTACAATTTATTTCTCCCAACTAAATTCACTCTATTCACAATGAAAGGAATATCTTTTGCTGCACCTTTGTCTGGGTGCATTCCATCGCCTCTGTGTTCTGTTAAGTGTTTCTATACGAACAAGAGCAGGACACTCAGCCCTTCAAGGCCTGCTTCGCCATTCAGTAAAATCATGGCATATCATTTTTAAGTTGAACTGTACATTCCTGCTCACCCCTGACAATCTTTCACTCCCTTTGATAATCATTTACAAGTCTTCAATGAGCTACAGCCTGAACACTTGCATTGTGACAATGCTGATTGCAGTTTTTTCTAATGGCAGTCACATTTCTTTTGTCTATTGTGTGGACTGAAAGCAAGCAAATTTTTAAAAGCATTGACAACTAGTCAAAGTATAAAACCGCGGAACCTATGCAACAATTCAACTTTATTTGCCGTATGTTAACCCTGCGTTTATGACTCTTCAGCAAACACAGCCTCTACGTGGGCACAACACAAACCCGCATAGATAACACAGTGTGGAGTTGGAGGAGCACAGCAGGCCAGGCAGCATCAGAGGAGCAGGAAAGTCGGCGTTTCGGGTTGAGACCATGGGTCTTTGATGCTGCCTGGCTTGCTGTGCTCCTCCAGCTCCAAACTGTGTTATCTCTGAATCCAGCATCGGCAGTTCTTGCTATCTCTGACAAACTTGCATAGAATGCCCCAAACTTTCCAGAAGATGACCTACTGGGATTTTCAAGAGCGCTGTATCTCAGAAACAAAACTGCATTTCCAAAGGTCCTATTTATTTCAAGAGGACTGGATCACAAAAAGAGGGAACTGATGCTCCAGTTGTTCAGAAACCTCATCATATCCCACCTGGAGTACTGAATTCAGTCATTTACCAATAAATACTCTCATGTTTTATTAATGTTAGTTCCGCTGTTTCGAAGTGTGTGTGTTTGAGTCCATTCTTATTGGGTCCTTAACTCATCCCAAAACTGTATTGTACCTCAAGTTGGGAACATTGACTCTGGTGTCAATGCAGATTCATCAAATTGATACTGGCCTGAGAAAGGTTCACTTAGGATATGAAGGATTGGGCAGTGAATTGGCCAATGTAAAAAGTATTCCATGGAGGAGATGTATAAATGTTCCTTCGTCTTGGTTTTTTTGAGCCTCTCTGGTTTTTAGTGGTGGACGATACACCACTATAACGTATCTACAGAAGACACACTGTTGTGATAAAAATGATGTTTATTACATGATAGCAGTAAATACAACTGCATTTCATCAGACATAATTGCTCGGCGTTTAGGGAGTTGGTACAGATACACTGCTCCCTCTGAAAGCAATAGTAGAACCCCTTGTCTCCACCCACAGACTCAGAGTAACATTATTAGAATGGGTGATGCCAATGTAACATGAGCCACTGCTTTGTGTAAACATTGTAGTACTTTAATATTTTAGCCTGAAAAATAAACCGTAATATAGCTTTTAAACTTGGTTGTGGTCTCTGAGCTCCATCTTAGAGACGTGAGATAAGAATTCAGGTCAACACTCCAGTGAAATACCAAGAGAGTATCGCACTGTCAGAGGTGCTGTACTTTTTATAAGATGTTAAAACATGAGCCCATCAATTATCTCAAGTGAATTTACAATACCTCACTGCAGAAGAGGATTTCACCTGCTAGTTTAGCTAATAGTTTTGGTTAGTCAACAATCATTAGAACAGCAAAACTGATCATTATTGTGTAACTGTTTGTTGGAACTTGCTATGAGCAAGTTGGATGCTGAAACTCCTACAACAGTGACTACATTTCAAAAGAACTTCACTGGCTTAAAAGTGCCTATAATTATTGTTGTCACAATCTAGATAGAGAAAGGTGAACTGATGCGACTGGTGGTTATTGTGAGGAAGAAGATGTGGAGGCTGAAATCTGCAGCAGTTCTGGGGTTTATTGGAAGAGAGCATTCCTCTGATAATAAGCTGGTTTGCTCAGAACTTTCTGCTCCTGATCCATTCACACTGGGAAATTTTCATCATGTGGCAACATGAGGTCCAATGCAAATGATTTTTCATATTGTCTGGGAGTCATCATTTTCAGTTTTTTTGCAGTGCGATCCTGGAGGTTTCTTTCAAGACAATTTTGGAGTAAAATATATCCTGGCAAGTTTATGACCAGCTGCATACACCTCAAATATATATTCTGTAAATCCCCAAAATATTCCTACCAACTTGAAACAATCTTTGAATACAAATAGTTAAACGGTTAGAAACTCAACTTAATGTTCGCATATTCAATGGTGAGGTCAGTGGAAAAGACGGGAAAATAGATAGAAATTAGATCATTCTTCTTTTCAGTAATAATTTATACAGTTTTGGTTTAGAAAGTAAAATCCATGAAGCAATAGTAAGTTTTTGAGTTATAATCTTGCTGGGCTTTAAAGTAAACTCTACACTTTTTCACAGTAGCTAAACAGCATTAAAAACTTGCACTTATATCAGGCCTTTAGTATAATAAAATTAAAATAATGAATAAATATTTGAAATAAATAATACTTTGGCCTCCTATGCCATTTACTTCAATTTCTTTGGAATATAAGGATGATCCCTGGTTTTCTGACTGACCTCAGATTCCATCTGGAGCTGTGTTACCGCAGAAAATCGGAACATCAACTGCAAGTTCCACACTTGCTCAATGAATTAATTAAAGATTATTTGGCAGTATACAGAGAATGTGTAATGTAGTCATGCTGTATCTTCATAATAGCAGTGTTTCATTGCTAGTTCTCACACTGGACTGGATTTTATGAAAGGGTGAATGTACTATTAAATATACAAACTTTAAGATGCCTTTCCCTAGGCAGTAATGGGGTTCTCAAACATGCTGAGGGACAGACTTAGGCCTCAGTGGATAGGAAGTCCCCTCCCTGATTAGCTGATGGTCAATCTGAATGGCTAGCAATTTTTGCAGTCCCAGCAGTGCCAGAACTCAGAATGCGTTTCTGGGAACTCAAATGTCATCCATGAAGCCCAGTTATGAGAATCAGAGGTGGTTATGTCCTGGGCTTCTAGGGCAGGACAGGGTTAGTCACCAAAGGGAGGGGTTAGCTGTGAGGGAGGTGAGGATTTTGGAGGCCATGCAGTGTGTAACGAAGATGGCATGGTGGTACCCCCATTGTACATATAGGCCTGTGCCAATTAATGTGCCTCCCCACTTCTCTCTCTACCACAAACAAAAACAGAAATTGCTGGAAAAACTCAGCAGGTCTGGCAGAGAAGTGGAGAGAAGTTAGACTTAACATTTCAGGTCCAGTGACCCTTCTTTCCACTCTATTACTCACTCTCACACATCGCTTGACAGGAAATGAGGCTGGCCAAACATTGATCCCATCCTGCATCCCATCAAAGAATAATTTAAACATTTGCTTGCTCATTTTTGGAATCACAGAGCATATGGCCAAATGAAATATTGTAGTGGTCGAGCTCTTCATGGTTTGTGCAAGGGTTCAGCTCCATAGGTCCAAATGACCTTTTCAAGTTTTACACTTTACTCTGAAATCCACAGACATCCATTTTCAAGTTATCTACAAGACAATACTCTCTGCAGTATTTGGAAATGGTTCAAAGTTGGATTGGTTACACTTGCAAGTTGTACAGAATATCTGACTTCCTTGATGGCTTCTTCAGACCTGGATTCCTAAAAAATCAACCTCGAGAGGCCGGAATACTGTACTGTGGTTATTAATGCTGCAGTTTATCCCATCCTCCAGCAAGTGAGGCAAGATCCACTGCCCTTTCAAGATAAACACAGCACCCTTTTCTGGTTCCATTTCACTCAAACATTGTCAGAATGTTATCTTTTGGAACACAGTTATGCACAGTTGTATAATCAGCGTGCCCATATTTTTAGGGCTGAGCTCACAGAGGTTGAGGACAACTGTAAAGGTTACTGATTGTACTTGCTATAACATATGTTTGTTGCATGTGCTGTCAATGAGCACATGATGTCAGCTGACTCTTGTGTTCAGCACAAAAGGATGCTTGCTTTATCAGTGTTTTGTTAGAATAAGGGAAACTTGCCATACAGAGGAGGACATTTAGTCCATTTTTTTCTGACCTGTTGACATGGTAAACAGCAGTAGAGTTGCAAGGACAATCATTTGTAAGCAACATAAAATTGACTGTTTAGACTATTCTTCCTGGGAACGTATTTTCTTTGAAAGCACAGTTGTGTTTAGATCCGCATCCCCATATGTATTTTTGCCTCTCTTTAAGTTCCTCATCCTCAAGGACTTTTCAAAATGCTTTGTGGAGTGTTCCAGAAAAAGAGATTTGGTATCCATGCTTTCTGGCTAACTCTAGGCAGGAGACACAATCTCAAGAACACCAAATATCAAAGTAAGCAACAATTTGCACTTGCATTGTTAACTCCTATGCAATTTTGCATTTTTGAATCTGTCCTGAAGAATGCAAGATGAAAAGTATTTCTCTATTTAGCAATGATGAAGTTCTGTACTACCAAGTGCATATTTACAAAATGTTCCAGCTATGCAAGTAAAATTCAATGACCCATCTGTCTATGCTGGTGAATCAGCAAACGTTAAATCACCCAGGGGTTACTTGACTTGAAAGTTAATTTCCTAATCGTAAAAAAGAATGTTAGAAATCTACCTTTCCTTAACCACCAAAGTAGATATAAACTAACTGTTAATCTGATTTGAGTTTTGGGAGATTGCTAGCACAGGGTGGCTAGTATTCAGAGATATGTTGATGTGGTAAATTGCAATAGAGTTGCAAAGACAAACATTTGTAAGCAACATACTATTGGCTTTTCAGACTGTTCTTTCTGGGAATGTCTTTCCTCTGTCAGTGACACTAGATAGATGTAAGATATTATTTGCTCTTTCATTGATGACTTCAACAAACTGGAGAGATTTATATTTCAGACCTTTGTTATCAGATGACCATATAGCTTGTGTGTATTTTTCAATGCAACTGATCTGGCACAGAATTCCCACAGATGGGACTGTGAGATAAATGCATTTTGGAAAGGCAAATCAGGGCAGGATTTATACACTTAATGGTAGGGTCCTGGGCAACGTTGCCAAACAAAGAGACCTTATGGTGCAGGTTCATAGTTCCTTGAAGATGGAATGGTGGGTAGACAGAGTAGTGAAGATGTTTGGTATGCTTTCCTTTATTGGTCAGAACATTGACTATTTGAGTTTGGATGTCATGTTGCAGCCATACAGGACATTGTTTAGGCCATTTTTGGAATACTGCATTCAGTTCTGGTCTCCCTGTTGCAGGAAAAATGTTGTTGAACTTGAAAAGGTGCAAAGGTTTACAAGGATGTTGCTGGGAATGGAGGGTTTGAGTGATAGGGAGAGGCTGAATAAGTGGGGCTCTATTTCTTGGAGTTTTGGAGATTGAAGGGTGACATTATAGAGGTTTATAAAATCATGAGGGGCATGGATATGGTGAATAACCAAAGTCTTTTTCCTGGGGTGGGGGAAGTCCAAAACTAGAGGGCATAGGTTTAAAGCGAGAGGCAAAATGGGACCTAGGAAGCAACTTTTTCAGACAGAGGTGATGCATGTATAGAATGAGCTGTCAGAGGAAGTGGTGGAGGCTGGAATAATTACAACATTTAAAAGGCATCTGGATGGGTATATGAATAGGAAGGCCTTAGAGGTATATGAGCCAAATACTGGCGGACGGGACTGAATTAATTTAGGATTTCTCGTCAGCATGGACAATTTGGACCAAAAAATCTGTTTCCATGCTGTACCAGTCTATGACTCTATGAATCAGAAAATCAGATGAGGGAATCATGTACTTCTCATTCACATGTACTGTCAAGATGCAAATGGAACAGAGGAAAAGGACAAAAGGAGTGAAAATGGGAGACATTAATTAACAAAATGGATGATGGTGCAAAGCAAAAGAAATGAAAATGGGACAAGTATGGTAATATAGGCAAGTAGATGATGTAAATGATTGGAGCAGTGAGGGAGTGAAATGCGGGAAATGTGATCAAAGCCATGTCTCAGGACTGTGGTGGAGGAAAGGGAGCCAGGCCTTAAGTAGAAAAATAAGCTGCCAGTTAGTTCAGTTGGCTGGATAGCTGGTTAATAATGGAGAGGATCACCAACAGTGCAGGTTCAACTTCCACGCTAGCTGAGGTCATCATGAAAGGTTCTGCCCTCTCACCCTCACGTGAGACGTGGTGACCCTTAGATTAAACTCACCCTTGGTTGTGTCTCCCTAATGAGGGTGTAGTCTTCTGGGGGCCAATGGCGAATTTTGTAATGGAATCCAGCCAGGGCAGAAACAATGGGCAAGTTCTCGCTTCTTACGAAGCATAGTGGGTTGCTTTAGTGAGTAACAAAGATATGCAAACTCGTGGAAAAACGGACGAGGCAATAGCATTCAAATTTCTTGTGATCATAAGCATGGCTTTTGTTTTGTATGTTAATCCCTGAAGGAAGCTTCAACACTGGTTTGAACATACAAACAGTTAATGGTTCAACGATTTTCTGCTTGCTCGCACGGGAGCAGCAGTTCGGATAACAAAAGAATAATCCAGTTGCCTGGCAGAAAATTGAAGTGACTCCGATCACAACAGAGGCTCCCTCCAAGCAAAGGACAAAGCTGGCGTGTAATCCAATAGCCGCGAATGTAGGCTGGAGAGCAATGACCGATAATAACCTCCTGCCTCCGTCGTGCAGCCTGGCGGAATGAGCAGTGTTGCTTTTTTTTTCAATTAGCTGAACTGCGAAACCTATGAGTGTTGCCAAACCGTGCACTTACCAACAGCACAAAAGAAGTGCTGACTGGCTGAAGAAACCGTGTTCTAGTCATATGCTATATATATGGTGCTATTATACTTTTTCATAAATTATTCGGAACTGGAATGGCTGGATTTGATTATAAGACACATTTTTCTCTTTACCCTAAGTCTCGATTTCCTTCATTCTATCTTAGGTGGCTATTCCTTCAGTACCTCGGTCCTAAGATCTGAAATTCCCTCTTTATACACCAGTCAACCAGCCTGTCACCCGTCAGTATCAAAATTTCCCTGATGAGGACACAGGCACAGTTAGTGTTAAAAAAACATTCGGATAGGTACATGAACACGGAAGGCTTGGAGTAATATGGGCCAGGAGCAGGCGGGTGGGACTAATTGTGTTTGGGATAACTTGAACTGGAGTCTGTCTCTGTGCTGTGTGACAATCTAATGAGGTGCCTTGAAAATTGTTTGACTACATAAAGGTGCTATGCAAATGCACATCCTCGCTATTACGACTGTTAAAAATGAGCGCTGTGACGCCCTTTCAATTTACCAGAAGCAGATAAGGAAGTTTTTTTTAATCATGACTTCGTGTTATGTGCACGCCAGCTGCCATATGTCTGAGAGTTACGATGTTACTCTCCTGTGTTGTATCCTGTCTGATATTCTCCAACTAGCACTCTGGCAGGCAAAACACGGTGTGATGATTTTGTTCTGAGGTAATCTAATACCCCTGTATTATCAAGGATGCAAGAAATGCACAATAGGCAGCTAGCTGGCCAGACGCTCTTTGTATTTCCAGAGCATTTAGTGAAATGCTTCGCCCACTGATAATTTGAATATTTTGAAGCAACGCAATCAAAGGACGGTAGTGCATATAAAAATGCGCGAAAAATAATATGGGGCATTCCAATTTCGGAAGTTTGAGACTATGTTCAAAGGCAGGAATATGCAATGTTCTCGATAAAAGTAGCTCGAACCCTCGAGCGTGTACAGGCTTTGAGGTTACTATCGGTCAATTACAAGTCAAGACAAGTTACTGGAATACCGCTTACGCGTGGCTCCTCTGAATATTAACTTGATTCTGATTCAGCCCAGAGTCGGACTTAGCGTGTGAACTATATTAACCCTGCAAAATTATTCAGTACATGCGCACTTATCTCACTGGTTGGCATTGTGTCCCGATTTTTTTATGCATAGTTCTTCATTTGGTGGAAATCGAGCCGCGTTAGAGTACAGAGGAATGTGTTTTGTTTTAAAAACGTGCCAGGTTTTGTTTTAATTTTGATCAATTGCTGTGACCAAAGACTAAGAATTGGGTAAGGTGCAAATGTTTGTTGGAGAGAGGGAAACAGTGAACAGCTGCACAGTATTTTGCTAATGTTGAAGACCTTCTCCACCCGAGTGTAGCACAGTGGAATTACACTTGTGGGAAACTTACCTCATTCTCCTCCAAAACCACCTTTCTCCCCCACCTTAGTGATGGCCTGACCGCCAAAGCTCTTTAAAATATTGGGAAAAATTGAAAGAAGGCATTCTTATTTTAAAGTGCATTAGTTTTCCATTGCCTATATGCACTGTTCTTGTTCGAAAGAATCCGTAATTGAAGGCTGTTGTAGTGTTGTATCCCCACCTGGAGGCATGGGTTCAAGCCCTGCTTGTCCCAGAAGTATGTAATAATATCTCTGAACAAGTATATAGGAAAATATTTGGATCTGAAAGTCTGCGGTCAATTCCCACCTGCTATAGTGGTGTGTGATAATATGTACCACCTTTCATTGGACAACAAGCTGTCTTTCTGATCATTAATTGGCTGCCTTCGTGTGAAATCATAATGAAGGTGACTGTCCATGTGGGCTTCTGATCCCCAATTCAGCCTGCAGCTGGAATTCTAAATGAAAACCCAATTCTAAGTTATAAACTAAGTTGCAATTTTAGCAGTGATTTAGGTTGGTATAAACTGCTTATGGAACCATATTACATTGACAGAGAACATGCCCCTACTGTCTCCCTGAAAGAACTGTGAATTAACTCCACACCCCTGCACTTTAGCCAGAGTCATGCAATTTTCTTCTAATCTGTATTAAATCCACTCCTCTTACCTTTCCAGTTACCTTTTCATTTGAAACATTAATTGCCAAAAGCAGTTCATCTGCTTTTGAGAGTTTTTTTTATTTTGTGATGGTGTATGACCAGGGCAACAGTAGAACTCAATTATGCTTGAACTGTGTCATGGGACCTTGTTTTCATGTCATCCTGAACAGGCAGCTTAGTTCACAATCTCTTCTGAAGAATAATGCAAATCATGTGCCATGATCCCCCAAAATGTGCACATAAACAACTGACTGAAAACACAGCCTCCAAAGACAAGAAGCAAACTTGCTGTTATTGAGACAAGCTGCATCATTCAGCAAGCATTTCGCTATTGACCATAGATTTTTTTGATGGATGTATGATGCTAACATGTGTTGTTTCTAATTTCTGGTCCAGCTGAAGTTATTTAGTTGCTCACAATGTCATTTCTTGTACGCAGATCTCAGGGTCCGGGATTTCTTGGTCGAGAATGAGACATTGTCAGAATTTCTGTATCAGAACATGTCATTTGATCATGATACAGTGGAACAGATCCTGGATGCTAATGTAGATTTTGGAAAGGTAAGTAAGTAGGCACCAGTGTGGTATAATAATCGAAGCACAGGGTCTTGATCTTCCAACAGTTAGGAAAGCTTGCATATGTTTGCACTTCCTGATGGTTCATTCCTATTATCAATTTCCGATGCTCACAATTAAAATGGAAAATACTGATGTAGATTTGTCATTCAGTATTTGCAGCCTCCAGCAAGTGAAGGTGCAATGGTAGAATTACAATGGGAAGAACTCAAAGTTCACCACAAGCAGAAGAATTTATACACATAGTATGTGTACAGGAACACATTGGAGGGGATAGCAACTAATTTATTCACGTGTAATATGGACACAAAATATAATATTTCAGCAGTAGGCCAGATTATGCAGCACCAACTGTATAGGTACCATTCATGGTTGCACACATACTGCAAGCATTAAGCTATTTCAATATGCTATTTTGATACTTAACACCGAAAGAACTCCTTTTCAAAATTAGTCACTTATCATTTGGCCATTAATTGACTCAGGATACTTCACTGGTCCCTTGTGGCCACAAGTAGCATCTTTCTGAGGTGCAAGAGGGCTGCTATGCAATTCGCCCTGATTGCAACCTCCTGGGTCAAAAGCCTAGCTATCACCACACCCATTCTCCAATTGTACCATGATCCCACTTCAAAAATTTAACCAAATGCCAGTGCTCAGAGAAATGGCTAGAAACTGACTTCTGAGGAAGGACATATGGTGGCTTGACAGGGCTGGCAGCTTCAGTAGAAGTGAAGTCGTCTAGATATGAAAAGCAAGTAGTGTTAATGTAGTGGCAAGTCTATATGTAACAGCCACAATATTTCTTTCCTCAGTTTGAGGTTGAGTCACTTGAAGATTTGGAAACTGAAATGCATGCATTATTTTTTGGTAAGCGTATCAAGTGTTATAGTGGGATAGATGGAATTAATATAAGGATCAACAATTATCTAATTAAATAGCATTTCAGGCTTGAGGGGCTGATTGGACAACTCCCAGTTTAAAGGTTTGACTAGGTTAATCTATTCATTACATTTTACTTACTCCTCAATCCTCCAGACATGTTTCTCCCATTTTGGTTTAAGATGGACCAGAATGATTATGTAAATATTAATAGCTGTGATCCTTACTTATCGCCTAACCTATTGCTCAATGTTTCTTCCCACTTCAAACATGTTGCATCCAAGTTCATCTGGTATAGTGATTATAGCCCAGATTTATTTGTATTTTCCAAACATTTATGTAAATCACATTACAGGTGTTTCGAATGAGCTGCTTCCTTGTCCATTTAACTGCCTGCATTTTCTTTTTTAAGATTTACTAAAAGACATGAAAAATTTTTGAAAATTTTTACCTAAAATGTGAGTGTCAATGACTAGACCAACATTTATGACACAAATTGAAGTTCCCTCAAATATGATGCTGAGCTGCCTTCCTCAATAGGTGGAGTCTTTGAAAATACATCTGCAATGCTGTTTGATGTAGGAAATTGGACTTCATGACAATGAAGCAGTAGTGTTTAAGTTCCAGGTTAGGATGGTGTGGAGTCTGGAGGGGATCTTTCAGGTGCTGTTCCTGTACATCTGCCGTCATAGGCAGAAGAATTTGTAGGTTTGGGAGGTGCTTTTGAAAACATGTGAGTATAAACAGGTTTTGAACTCTCATATGCACCCTTAGTACAACACAAGAGAAAGATCTTACATTTATACAGTGCCTTTCACAACTGCAGCCCATCATGAAATACTTGGCAGCAGATTAAGTATTGTTTAAAGTATAATTTGTGCAGAATCCGGTCCCAAATCAGTACATTTTTGCCATTCGGTTGGTTGAAAGAAAAATTATGGCCACGATATGCCCATTATTCTTTCCATAAACTGCTCCAGAATCTTCTGTGAGAAGATAAATACGGAAATCTTTCAACGTTTCACCTGAGAAGCAGCCTCTCTGGCTGTGGAGGTCTATCCCAATCTGCACTGAAGCATCAGCATGTTTTCAACACCCAATACTGAATAGAAAAGTATACGATCAGTGCTGGTTAAATGTATAAAATATTTGCCACCTGAAATGTTAGATTCATTCCATTCTATATTCCTCTTTCTATCAAAATACTACGGGAGTATGAAGTCTACTCCAGTAAAATAGACAAGAATCAAGTCCTTGCTTGGATTAATTATGAGTTTATCTGATGTGGACATTTTTTAAACTTGTTTTTTGGTGAGTAACGTTAAGCCTGTAATCTAATTTTCAAGGTTAGAGTAGCAGTTGTCTACTTTTGAAACCAGCGTTCTTGATCTATGGTGTCATTTCAACCCGCTTGATGAGGTTGTAATAACCTCGTAACCAACACACATGTAATTTGTGTAATTATTACGTTTTAAAATTTGACCTAGTGCAATTTGCTTCAGGCAGTTGTGATTGGTTTTTACAAATTGTGTGAAAGCTAACTTGTGAGTAGAAATATTTATAGTACAATACATTTCAGTTTGATAGCACATTCTATTTGGCTGTTCATTTAGTCATTACAAATTTAAAAGATGACTCTCTTTTACTCTGTTCGGATATTAAAGGCTGGTGAGTGAATTTGTGGTACAAATCATCGCTGAACTGATTAAATTCAGGGATAGGTTAAATTTCTGTTCTTCGATTCCTAATAATGCAATTTTATTTCACTTATTGTTAAAACTACTTTGCATTCTTTTTATCTTGCTAACCTGACTTTATTGCACAGAACACCTATCACAATGATATTGTAAAGGCATAAATCACAAGTGATTAAAACGTTCTGTGCACCTCCAACACAGCATTCATTCCTTTGTGTCTCATTAATTTCAGATCATTACAGAGGGGCAAGGATTGCGGCTGAAGGACCTTTGCAATGGCCCAAAACTCAAGGACTTTATTATTATTGGAGATCGCTCCACAGCCATTCACGCTCAGTCTCTTATTTGTACCTTATCTGATGCGGAACTTAAAAAAGTTGAACTAACATTCTTTTCCAACCTGGATATTTTAAAGTTAATGCAAGTAAGTTCGGTCATTGAATTCATATCAATGTGTGGCAAACACAAACTGGACATTATATTGGTAGGAACCACTGAGCTTAGCATTCCCTAGTCATTATGGGACAGGAGGAGGCCATTAGCCATATCGAATCCACATCAATTCCCTCTGAGGCAATCAACTCAGACCCTATAGCCCTACAAGTTTATTCAAGTACCTGATTGATTTATCTTTGGCAATCATTAAGCACTTTTGCTCCCACCACCCTTCCAGGCTTTTAACATGTGCTCAATAAAAGGTGCCTTCCTCACAATCTGCTTTCATCTCTTCCTCAAAACCTTAAGTCTGAGTCCCCTGGTCTTTGTTCTCCTGGGAGCTTATGGTACAATCTCAGCTTTTCCAACCATGTTATCAAGGTACTCAGAACTATTCTGGTGAATTACTCTGCCAAGCACCCTTACGTTCTTCCTAAATTGTTGTGCTCAGATCTGGGCACAATTCTGTCACTGTGGGCTGATCTTGCCACACATGTCTTGTGCTAATTTTCATCTGCCTAATGTCAACCAACCACTATCTTCTTGCGATTGTTGAGATGGACAGAAGTGTGGAATTCTGCAACACCAAAATCCCACCCGACTTGCGCTTCACAGAAATTTAAAGAACAAGTAAAACTTGATTGTGACATGTACTATCTGACTCATAATGTATATTTCAAAATAGAACTCCAATACATTTCTTTCCACATTTTACTAGTTTAACTCTCTGGATTAAAACTTAATTGTGGAGTGGGGGAAATCATTCATAGATGAGGAGACACTACCTAAAATAGCTGAAAACGTTTAAATGATACAAAGATTTCAAGATTCACTCAGATTGACCAAGACAGCTGCACATTAGAGCTTTCATGGCTACCCCTTGAGATTAGTGGATCAGT